>NW_027411644.1:82319368-82690737 GCF_047663935.1 Musca autumnalis
GTTTTAGGAGGGATCCCATAATGTCGAGCATTAAAATTCATTTTCGTGGAAGCTGTGTTGGCATCAATGTAGAAAGATTGGTAAAAATGGGTTGAAGCCAACAAGTTTTTATGTTCCCTTCCGATTTATGGCTTAACTTTACATTTCAGAGACATATGCCTAAAGATAGACGCAAAGTATACTCCATGGGCAACACGGTACTAGTGTATGATTTTTCGATATGTCCACTGCATCCACCTAAAATTGATGCTGACATTTTGAAGCCGGAATGCCGGGGTTTTTGAATGTTTTTTAATAATCCGGACGCATAACAAGATAATATTCAAAAATCATAATTGGATTATAGAACTCGTGATTTTACATTGTTTAATGTATATATATTCCATTAGTGTGTGCTCCATACAGCATCCTAGTTATTGGAGTCTAAAGACCGAAATTTGTTGGGTGAATTTTCTTAAAAAACCTATTTTTTGCGTGTAAAATTTACATGTGTCATTGAATTTTCTTTGAACCCCGCGTGAATTTAGTTTTTTTACACGACGGATCTAATGAGCCCTTCCGCGATCGAATTCATCCACTAAAACCGCGGATATAGATACCTTGAAAATAGGAAAATCAGCAAAAATATATTTTGACAAATCCGCGTACTAAACCGCGATTTTCTTTAAAATTCTTTGCGTAAATGGAATCCCTTATACGCGATTATAATACTTTCAAAAACGCGTGTCATAAATTACAGGGATACGCGAGTAATAGGGGTATCTTACGCAAAATAGAATGTGGAGGCACATCCGTGGTTCTTGAGGAATCTATTTGAAATATGTGTGTATTGACGTATTTTTGATGGGTGCTACTGAAATCGGATGCGCATCAAAATCGTATGAACATTGCTCGATTTTTACTCACTTTCAGATTTTTTGCATTGTGGGATGCAACTGGTGGCACACTTTCTGCTGAGTGAAACATCGAAATATGCATAGATATTGAAAGAGATTGATGCGCTGTATCCAAAAAACGGATGCGCATCAACTGATTTTAACTAATTCGCGAATAATAGGCTTTTTAATTTCCACATTTTTTTAATGATTGTAATTTCAATATTACTTTCAATTCCCTATCCTTATAAGCTAAGCTAAGCAAATAAGCTTTCACTTGTAGAGAAGTCGCCAACATTACTCCACCCTAGTGAGGGTATATTAAGTTTGTTTTTCCGTTTGTAACTCATCGAAATAATCATTCTAAGTTGATTTAGCCCTGTCAGTCCGTCCGTCCGTCTGTTGTAATCATGCTATCTTCTGAATGAGTTCAGCTACAGGGCTGAAATTTCGTACACATGTGTTTTTGGTCTGAACTTAGATCAAGTTCGAAGATGGGCTATATCGGTCCACGGTTTGGTATAGCCCCCATATAACGGTACCGCCAGATTTCAGATATTTTGACGTTTTTAGCCACATTTTCAGACTGAATTAGCTATAATTTGACATTTAGTGTTCCCAGTGAGCAAGAAACTTCTCCACCAAAATTATGCACATAGGTCCACGTTTCCATATAGCTCCCATATAGCGGTACGTCCCGATTTCCGGTATGTTGAAGTTTTTAGGTACATGATCTGGTCGAATTAGCTATACTTTGGCATTTAGGGTTTTTAGTCATCAAGAAATTGCTCCACCATAAGTTATGGTCATAGGTCCACGGTTTGGTACAGCCACCATATAGCGATACCGCCCGATTTCACCTATTATGACGCTTTTAGCTACACTTTCAGACCGAATTAGCTATAATATGACAATTAGGGTTTTCAATGACCAAGAAACTTCACCACTATAAAGTATGGGTATAGGTCCACGTTTTCTTGTAGCCCCCATATAGCGGTACCGTCCGATTTCCGGTATTTTGAAGTTTTAAGCTACATGTTCCGGCCGAATTGGCTATAATTTGGCACTTACCCTGCGATTACAAATGCCATTATTGACAAGACAACAGCAAAAATACAAACCTTTTTTCAAAATAGATTTATAAATTTTTAAATATGTATAGAGAAAAGTATAAATGTATTGGTGAAAATGGTTTGTAACTTTGCTATTGTCTTGCTAATACTGTCTGTGTGTAAACGCCTAGTTAGGGTTTCTAGTGGTCAAGTAACTTCTCCAGCTAAAATTGTGTGCATAGGTACTTTCGCAACATATTCCATATAAAAAGTTCTGCCCGGCCGAACTTAAAGCTTTTTAACTTGTTAAATTTGAAAACAACAAATATGAGATTAAGCTTGACTTACCTACAAATAGTACGTAAAACACACATCTCAACAAAACTGCCAAAGTGAATCTAAAAATAGACACATTTTGCATTTATGTCATAAGTGTGGATATGGAACAACTCGAAAAAAATTCTGTTTTTGAAAACTTTTCTATAACTTTTATATTCCAACAGATATTCCTCTAACTTTTGGCAAATATGTTTTATTTACTATTACTAATAAATGTAGTCTAAAATATAAATATTTTCTTCAGTCAGCTCCAAGCAGTTGTGACGTAAACATTAAAATGCGATTATCTCAAAACGGGAAAATGGCGTATGGAACACTTAAGCATGACACCGACGATATATCGATTTGTTTGCTTTTAATTAATTTGTATATTGTTACCTATAGATTACCTACGTAGTACAACCCGAAGAAATATAATCATCAGTGGACATCCGTGGTCCAAGTTTGAAGCCACAGTGTCACATATTGGAAAACAATTTTGTTTTAAGATTTTGCGGTCTTCTGTAGACCGAAGATCTCTTCAGGTTCTCCGTAGGCAGAAGAATCCTTGAGGTTTTCTATAGCCAAAAAAGTCGTATTAGTTCTTCTATAGACAACAGAAAACCTATTGAGGTCTTCTTAGGCCAACAGAGGACCTCTTAAGGTCTTCAATAGAAAATGGAAAAACTCTTAGTTCCTCTATCAACAAAAAAAAAGACAGCTTGATGTCTTTTATAGACAACAGAAAGTATCCCGAAATCTTCTACAGACAACAGAAGACCACTTAAGGTCTTATATCGACAACAGTAGACCTCGTTAGGTCTTAATAACTGAATATCCCTCTTGTAGAGATAAGATTCCCTTTTGAGATTTTCCGTAGACAGAAGAAGACCACTTGAGGAATCCTGTAGACAGAAGAAGGACTTTTGAGATTTTTTAAAAGTATTCTTGAGATCTTCTATAGACCACAGAAGGCCACCTGAGGTCATATATAGACAAAAGAAGATCAATTCAGGTCTTCAATAGAAAACAGAAGAGCTCTTAAGGTTCTACATCATCAACAGAAGACCTCTTGAAATCTTCTATAGATGTCCTCTATAGACAATGGAAGACGTATCAAGGTTTTATATACACAACAACATAAGAGCTCTTCCATCAACAACAGAATACATTTTTAGGTCTTCTACTGACTAGAAGATCTCTTGAAGCTATCTAAAAGTCCTCTAAGATCTCTAGAGAACTTCTATAGACAACAAAAACCTTTTGGGGACTCCTCTGTATAAAAGAACAAGTAAGAACGGCGTTAAATTCGGCCCGGCCGAACTTGTTATACCCTCCACCACTAGTTGTATCGAACTAATATTGAACACTTAGTTTTCTTTCGTTTATGAAAAAGACTAAATACCAAATTCAAGCAATTTCGGTAAAACAATGTGACTAACTTTTAAAAACTGAAATTCTGGAGGTATCGTTCTATGGGCGCTATATCAAGGCGTATACCTGTACGGACAAATTTTGGGAGGAGAGTTTTATAATACCAGCGAAGACTAATACAAAATTTCAGGCATTTCGGTGGAACATTGAGCCCACAACCTTCAAAATACCGAAAATCGGCAGGTACCCCCAAAAAATACAAAAAATCTCACATTGATAAATTATGTAGTTGACTCAGAACCCTTTGCTGAATATATTCCCGGTGGCAGAATTTCAGAGAAAGTTGGACAATTTTGTAAAAGTCTATAATATAAAACTATAATTTTGTAAAAAAATCTTAGGTTGTATCCTATATGACGATTTTTTCAGCTGTAACAAACATTTTGAAGAAAATTATTTCTTAAAAGAGAAAGTACATACCGCAACCCATTATAAATTGTAAACACGCTCCAGGCCGCAATTATGGACTGATCGTCACGAAATTTTGTATGGAGGTCGGGTTCAGGCCAGAATAGATCCCTATTCTTATTGGCGATGATCGAGAAATATTTAGCGGGTGAAATGGACCAAAAATTTATTCAATTTTCTAGCGGCTCTGTAGGTTGCAATAACAGTCCGATCAACGCGAAATTTTATATAAGGTAAGAGTATATGACAGAGAAGAAGCTTGCAATTTGAGATGGCGATCAGATAATATTTAGAGGGTTAAATGGACCACAACTTTTGTGTAAAAATTGTGAAAATTTTTAATATACAGCTTATATCTTTTTTCCTAAAAGAGACATTCCGGGCAAGTAAGCTATACTTGGAAGAGGAATGCTTGACCTTTCTATTGCTTTCAATTGTGTTGGTGTACATGATAAGATAACATAGTTACAGCCTAATATACCCACTTATTTGTTTGCAGTGTTATCATAAACACACTAGAGTTCGCAATTATAGCTCATTAATCACGAAGTTTTGCACGAGGTAAGAGTTTAGGTAGAAGAAGATGCCTACAATTTTGGGTGATGATCTGATATTATTTAGCGGGTGAAATGAACCATTACTTTTGCATGAAAAATAAAAAAAATAGGTCTATATTTTATTTCCTGGAGGATATATACCGGCAATGTAGCCTACATATGGAAAAAGAACTACTGACCTTTCTTTCTGATGCAAATTGCAATAACGAGTCTGCTAGATAACGGGCCTACTGCTTAATATATAATGTGTAGAGAACCACTTTTTCCTATTCCCAGTTTTTGCATTATTGCAAATTACATGGTGCACTAACGTTTTAATAGTCCAATTGGATTTTTATACATACGTTGCAGCATGGGTCGCTTTGCCACTTTTTTGCAAAATGATTCCGAAAGCCAGGCAAAATCATTATTATTTAAGCTTGGTGTGATACGGTACCAGAATCCACAATGTTATTTCTTACAATAAGTTTATTTGTTCCATAAAGAAATTTTCATTTGTGAAAAGCTAATTCCCGGTTGTAAAGGTGTAGGGTATCACATGGTCGGCCCCGTCCGACTATAGCCTTGGCTTACTTGTTTTTTTTTGTGAGTTGCACGGTATTTTAAGTGCAAGTAAATATATTCAAAATATCGCGAAACTAATACGTATACCAATATATTGTAGTGGATTTTAAAGCTTAATTTTCATTAAAAAATATTGTTTTAGCGTGTTGTGGAATATTTGAATATTTTCTTAGTGTATTTAGTAATGGCAATTCGATACTTAATACTTAAATTTGACCTAAGGTTTTAGTCATGATGCCCGCCAGTGCCCACCTCGGGAATAATTTTCCAAAGTAGGTCATGGGTTTAAGATTATTCAGTATTAAAATCAGCTGCCATCTAGTGCCAGACTATAAATGGTGGGTCGCTGACTAAAGCTGCCCTAGAATAGGGTTTCTATGGATATATTAGCGTATAAATCTGTTATCTGACCACGTACATTAACATAATTGGCATCAGTGGCAAGGTGAAGAAATCATCTTCCAAATTTGTCTTACGTTGGCGGTACGTGTCTCCATGAATAACGCTATAAAATCTATATTAAAAATTTTACCAATTTTCAGACAAAAATGTTGATTTTTTAATACTATAAATTGGTTTGATTTTATGTTGTTTTGGAGAATGTTTGGTTTCCCCAAGCCTATTTTTGCATCATAAGATAATCGGGACCTTTGTTCATGTCATTTTGTATTAACAGCATAAAACAATTCTTACCGTATACCTCCTCCAGAGGGGAAAGGGGAGAGAATGTTACGCTCGTGGTTTCTTAAAACACTCTTCGCAGCAGCATAAAGCTGTAACCGGCACATTAGCTTGATATTTACACTCTAAATATTTTTGGCCACTTTCTCCATACAAGTGGATCCACTGTGCAGTGGTTAGTTGTTTTCCTTTAGATGTCTAATTTCCGAGCAACTAGACACTTATCTTGAAACTATTTTCGTTCTGAAAGCGCTGAGAAATAAGTTTTGCTTCTCTTTTATAATGTGCACTTCAATAAAAAGAGCGTTATGAATACGTTTTGTTTCTCATTTATTGTCCAGACATCAGTGACGAAAAGTTTGACAAAAATTCGTCATAGAGAGGTTTATTTGTGTTAGCACTCCCACTTGTGCAATAAAAACACTTCGTACGGTGCTCTTGAACCAATTTTAAATGGAATGTGCTTACACCTGGGAAGAAGGTTTTGCGGATTCTGAAACTACAATGTTCATAGATTTGAAAAATCAACATGTAAAAAAGTATCAGTCGGCTTTGCCGACAGAGATATACCCTCAGCCTGTGTATATTGAAACATTTTTTAGGGGGTTTTAAAAATGTTGGGCGTTTGAACCAACAAAAATGTTGATTAGGATTAAAGATCAAAAGCTTTGCGGAGGAGTTACTAAAAGGGATAGATCGACATTGACCATTATGGAAGTGAATCTCCAGCCACTACATATGATGCCTATGGGGTTTTTTCACCCTTCGGGCTGTTTGCTCAAGAAGTATGGACTTGCCCCTGAAACAAACTTTTACCGTCGTACTTGAGGCAGCGAATGCAAGTTGCTTCAACAAAAATTCGGCCACTCCCTTCAAGAGTTACCGTACGAACAATTTTTTCCGAACATTTTTGAATTTTGTGGGGAGGTACTTGAAGGAGTGGACCGATATGGCTTATCTTCGTTTTATGGTCTGATAGTCCTTTGGAAAAATATTCCTTAAAAAAATCCACGTTTTATGGTCTGAAAGTCCTTTGGAAAAATATTCCTTAAAAAAATCCACGTTTTATGGTCTGATAGTCCTTTGGAAAAATATTCCTTAAAAAAATCCACGTTTTATGGTCTGAAAGTCCTTTTGAAAAATATTCCTTAAAAATCCACGTTTTATGGTCTGATAGTCCTTTGTAAAGATATTCCTTAAAAAATCCACGTTTTCTGGTCCGATAGTCCTTTGGAAAAATATTCCTTAAAAATCTACGTTTTATGGTCTGATAGTCCTTTGGAAAACTAATCTTTAAAAAATCCACATTTTGTCGTCTGATAATCCTTTGGAATCCTTTCCTTAAAAAATTCAGGTTTTATGTTTGATAATCCTTTGAAAAATAGTCCTTAAAAAATCCGCATAGTCCTTTGAAAAAATAATCCGTAAAAAATCCACATAGTTCTTTGAAAAAATATTCCTTAAAAATCCACGTTTTTTTGCTCTGATAGCCTTTTGGAAAAATATTCCTTAAAAAAATCCACGTTTTATGGTCTGATAGTCATTTGGAAAAATATTCCTTAAAAAATTCACATTTTGTGGTCTGACAGTCCTATTTGAAGAATATTTCTCAAAAAATCCACGTTTTATGGTCCGATAGTCATTTGGAAAAATATTCCTTAAAAAAATCCACGTTTTATGGTCTGATAGTCCTTTTGAAAAATATTTTTTAAAAAATCCACGTTTTATGTTCTGATAGTCCTTTGGAAAAATATTCCTTAAAAATACACGTTTTATGGTCTGATAGTCGTTTGGAAAAATATTCCTTAAAATATCCACTTTTAATAGTATGAAAATCCAAGTTTTATGGTCTGACAATCCTTTGGAAAAGTATTCCTTACAAAATTCACGTTTTATGGTCTGATAGTCCTTTGGAAAATATTCCATAAAAAATCCACGTTTTATGGCTGATAGTCATTTTGAAAAACAATCCTTAAAAAATCCACGTTTTATGGTCTGATAGTCCTTAGGAAAAATATTCCTTAAAAAATCCACGTTTTATGGTCTGATAGCCCTTTGGAAAAATATTCCTTAAATAATCCACGTTTTTTGGTCTGATAGTCCTTTGGAAAAATACTCCTTAAAAAGTCTACGATTCTGGCCTGATAGTCTTTGGAAAAATATTAATTAAAAAAACCAAGTTTTATGGTCAGATAATCCTTTGGAAAATAATCCTTAAAAAATCCGCATAGTTCTTTGGAAAAATAATCCTTAAAAAATCCACATATTTCTTTGAAAAATATTCCTTAAAAATCCACGTTTTATGGTCTGAAAGTCCTTTGTGAAAATATTTCTTGAAAAATCCACTTTTTATGGTCTGATAGTCCTTTGGACAAGTATTCCTTGAAAAATCCACGTTTTATGATCTGATAGTCCTTTGGTCTGATAGTCCTTTACAAAAATATTCCCTAAAAAATTCACGTTTTATTATCTGATAGTCCTTTGGAAAAATATTCCTTAAAAAACTCCTTAAAAAACCCACGTTTTTTGGTCTGAAAGTCCTTTGTAATAATATTTCTTAAAAAATCCACTTTTTATGGTCTGATAGTCCTTTGGACAAGTATTCCTTGAAAAATCCACGTTTAATTATCTGATAGTCCTTTGGAAAAATATTCCTTAAAAAATCCACGTTTTATGATCTGATAGTCCTTTGGTCTGATAGTCCTTTACAAAAATATTCCCTAAAATTTCACGTTTTATTATCTGATAGTCCTTTGCAAAAATATTCCTTAAAAAATTCACGTTTTATGGTCTGATAGTCCTTTGGACAAGTATTACTTAAAAAATCCACGTTTTATGGTCTGATAGTCCTTCGGAAAAATATTCCTTAAAAATCTAAGTTTTATGGTCTGATAATCCTTTGGAAATATGTTCCTTGAAAATCCACATTATCTTGTCTGATAATACCTTTGAAAAATATTCCTTAAAATCCACGTTTTATGGTCCGATAGCCCTTTGGAAAACGAATCTTTAAAAAATCCACATTTTGTCACTTGATAGTCCTTTGGAAAAATATTCCTTAAAAAATCCAGGTTTTAAGGTCTGATAATCCTTTGGAAAATAATCCTTAGAAAATCCGCATAGTCCTTTGAAAAAATAATCCTTAAAAAATCCACATAGTTCTTTGAAAAATAAATATTCCTTAAAAATCCACGTTTTATGGTCTGACAGTCCTTTGGAAAACTAATCTCTAAAAAATCCACATTTTGTCGGCTGATAGTCCTTTGGAAAAATATTCCTTAAAAAGTCCCGGTTTTATGGTCTGATAACCCCTTGCAAAATAATCCTTAAAAAATCCGCATAGCCCTTTGAAAAAATAATCCTTAAAAAATCCACATAGTTCTTTGAAAAATATTCCGTAAAAATCCACTTTTTATGGTCTGAAAAATTTTTCCTTAAAAATTGACGGTTTATGGTCCGATAGTCCCTTGCAAAAATATTCCTTAAAAAATCCAAGGTCTATGGTCTGATAGTCCTTTGGAAAAATATTCCTTAAAAAATCCACGTTTTATGGTCTGATAGTCCTTTGGAAAAATATTCCTGTAAAAATCCACGTTTTATGGTCTGATAGTCCTTTTTAAAAATATTTCTTAAAAAATCCACGTTCTATGGTCTGATAGTCTTTGGGAAAAACATTCCTCACACATTCCCACATTTTGTCGGCTGATAGTCCTTTGGAAAAATATTCCTTAAAAAGTCCCGGTTTTATGGTCTGATAACCCCTTGCAAAATAATTCTTAAAAAATCCGCATAGTCCTTTGAAAAAATAATCCTTAAAAAATCCACATAGTTCTTTGAAAAATATTCCGTAAAAATCCACTTTTTATGGTCTGAAAATTTTTTCCTTAAAAATTGACGGTTTATGGTCCGATAGTCCCTTGCAAAAATATTCCTTAAAAAATCCAAGGTCTATGGTCTGATAGTCCTTTGGAAAAATATTCCTTAAAAAATCCACGTTTTATGGTCTGATAGTCCTTTGGAAAAATATTCCTGTAAAAGTCCACGTTTTATGGTCTGATAGTCCTTTTTAAAAATATTTCTTAAAAAATCCACGTTCTATGGTCTGATAGTCTTTGGGAAAAACATTCCTTAAAAAATCCACGTTTTATGGTATGATAGTTGTTTTTGAAAAATGTTCCTTAAAAATTCACGGTTTATGGTCCGATATTTGTTTTTGAAAAATGTTCCTTAAAAATTCACGGTTTATTGTCCGATAGTTCTTTGGAAAAATATACCTTCAAAAATCCGCGTTTTATTATCTGATGGTCCTTTGGAAAAATATTCCTTTAAAATTCCACGCTTTATGGTGTGATATTTTTTTGGAAAAACATTCCCTAAAAATCCACGTTTTATGGTCTGATAGTCCTTTGGAAAAATATTCCTTAAAAAAAATCCACGTTTTATGGTCTGATAGCCCTTTGGAAAAATATTCCTTAAAAAAATCCACGTTTTATGGTCTGATAGTCGTTTGGAAAAATATTCCTTAAAAATCCACGTTTTATGGCCTGATAGTACTTTGGAAAAATTATTTCTTAAAAACCCACGTTTTATGGTCTGATAGTTCTTTTGGAAAAATATACTTTAAAAACAAGTTTTAAGGACTGCGGGAAGTTTCGTGTTCTAATGACTACCCGACGACACATTAGGGCCCATGTTTACGCAGCAACATAGTCCCATAGTCGTAGTCTCTCACATGTACGACTCCAGAGCAACCCCTGAGATGCACCCACTCCAGACATAAAAAGTAACACATTCTAACAACAACAACAACAAATTTCACTTATTTCTGCATATTCTCACTTTGAGTCATGGCCATTGATTTGAAAGTTGTAATTGATGCCGTTGGTTTTTGATTGCCTCAAAAAAACCTCTGTCATCACCAAATCAATCGATTGCAAATAGACGTAGAACGACAACGACATCGTTTACCAAAACCACTTAATTTTATCAATTTCAATGAGCGTGTGTATGTCTGTGTGATAAGAAAGAAGCAAATATTTGCAACAATGACAACATATATGTTTGAAATGTTCTTGTCGAAATGAAGCAATGATTTCTTGCCAACATCATTTCCGGGACGCTGTGTAGCTTTCGCAAAACGGAGAGCACGTTGTCGCGCAATGTCCGCCTAGCCACAGAAGCAAAACAATTTTCAAGTGGTATTCATTTCCTTGTTCGTTCGCTTCGCTCGGTAAACTGCTCTTCTTATCACATCTAACTGATATTGTCGATTTGCGGCGGTTAGGCGATGGGGAGAGTCCTTAAGTGGAAATTGATTGCAAGGAATGATGATTGTAATTGTAATTAAATGCTTGCGATATTAAACAAAAGAACGATGGGGCAAAACAACCAAGAAATCTATGGTAGAAAAAAAGAAGAAACAAAAACACGTTTAACGACAACACAAAACAAATACTCCTGCCATTTAGGGGCTTTTTACCTTCCATATCGAATGCAGGCCAGAAGCAATCACAATCTTTACTTCTAACGACAACGACAATGTTGACTAATGTTTGGTCACAATGAACGGTAACTGAGTGTTGTATGTGATGATGAAACATGTATGTATGTGTGTGCGCGCAAGTGTGTGTTTGTGGAATCGATTCAGCAAGTGTAACAACTACAATTGTATAACGGAAACCGGAAACGGTTCTACTAACAGCCAGTCAACCAACCAACCAGCCAGCTAGGCAGTCATTCAACAGCATTCACTTGAATAGTCTTAAACGGCAACACAGTTGCATTGTATTTTCACACTAACTCATGTACACATACAACGAAACGGTAAACGTGTTGTACGTGTGTATAATCCTAAGTTTGCTTACGTTGTTACAAATGTTACCCGTAACGAAAATAACTTCGATGGACAATTTAACTGTTTTGTGGACTCTTTTTTTTTTTTGTTATCCGCATGCCTTCGCTTAGCCAAGTCGACCATGGTCATTCAGAGCAAGAGATATATACAATAACAACGTTTACTTTTTACAATTGTCCCATATTCGATTTAATAGGCCATTGCAATAATGGGCGTAACGAAACGTGAGGTATAGGGGAGGACAGTTGGAATATTTAGATAAGACAGAAAAAGAAGATCGGGATAGGGTAGAATGTTTTCAAATCACAATATAAGCGCAAGTTTTTTAAAGAATATTTTTTCAACCAACATTAGTCCATAAAACGTAGATTTTTAAACAATATTTTTTAAACGCAATCACAACATAAAACGTCGATTTTTTTTTCAACGATGAACAGACTACAAAACCTTGATTTTTTAAAGAATATTTTTATACCCTCCACCATAGTATGGAGGGTATATTAAGTTTGTCATTCCGTTTGCAACACATCGAACTAATCATTTGCGACCCTATAAAGTATATATATTCTTGATCAGGATAAAATTCTAAGACGATCTAGCCATGTCCGTCTGTCCGTCTGTCTGTCCGTCTGTTGTAATCACTCTAGCGTCCGCAATAATTGAGATAGAGTGCTGAAATTTTGCACCCGAAGGTCTTTTTTCCATAGGCAGGTCAAGTTCGAAGATGGGCTATATCGGTCCACTCTTTGGTATAGCCCCCATATAACGGTACCTCCGGATTTGAGGTATTTTGACGTTCTTCGCCACATTTGCAGACCGAATTAGCTATAATTTGGCAGTTAGGGTTCCCAGTGGTCAGCAAACGTATATCCCAAAGGATATGGACATAGGTCCATGTTTTGGTATAGTCCCCATATAACGGTACCTCCCGATTTTCGGTATTTTGAATATTTTAGCCAAAATTTTTAACCGAACTATCTGCAATTTGACATTTGAGGTTCTTAGTGGTCATGAAACATCTCCACCGGTACCTCCCGATTTTCGGTATTTTGAATATTTTAGCCAAAATTTTTAACCGAACTATCTGCAATTTGACATTTGAGGTTCTTAGTGGTCATGAAACATCTCCACCAAACATCGTCAACATAGGTCCATGTTTTGGTATAGCCCCCATATATCGGTACCTCCCGATTTTCGGTATTTTGAGAATTTTAGCCAAAATTTTTAACCGAACTAGCTGTTATTTGCCATTTAAGGTTCGCAGTGATCATGAAATATCTTCACCAAACATTGTCAAAATAGGTCTATGTTTTGGTATAGCCCCCATATAACGGTACCTCCCGATTTTCGGTATTTTGAGAATTATAGCCACAGTTTGTAACCGAACTATCTGCAATTTGACATTTGACGTTCTCAGTGGTCATGAAACATCTCCACCAAACATCGTCAACATAGGTCCATGTTTTGGTATGGCCCCCTTATAACCGTACCTTCCGATTTTCGGTATTTTGAGCATTTTAGCTACAATTTTTAACCGAACTAGCTGTAATTTGACATTTGAGGTTCTCAGTGGTCATGAAACATATCCACGAAACATCGTCAACATAGGTCCATGTTTTGGTATAGCCCCCATATAGCGGTACCTCCCGATTTTCGGTATTTTGAGAATTTTAGCTACAATTTTTAACCGAACTAGCTGTAATTTGCCATTTGAGGTTATCAATGGTCATGAAACATCTCCCCCAAACATCGTCAACATAGGTCCATGTTTTCGTATAGCCCCCATATAGCGGTACCTCCCGATTTTCGGTATTTTGAGAATTTTTGCTACAGTTTTTAACCGAAATAGCTGTAGTTTGACATTTGAAGTTCTCAGTGGTCATAAAACATCTCTAACAAAACATCGTCAACACAGGTCCATGTTTTGGTATATCCCCCCATATAACTGTGCCTCCCGATATTCGGGAATTTTCAGTGGTCACGAAATTTCTTCACTAAAATTCGTCAACATGGGTGCATTTTTGAGGGTCTACATTGTTTTGATGAAACTACCCTCAATTTAACTCTTGAAGTTCCTATATATGGCGAAGGAAGCATTCATCAAGTACAAATAATAATTAGGGTCCTTTCACAATATTAGGTGGAACTACTTTTCGACAATGGATAGACTCCTACTGCCTCCCACTATTGCTTAAATTACACTGTGAACACAAATGTTGGGGCAGAGATAATTCCTTTTGGAGATGAAAGCCCTTGGTGTGCGTATATTAAAAACCCCGAAGAACAGATGCGCCGTGAGTCGAACCTCCGCGCTATGGCGTGATGAAGTTTTTGCAAGAGACCCTGTGGGCCATCAGGAATTAGCGTTATATCTTTGTTCACTGTTGCTTAAGTGCTCTACAAAAACAAAGATATAATGCTAGTTCATGATGGCTTACAAGGTCTCTTGCAAAAACTTCATCACGCCATAACGCGGAAGTTCGACTCACGGCGCATCTGTCCTTCGGGTTTTTAATATACACACACCAAGGGCTTTCATCTACAAAAGGAATTATCTGTGCCCCAACATTTGTGTTCACAGTGTAATTTAAGCAATAGTGGGAGGCAGTAGGAGTCTATCCATTGTCGAAAAGTAGTTCCACCTAATATTGTGAAAGGACCCTAATTATTCCATTTTAATTAAGACTATTTAATTAATTAAGACTATAAAAAGTTCGGCCCGGCCGAACTTAACGACTTTTTACTTGTTTAAACTACGAACAGCCCATAAAACATGGTTTTTTAAGGTTATTTTTTCAAAGACGAACAGACCATAAAACGTGGATTTTTTAAAGAATATTTTTTCAACGACGAACAGACCATAAAACGTGGATTTTTTAAAGAATATTTTTTCAACGACGAACAGACCATAAAACGTGGATTTTTTAAAGAATATTTTTTCAACGACGAACAGACCATAAAACGTAGATTTTTTAAAGAATATTTTTTCAACGACGAACAGACCATAAAACGTGGATTTTTGAAAAATATTTTTTCAACGACGAACAGACAATAAAACGTGGATTTTTGAAAAATATTTTTTCAACGACGAACAGACAATAAAACGTGGATTGTTTAAAGAATATTTTTCAACGACGAACAGTCCATAAAACGTGGATTTTTGAAGAATATTTTTCAACGACGAACAGTTCATAAAAGGTGGATTTTTGAAGAATATTTTTCAACGACGATCAGTTCATAAAAGGTGGATTTTTGAAGAATATTTTTTAACGACGAACAGTTCATAAAAAGTGGATTTTCAAAGAATATTTTTCAATGACGAACAGACCATAAAACGTGAATGTTTTAAAGAATATTGTTTTCAACGACGAACAGACCATAAATCTTGGATTTTTTAAAGAATATTTTGTCAACGACGAACAGACCAGAAAACTTGGATTTTTTAAAGAATATTTTGTCAACGACGAACAGACCATAAAACGTGGATTTTTTAAGGAATATTTTTTCAACGACGAACAGACCATAAAACGTGGATTTTTTAAAGAATATTTTTTCAGCGACGAACAGACCATAAAACGTGGATTTTTTAAAGAATATTTTTTTTAAAGAATATTGTTTTCAACGACGAACAGACCATAAATCTTGGATTTTTTAAAGAATATTTTGTCAACGACGAACAGACCAGAAAACTTGGATTTTTTAAAGAATATTTTGTCAACGACGAACAGACCATAAAACGTGGATTTTTTAAGGAATATTTTTTCAACGTGGATTTTTTAAAGAATATTTTTTTCAACGACGAACAGACCATAAAACGTGCATTTTTTAAAGAATATTTTTTTCAACGACGAACAGACCATAAATCTTGGATTTTTTAAAGAATATTTTGTCAACGACGAACAGACCAGAAAACTTGGATTTTTTAAAGAATATTTTGTTAACGACGATTAGACCAGAAAACGTGGATTATTGAAGAATATTTTTCAACTACGAACAGACCATAAAACAAGGATTTTTTAAAGAATATTTTTTTTAACGACGAACAGACCATAGAACTTGGATTTTTTAAAGAATATGTTTTCAAAGACGAACTGACCATAAAGCGTTGATTTTTTAAAGAATATTTTTTCAACGATGAACAGACTACAAAACATGGATTTTTAAAGAACATTTTTCAACTACGAACAGCCCATAAAACGTGGATTTTTTAAAGAATATTTTTCAACAACGAACAGACCAAAAAACGTGGATTTTTTAAAGAATATTTTTTCAACAACGAACGGACCAAAAAACATGGATTTTTTAAAAATATTTTTTCAACAACGAACACACCAAAAAACGTGGATTTTTTAAAGAATATTTTTCAACAACGAACAGACCAAAAATTGTGGATTTTTTAAAGAATATTTTTTCAACGACGAACAGACCATAAAACTTGGATTTTTAAAAGAATATTTTTTCAACGACGGACAGACCATAAAACGTGGATTTTTAAAGAATATTTTGGATTTTTTAAAGAATATTTTTTTAACGACGATTAGACCAGAAAACGTGGATTATTGAAGAATATTTTTCAACTACGAACAGACCATAAAACAAGGATTTTTTAAAGAATATTTTTTTTTAACGACGAACAGACCATAGAACTTGGATTTTTTAAAGAATATGTTTTCAAAGACGAACTGACCATAAAGCGTTGATTTTTTAAAGAATATTTTTTCAACGATGAACAGACTACAAAACATGGATTTTTAAAGAATATTTTCCAACTACCAACAGCCCATAAAACGTGGATTTTTTAAAGAATATTTTTCAACAACGAACAGACCAAAAAACGTGGATTTTTTAAAGAATATTTTTTCAACAACGAACGGACCAAAAAAACATGGATTTTTAAAAAATATTTTTCAACTACGAACAGCCCATAAAACGTGGATTTTTTAAAGAATATTTTTCAACAACGAACAGACCAAAAACGTGGATTTTTTAAAGAATATTTTTCAACAACGAACAGACCAAAAATTGTGGATTTTTTAAAGAATATTTTTTCAACGACGAACAGGCCATAAAACTTGGATTTTTAAAAGAATATTTTTCAACAACGAACAGACAAAAACGTGGATTTTTAAAGAATATTTTTTCAACGACGAACAGAACATAAAACGTGGATTTTTTAAAGAATATTTTTTCAACGACGAACAGACCAAAAAGTGTGGATTCTTTAAAGAATATTTTTTCAACGACGAACAGACCAAAAAATGTGGATTCTTTAAAGAATATTTTTTCAACCAACATCAGAGCCTAAAACGTGTAACAACTTGAAACTTCCTATTCTCTCTTCTCCCTCGCTGATTATACACCTGTCGTTGTGAAAAGAAACAAACAAACGCCTCAGTGTGTGTGTCACTTTTTAATGGATCACCATGATGTGAATTGTCACTAATCATATGCTTAGAGACACGGGGCATGCCAGAACACATCTATCGGAATACAGCCATTCTTAGACAGCAAATAATGGCGACTGTTCTAGGCAGTTGGTTGTTTCATTTTCAGGGTTTAACTTCAAC
The DNA here is from genome assembly GCF_047663935.1 of Musca autumnalis. NCBI lineage: Eukaryota > Metazoa > Arthropoda > Insecta > Diptera > Muscidae > Musca > Musca autumnalis. The sequence continues at coordinate 82,336,679 of NW_027411644.1, forward strand.
TAACGCCATTTTAATGCCGGTCATTTTGTTCGTGGTGATGGTGATGTTGGTGCGATTCCATTCCATATGCGTCTATCAAAACGGAAAGGCTGTAAAATAATTTGTGTGTACGATTAGATTTGGTACTACTAGGCAGAAGGATGGTGACGATGATGATGATGGTCATCAACAAAATTGGAATAGATTGAAATCTTGTATACAAGAAAAAAACCTTTAACAGCAAATTGAAGCCAGAACACAATTGCCAAATAACATTTAAAGAAATTACATTTAATTGATTTTATGTCAATTGGATGTAAGGAAAAAAATGTGAAGGATAAAACGTGTAAAAAATTGTACAATTCGATAGCCAGGACATCACCGCATCAAATATCGATTGCTAAACAAATCGTGAGATTAATCCTATTTCCTATTTAATGTATTTATTTTGTGGCATTTGCAAGCAAATTGTTGAAGGTTTGTGGTATGAATTTCAAGCAGGATTCTTTTCGTGTCTAATGGCCATTGCAAAAATATTCTTTAAAAAATCCATGTTTTATGTTGTGATTGTTGTTGCAAAAATATTCTTTAAAAAATCCACGTTTTATGTTGTGATTGTTGTTGGAAAAATATTCTTTAAAAAATCCACGTTTTATGGAGTGTTTGTTTGGAAAAATATTCTTTAGAAATCCACGTTTTATGTATGTTGTGATTGTTGTTGGAAAAATATTCTTTAAAAATCCACGTTTTATGGAGTGTTTGTTTGGAAAAATATTCTTTAAAAATCCACGTTTTATGGAGTGTTTGTTTGGAAAAATATTCTTTAAAAAATCCACGTTTTATGTTGTGATTGTTGTTGGCAAAATATTCTTTAAAAAATCCACGTTTTATGGAGTGTTTGTTTGGAAAAATATTCTTTAAAAAATCCACGTTTCATGTTGTGATTGATGTTGGAAAACTATTCTTTAAAAATCCACGTTTTATGTTGTGATTGTTGTTGGAAAAATATTCTTTAAAAAATCCACGTTTTATGTTGTGATTGTTGTTGGAAAAATATTCTTTAAAAAATCCACGTTTCATGTTTGATTGTTATTGGAAAAATATTCTTTAAAAAATCCACGTTTCATGTTGTGATTGTTGTTGGAAAACTATTCTTTAAAAAATCCCCGTTTTATGTTTTGATTGTTGTTGGAAATATATTCTTTAAAAATGCACGTTGGGATGGTTGTTGGAAAATTTTTCTTTAAAAAAAATCCACGTTTTATGTTGGGATTGTTGTTGGAAAAATATTCTTTAAAAAATCCACGTTTTATGTTGGGATTGCTGTTGGAAAATTTTTCTTTAAAAAATCCACGTTTTTTGTTGGGATTGTTGTTGGAAAAATATTTTTTAAAAAATTCAAGTTTTTGTTGTGATTGCTGTTGGAAAAATATCCTTTAAAAAATCCACGTTTTATGTTGTGAATATTGTTGGAAAAATATTATTTAAAAATCCACGATTTATGTTGTGATTGTTGTTGGAAAAATATTCTTTAAAAATCCACGATTTATGTTGTGATTGTTGTTGGAAAAATACTCTTTTAAAAGTCCACGTTTTATGTTGTGATTGCTGTTGGAAAAATATTCTTTAAAAAATCCACCTTTTACGTTTTGATTGTTGTTGGAAAAATGTTCGTAAAAAATCCACATTTTATGTTGTGATTGCTGTTGGAAAAATATTCTTTAAAATATCCACGTTTTATGTTGTGAATGTTGTTGGAAAAATATTTTTTAAAAAATCCACGTTTTATGTTGTGATTGTTGTTGGAAAAATATTCTTTAAAATATCCACGTTTTATGTTGTGATTGTTGCTGGAAAAATATTCTTTAAAAATCCACGTTTTATGTTGCGATTGTTGTTGAAAAAATATTCTTTAAAAAATCCAGCTTTTATGTTTTGTTCGTAAAAAAATCCACGTTTCATGAAGTGATTGTTGTTCGAAAAATACTCTTTAAAGAATCCACGTTTTATGTTGTGATTGCTGTTGGAAAAATATTCTTTAAAAAATCCACCTTTTATGTTTTGATTGTTGTTGGCAAATATTCTTTGCCAAATCCACGTTTTATGTTGTGATTGTTGTTTAATTGACAACCCTCACCACTCCTCACATACACATAGATTTTCCCCCAACATGTTATGCTGATACAAATCTATTCATTTCATCACTTACTTTAATTTGTCCTTTTTTGCGTGTTTCCTGATGATGTCCTTCATCTCAGTATGTAATTAAAAACACATTGTAATTCAAATCCATCACTTAAGTGACTGATTTATTTGGATATTGAAGATCAAATCAACTGAAGAGGGGAACGGGGTACTTGGGTTAAAATAACTAATCTTTGCTCAATTATCTTGCAATTTGCAAAATAAATTATTTCGAAATCATCAGGTAATTGCTACGCAGAGCCGAAGAGAAGCACCCAAGAGGATTAACCAGACCAACCGACAGTGCCGACCATGGCTAAACAAGAAATATTTTGATCACATACACGTACAAACACTTTTAGAAATTAACTCAAAGGAATAAAGTAATTTAAGCCAAAAAAAAAACCTGAGTAAGGTGAAATGAATAACCAAAGGATACCGGAGCCACCTGGCAGAGAATGCACACACAGGCACGCAAAAATTTAGCATTACAGATATGAAGACTACAATTAGGAGTTGAGATAAATTCAAAGGATGTTTTTTTCTTTTTTTGTTAACCAGTGGACTGTAAAAATCAAATATCTGGCAACATATGGTCCGTAAAATTGCATGAAACGGGGAGTTCAAAGGTACATATAAACAGTACTACGTTTTGCTTTTGGTTTTAACGTTTTTTCTGCTGTTGCTTAGGTTTGGTTTGATTTGTTACATTTCTCAAAACTAAAAATCAAGCAATGATTGTGGTTTTTGATGTTAATGTTCAGAAGAGACTAACATATTCATATGGTAGGGTGGGTGGATAGAACAGTGACTGGACACAACGACTGACCCTTACACTATGTTTATATTCATTTGTTTGGAATTCAACTTGCAATTGGATATGAGTTCTAGGTTGAAAAGTTTGTCATTGCTTTACTTGCTCAGTAAAAACAGCAGGCGGTTAAAAGTCACAGATAACAATTGAATGTAATGCCCAACAACAGTAGTTGCATGGCATTACTTTATACTACGAAAAGGAAGATTTAAAACGACACACTTGATGGGTCTCTATATGGATACCTTTTATCTACAAAAGATATATTGATAGAGGGTTTTTTTTGAATATTTTATCAATGGAAATTCCTAGGGAAGTTCTTTATTTCTTGAGGTGTCCTATATTCGGAAAGGTATTTGAAGACTTCTTGAAAAATGGCGACAATAATGGCAAACCTGTACTAAAGACAGGTACACGTACAAAAAAGGGAGTCACGGAGAACTAAATATTAACTTAACGCAAATTTTCAGGGGTCATCTAAATGTTGGTAATTTTTTTTTTTCGTATATTCCAAATAAAATATGCTTCAAGGAACAATTAGCGCTGAAGAAGTTACAAATGAAATGAAAGAAACAGCTTACCGACAAATATATAGAACCCCTTCTCACAATGCTAATGCATAATGGACGGGCCGAACGCGGTCCCGGTTTAGTGATTCCTGTGTAGTACCACTACAATTACACTGTGCATCATTTTTAAGGTGATATTGTGCAAACAATTCGAACTGAGGATTTTTTGTAAGTACGGACCCAAACGACAAGAAACCCTAGTTGGGTTTTGTTGTGTCAGATCCAGCTCGGATTTTATGTCCCCATCTAAACATGGTTAAATATTGAGTTTTTAAAGAAATTCGGGGCTATATCTCTGAAACCAATGCGAATCTTCTTCTGACCTCTGAAGCAAATTTGTAGATAAGAACAAGAATAAAATATTTGGAGAAATAATGAAGTCGAAAAACTACATTTATTGCCTCAAATTTCAAAATATATGCAAAAATTCCACAATTAATTTAATTTTTTCTGAATATTTTCTTTTGGAAAAATATTTACTGTAATGTAATACACAACTCTTCGGAAGATGTCATTGTTGTAAAATGCCCTTGTTCAGCGTATTTTCCAACGACGATTTAATAAATATGTCAAAAATGTAGAGAAATCCGAAATGCGAGAATAAACTCTTGGTGTGAACTATGTTTGAAATACGTGTGGTGAAAGATATGATGCAAAATACCGCTGAAACAACATGAATTAAGCATTTTAGAGTTTCAGAATGTTCTAAAGAATTATTGAGAACTTTATTTGGAATATTTTTGCAAAAGGTTACTTGGTTCAACTCCCAATGGTATAGCTGATAGTGACCAGAATTTCAGCAATTATGTACAATTTTCTATATTTTATCGATTTTGATGCCCTAGATGAAGTTTTTCTTATGTGGTCTGTTCAAAAGTATTCTACTAGTTCAGGGCTACAATATTGCGAAAGATAGCAAAGCCAAATTCCTGATCGTTTCTGAGATAAAGGCCCGATATATGCAAAAAACGGTAATTTTAGACCGGATTAGATGAGACCATAAAATCCGAACTGGATCTGACAGAACAAAACCCTACTAGGGTTTTTGAAGACTCAATATGTACTCTCCAAAAATTCATACTAGAAGTTGTTTGCATTTTCAGTGTTGCATAGTGTTATATTCCACGTTACAAAATGTCGCAATCATGATAGAAAAGTTTTTAAACCATGAATGAAGGATTCCCAGGTTTTTAAAATGTTACAACCCAGTCAGCATTTTTTGAAAATTTTAATCAAATTCGAGTCTTTTTTGATCCGACTGCACGATTAAAAAGCTAGAATATGAGCTCATTTTCTGATCATAAATGACTCCTTTGTCGGTAGGAAAACATAACCTCAGGCGACTCTTCTAAACAAATCACAAATGAGTCTTTTTCGAGTCGTATTTCAATCATTTATTTGTGTTTTGTTGATTAATTTGGGACCCTTTTTCGAGTCTTTTTAGAGTCATGTTTATAATCATTTATGAGTCTTTAGGGAGTCATTTATGAGTCTTTTTGTTAGACGAAATAAATTAAAAAAATTTTCTTTTTATTCTTCTTTGTTTCTTTCCTTTGTTTTATAGTCTTTTCTGCTTTGTTATGTCTTTTAATTATCCTTTATGTTGCTTGGTGGTTGGTATACTGCTTCTTCATTTCACTTGGCAAAACCTGTTGTGTTGTGTTTGTCTGTACCTTTAATATTATACGTTACATTTATATCAAAATTTTGTAGATAGTGTACCCAGTCAGCATTTTTTGAAAATTTTAATCAAATTCGAGTCTTTTTTGATCCGACTGCATGATTAAAAAGCTAGAATATGAGCTCATTTTCTGATCATAAATGACTCCTTTGTCGGTAGGAAAACATAACCTCAGGCGACTCTTCTAAACAAATCACAAATGAGTCTTATTCGAGTCGTATTTCAATCATTTATTGGTGTTTTGTTGATTAATTTCGGACCCTTTTTCGAGTCTTTTTAGAGTTATGTTTATAATCATTTATGTGTCTTTAGGGAGTCATTTATGAGTCTTTTTGTTAGACGAAATAAATTAAAAAAAAATTTCTTTTTATTCTTCTTTGTTTCTTTCCTATGTTTTATAGTCTTTTCTGCTTTGTTATGTCTTTTAATTATCCTTTATGTTGCTTGGTGGTTAGTATACTGCTTCTTCATTTCACTTGGCAAAACCTGTTGTGTTGTGTTTGTCTGTACCTTTAATATTATACGTTAAATTTATATCAAAATTTTGTAGAAAGTGTATATGAGAATTTTATTTTTTTATTTACGACCAAATAAAAATAAAACAAAGCAATCAGTTTTTAATCACCTAACTGTTCAAAATATGATCAGAGTATACACTGCCGCTCACTTGAATAGAACCCCCCTGCAAAATTTGTTTTCAACCTCCATTTTTTCCCAATTACACAAGATATGAAGTTTTTAAGATTTATTATATTTTCCTTCATGTGTTTGGAGTAAACTTAGTCATTCATTTGCATTCAAATCCAATTTGTATAAGAATTATGCAAGGAAAACAAAATAAAGTCAAAAATTGAATTAAAAAATTTGGCTCATTTGAATAGAACCCCCCTTTAAAAGTTGTGAATACAGAAAGATTGTATGAGAATATCGATGCATATTTACTCTATATTGAAAACGAAGTACTTTCAGTAATATTCCGTAAAATTATATCCCTCCTGATTAAGGATACACCTGTATATCCTACTTTGGCAAGGATTCTTTACATAATCAGGTGTAATGCCCAACAAAGCTTGCTTTTTTCATTCAACAAGTTTATTTTTGGAAGCGTACTGTCTCATTTAGTCGTATATTTTACGCATATGTCATTCCCATACATTTTAGAGAATATTTACCACTGTAGAATATGGCGGCACCTCCAGGATATCAGCATTTCATTTCAAAAATTTAAGTTTTGATGACTCGAAGTGTACAAAAGTTTATAAAATCGTGATGAATTTTCCACTCGGGATATCCGAAAATGCTTCTCACTATTGGAAATGCCTGTTTTAGAACTTCTTTGTAAATTGTCGTGCGCATTTAGGGTGAAAGAAATTGACGCCCAAGTCCTTCATAATTAGTAAGGACTCTCCTCATTAAGTAAACATCTGCATAACTGTATAACTATTTTTTCGCGTCTATTGAATGGAAGACCATCTTCTAAATTGTTTCCGTAGCGATGAATGTGCTTTTATGGTGCTGGAACGCATTACTAATTATTAAGGACATGGGCGTCAATTTACTTTACCCTAAATGCGCACGACAACTTATGAAGCAGTTCTGAAACAGACATATCCAGTAGTGAGTAACATTTTTGGATATCCCGAGTGGAAATTTCATCACGATTTTTTAAACTTTTGTACACTTCGAGTCATCAAAACATAAATTTTTGAAAAGAAATGCGGAAATCCTGTAGGGGCCGCCATATTTTACAGTGGTAAATAGTCTCTAAAATGTATGGGAATGACGTATGCGTAAAATATACGACTAAAGGAGACAGTACGCTTCCAAAAATAAACTTGTTGAATGAAAAAAGCAAGCTTTGTTGGGCATTACATCTAATTTTTTAAAGAATCCTTGCCAAAGTAGGATATACAGGTGTATCCTTAATCAGGAGGGATATAATTTTACGGAATATTACTGAAAGTACTTCGTTTTCAATATAGAGCGAATATGCATCTACATTCTAATACAATCTTTATGTATTCCCAAGTATTAAAGGGGGGTTCTATTCAAATGAGCCAAATTTTTTAGTTCAATTTTTGACTTTAGTTTGTTTTCCTTGCATAATTCTTATACAAATTGGATTTGAATGCAAATGAATGACTAAGTTTACTCCAAACACATGAAGCAAAATATAATAAAACTTAAAAACTTCATATCTTGTACAATTCGAAAAAAATGAAGGTTGAAAAAAATTTTGAAGGGGGGTTCTATTCAAGTGAGCGGGAGTGTACATAATTATAATCACTTTTCAAACACCTGTATGACCCTTTTTTGATTAAGCATTTTTCAATCTTCCAGAATGTGACAATAAATAACAAAAAATTGTCACATTTTAAACACCTCAATGATTTATTTGTGATTGCTACACATTTGTTGTTGTATTTTAAATTGAACTCTTTTTAATCATTACAGGGAGTCACTTTCGAGTCCCTTTCTGATCACACAAGCGACTTAATCAATTTTTGATCACCAAAAGGACTCTAAAAAGACTCCTCAATGTGATTTTTGAAAAAACAGTCTTCTAAATGCTATCTGGGTATATGAGAATTTTATTTTTTTATTTACAACCAAATAAAAATAAAACAAAGCAATCAGTTTTTAATCACCTAACTGTTCAAAATATGATCAGAAGGTACACAATTATAATCACTTTTCAAACACCTGCATGACCCTTTTTTGATTAAGCACTTTTCAATCTTCCAGATGATCAAAATGTGACAATAAATAACAAAAAATGGTCACATTTTAAACACTTCAATGACTAATTTGTGATTGCTACACATTTATTGTTGTATTTTTAATTAAACTCTTTTTAATCACTACAGGGAGTCACTTTCGAGTCCCTTTCTGATCATACAAGCGACTTAATCAGTTTTTGATCACCAAGAGGACTCTAAAAAGACTCCTCAATGTGATTTTTGAAAAAACAGTCTTCCAAATGCTAGCTGGGAAATTACAATGCTGTACGGGGTCCTGAAGTTTTTGAGATACCTTTGGTAAAAAGTAATATAATAGTACCTCGAAATATTGGCCATTTTGCATTGATCAATTCGATAAAAATCACCGAAAACTATTTCTAAAATTCTTTTCTTATATGTATGTATATATATACCCTCAACATTTAGGCCAACGAGATTATCGATATAATTATTTTAGACCCCAAGTATGTTTTGACGAAATCCATTTCAGACAATTTCGAGTCGATGTACCCATGTCCGTCCGTCTGGCCCATATTGGCACAAAATTGAAAAAAAAAACATAGGGACGTTATAAGCATTAAGTTTGCTTATTTTATTGTCCGAGGCTAAGGGTATTTGGGCAAAAATATGCAAAATTGAGATTTTCGTTAAAAAAAAAAATCCAAAAATTTTTTGATGCAACATGAATGATTTTTGGTACATAAATAAAGAAAAAACAAGCAAAAAAGTATCAGTCAGCTTTGCCGACAGAGATATACCCTCAGACTGTGCAAATTGAAACACTTTTTTCACAAAAAACTTATGTATTTAGGGGGTTTCAAAATTTTGGTCGTATGAACCGACAAAAATGTTGATTAGGATGAAAGTTCAAAAATTTTGCGAAAAAGGTACTTAAAGGAATGGACCGTCATAGACCATGGGTGTGCCATAGGGGGTTTTTACACCATTCGGGCTGTTTTCTCAAGAAGTATGGACTTGCCCCTGAAACAACTTTTACCATCGTAATTGAAGCAGCGAATGTAAGTTGCTTCAACAAAAATCAAAGTCATTCAATAGCAGGTCTTAAAGTGAACATATCCAAAATTTTGTGTGGGAGGTACGGGATGGAGTGGACAAATATAGTCCATATTCGAACCTTATCTATATCTGGTAGATATTATGAGAATGTGTAAAGTATGGACCAAATCGGTCACTCCCATCAAGAGTTATCGTGCGCACAATTTTTCCGAATATTTTTGAACTTTTGTGGGGTAGGTACCTGAAGGAGTGGACCGATATGGCTTATCTACGAACTTAAACTAAAGTTGGAAACAATATTACGAAGGCCAAATTTTGGCCGGAATCGGAATTTCCGTTCGAGAATTATCTTGCGTTTCCACCCATAAACATGGTGTCATAGGGTTTGTTTTTCAACTTTCAGGCAATTTTTTCAGGAAGTATGGACTTGCCCCTGAGCAACTTGTACCTTCGTATAGGGGACAGTGAATACAAGATGTTCCAACAAAAACCAATGCGATTCGAGAGCAGGTCCTAAACTGAACTTTTCCGAAATTTTGTGTGGGAGGTACTCGAAGGAGTTTACCGATTGAGTCCATATTGGAACCTCATCTAAGTCTGGTAGAAATTTCATAATGTGCAAAGTATGGACCAAATCGGTTACTTCCTTCAAGAGTTATCGTTCGCACAAATTTTCCGAACATTTTCGAACTTTTGTGGAGGAGGTACCGGATTATATCGGTATATAATCCATCTTTGAACTTGAACTATGTTTGGACAAAATATTACGAAAGCCAAATTTTGGAACGAATCGGCAGATCCGTTCTAGAGTTATCTTGCACTCCAACCACTACACACGGTGTCATAGGGTTTTTTTTTGTAACTTTCAGGCTATTTTCTCAGGAAGTGTGGACTTGCCCCTAATGAAACTTACAGCGTCGTAAAGAGGACAGCGAATACAACTTGCGTAAACAAAAATCAAAGCGATTCGAGACCAGGTCCTAAACTGAACTTTTCCGAAATTTTGTGTGGGAGGTACCCGAAGGTGTGGACCGATTGAGTCCATATTGGAACCTCACCTAAGATTGGTAGAAATTACACGATGATCAAAGTATGGACCAAATCGGTTATTTCCTACAAGAGTTATCGTGCGCACAAGTTTTGCGACAATTTTTGAACATTTGTGGGGGAGGTACCTGAAGGAGTGGACCTATATGGCCCATCTTCGAACTTAAATCGAATCTGGACAAAATAATTTGATATCCAAAATTTGAACCGCATCGATTGATCCGTTCGAGAGTTATCGTGCGCACCAGCCAGACAGACAGACAGACGGACAGACAGACAGACAGACGGACGGACATTGCTAGATCTACTCAAAATTGTCTGAAACGGATATCGTACAAACATACTTGGGGTCTAAAACCATTATTTCGATGAGGCACATTTTTGGTCGTATCAAAGTGTAAATACCCTCTTTAGCCTAAAGGCTGAGGGTATAAAAACTTATGTATTTATGTACCGACAACAGTATGGATAGGATTAAAGCTCAAAAATTTGCGGGGATATCGATAGATAGGGCTTTTTTATCACACTAGCCTACGAAAAACATAATATCACCGTAAACAGGGCCAATAGGAAACCCTTCGGTAAAATGTCCAAAGGATCCTCGAACCACACAAACATTTTGAACATTTGTGGTGGTACCACAAGGATTGGACAATAAGTTTCGACAATATTTAGAGATCCAAAGTTTGGAACAATTAGCGAATATTTTCGAATTTTTATGGGGGAGGTACCGGTACCTTCGAATTTCATCTAACATTCAAAGAAATATTACAATATCCAAAGTGTGGATGAACGCAGTATTCGGTTAGAGCCCTCCAGCCACTACATATGGTGCCATAGGGGTTTTTTACAACTTTCGGGCTGTTTTCTCAAGAAGTATGCACTTGCCCCTGAAAAAACTTGTACTGCAGTAATAGAGGCAGCGAATGCAAGTTGCTTCAACAAAAATCAAAGTGATTCGACAGCAGGTCTTAAGGTGAATTTATCCAAAATTTTGTGTGGGAGGTACCCGAAGGAGTGGACAAATATAGTCCATATTCGAACCTGATCTATATCTGGTAGATATATTAGGATGTGTAAAGTATGGACCAAATCGGCCACCGAACGATATGGCTTATCTTCGAACTTAAACTAAGTTTGAACAAAATATTTCGAAGACCAAATTGGGGACCGAATCGGAAGATCCGTTCGAGAGTTGTCTTGCGCTCCAACCACTACACGCGGCTTTTTTGAACTTTTCAGGCTATTTGCTCAGGAAGTATGGAATTGCCTTCCAAATATTTTCTTAATTGGTTTCAGAAAGAATGTCTCGATTTGCTCTAAAAAGACAATATTTAGCGTTGTTTAGATGAGGGCATTAAATCTAAACCCGATCTAATAACACAAAACCCAAAAATGGTTTTTGTCGATTAGGTCTGTACTTTCATAAAATGCGCAATAGAAGTTGTTTGCACAAAATTATTTTGAAACTGTTGCACAGTGTTATTTTGTTGTTTTATGGGTTTAAAGAAGAAGTTAAGGAAAAAATGTTAGAGTTATTTCTCTTTTTAGTTAAAATTTCGTGCAATAATGAAGATATTCGGTTGCAACCAATTTCTGCCTTATAGTTATCCTATTGGCGAACATTTTTAGATTAGTATATTAAATCATTTGGCACTATGCGCCCACGGTTTGGCGTAAAAGCAATAAATAATAATAATAATAATAATAATAATAATAATAATAATAATAATAATAATAATAATAAGAATAATAATAATAATAATAATAATAATAATAATAATAATAATAATAATAATAATAATAATAATAATAATAATAATAATAATAATAATAATAATAATAATAATAATAATTTTTTTTTTTTTTTTTTTTTTTTTTGCGGGTTAGGAGGTAAAAATGTATTTCCACATACTCGAAGACCGTCGCCTTCGTGTTATGTCGGGATCTCCGATCTGGCCTACCGACTAAAAAACCCCCTATTCTCTTTCCCGTGGAAGTTTCGTCCACCCCGGAACCGGTTTTAGCATTACTTCGGGGTGGTTTCCTATTGACTGCGTCAGTCCCACCTGTATTATGTGCCTGCGTCCAGGCCTCCGCCTGTTTCTCTACTTTGTTCAGCTGCATCTATGTCTCGTTTTTTGGATCGAAGAACTTCTTCGCAGTACTTCTTTACAGCTTGCCATATGCTTATATCGCTTGTCATTTTGATTATTAAGTTCTCCTGGGTTACTTCTCCTATCTGCGCTTCAAGTTCTGACCGCTTCTCACTCCATTTGGAGCAGTAGAAAAGTGTGTGCTCAGCGTCGTCGCTATGAGCTTCTTCTTCGTATATGCAATTAGGAGAACTGCGTTTGCCTATGTTGTGTAGATATTTCATGAAATAGCCATGACCTGTGAGCATTTGGGTTAGGTAGTAGTCTACTTCTCCAGTTTTTCTTTTCACCCATAGTTCGAGGTCTGGAAGGAGTCTTCTTGTCCATCTGCCTCTTCTCTCAGCTTCCCATCTTTCTTGCCATGCTTGCAGGGTTTCCCGCTTTATTTCTTCTTCTTCTTCTTGTTCGATGTTACCCCTTTGCTTTTTTGTCCATATTTGTCTTCGTTCGCGTATCGTCAGGTCAATCGGGACAACTCCGGCTATGACGAGGACTGCGGCTCCGGAGACTGTGCGGTATGCAGACGTGATCCGTAATGCGGACGTTCTCTGGACTGCAAGAAGTGAGTTAGCCCTTTTCTTCCACTTCATTGCATCGCCCCATATTTCGCAGCCGTACAGGAGTATGCTATTACATGTTTCCATCAGCAGACGTCGTTTGTTTTGTGTTGGGCCTCCGATGTTTGCCATTAAACGGCTGAGTTGCGCTGTTATTTTCGCTGCTTTTGTAGTGACATGTTGTATTTGATGGGAGAAAGTCATCTTGGAGTCTAACCTTATGCCTAGATAATTAATACTTGGGTTCGTATTAAGTATCAGGTCGCCGACATTCAAAGCGATGTCAGTCGGTATGTGTCGTCTTGTGAGAAGAAGTATCTCCGTTTTATGGGTAGCTAAGCTGAGACCGTGAGTGTCTAGCCAGCTTTTAGTTCTGATCATGACTTGTCTTATCTTGCGTTCTGCTTCCTCTGTGTCTCTGGCGCTTATGACAGCGGCTATATCGTCAGCATAGCCCACCAGGAACGTATCTTGGGGCATTTCTATTTTCAGTATGTCATCGTAGCTTATGTTCCATAAATCTGGGCCAAGGATAGAGCCCTGCGCTGCTCCAGATGTGATTTCAACATTTCTCTGTCCTTCTGTTGTGTTGTAAATCAGTTCCCTGCTGTTTAGGTAATCAGCTAGGATGCGTTTCAGGTATGCTGGTACTTTGAATTTTAGTTCCAGTGCATCTAGGACGTCTCTCCATCTGAGACTATTGAAGGCGTTTTTAACATCGAGCGTGGCTAGTAATATCAGCGGTCTGCTATGGTGATTTATATTTTGCGCAGATTCAAAAGCCTGTGTGACCTCACTCAGGGCACCAACCGTAGATCTACCTGGTCTGAACCCGTGTTGTCTGCTCGATAACCCTCCTCTATCAGCAATTGCTTTTTCCAACCTCGGTTTCAACAGTCTTTCGAGTAACTTCCCTGCCGTATCAAGCATACACAGTGGTCTGTAAGCTGATGGGGAGTCCGGGTCGCCTTTGCCTTTGCTTATCAGTACCAGTTGCTGGGTTTTCCAGATTTTGGGGAATTTCCCTTGCACTAAGCATGCGTTGTATGTGTCGAGGAGTAGTTCTGGGCGGTTAGTAGCTATTTCCTTCATCACTTCTGTTGGTATGCCGTCTGGACCTGGCGTCTTTCTGGGCTTTAGTTTTACTGCAGCTGCATCGAGTTCTTCTTTTGTGAAAAGTGGGATATCTGTGTTTTCTATAGACATTTCCCGTTCTGCTTGGTGGTTGTGTGTGGGGAAGAGCGATCTTACAATGGAAGTAGTTTTGACTTCATCCATCAGTGGAGTAGGGTTTTTTGGATTCAACTTTTCCATAACAAGTTTATATCCCGTGCCCCAAGGGTTTGAGTTGATATCCTCCCGCAGAGCTTCCCACATTCGTCTTTTGCTATCAAAGATTTTTTCCTGTAGGTTTTTTTTCGCCTCTTTGTACAGGCTTCTCTCGTGTTCGGCTGCGTTTCTTCGCCTGGCCCTTGTGTATCGCCTTCGGCATTTGAGACACTCCCGTCTTGCTCTCGCAATGTCTTCATTCCACCAGTGCACTGGGTTTTTTCTTTCTCGATTTGGTTGTACTTTAGGCATGGCCTTGTTGCAGCTCTTCCTGATAGCATCTATCAAAAACTCCGCTTTACTGGATGCAGTTTGCGTTATTGGTGCCATGTTCATCCTTCTGTCTAGCTCTGATAAAAGGGTGTTTTTGCTCAATTTGTCGGCATTCCAAATACGTGTTGAAGTGCTCTGTCGCCTGGCTTGTACATCTCTTACGGCTTCCGTCATGACGTTATACGAAATGTACTGGTGGTCACTTCCTGTATATGTTTCGAGGACTCTCCAGTCCATTACTTTTGGCAGTGTTCTTTCTGCTGTAAGAGTAACGTCTGGGATGGTGCCCTCACAGCCGGGCCTTCTGAAGGTTGGAGTATTTCCCTTGTTTGCTGCAATTAGACCAGCTCTGGCCATCATTTGAACTATCCTTCTACCTCGTGCGTCTGTGGTTTGCATTCCCCATTCTACAGCTCTGGCGTTTAAATCTCCTGCCAATATGACATGCCCTCTCGTTGTGCGAACAAAATCCTCAATATCGTTCAATTTTCTTTCGAATCCTTCGATGTTATCACTTGGAGTGAGGTAGCAGCTGATGATGGTAAGATCACTAATATTTATCCAGACAAAGCAGTTTCCTTTTCCTCGTTTGTTCGTCACCGGTATGTTTGTATTTGGGATCCAGATTGCTGCTGTGGCGCTGTCGTCTTCAAGCCATAAACCGTTCTTTTTCTTGTATTGTTCACTTATAATAGCGATGTCCACAGATTCCTCTTTTACGATTTGTTGCAGAAGAGCATCTGCCACTTTCCCTCTATGCATGTTTAGTTGAAGTATTTTCATGTTCGCGCCTGTTCTTGTTTGTCGGCTTTGCATTTTCTTGATCCTGGCAAGTGATCTGTCGAAGGTTTTCCTTGCTCCGAACAAATACAACACTTTGGTGGGTTTTTACACTGTTTAAGGATGTGCCCTTCTTCACCGCACTGGATGCATATACCCCTCCCTTTTCTGTCAGGTCCTCTGCATTCCCACTGTCCGTGTCCAAGGCCGAAACACTTGAAGCATCGTCTGTCCTCTTCTCTATATTTCAGTCTGCAGTTTGTCCATCCAATCTTTAACCGCTCTGTCTTCAAAAGTTTTTTCGCCTGGTTAATAGGCATTACGACGAAGGCTTTCCTTTGGTTTCTTGAATCTAGTTTTGTGAAACGAACGCTGATGTCCTCTTCTTTTGTTTCCGTATTTTTGCAGACTGCTGCAATTACGTCTTCCTTGGTGGTTGTGCAATCAATGTCGTTTACCTCTATGGATGTTTTCGGTTTCGAATCTCTCACTTCTGCCGTTTCTTTCAGAGTCTCTTTTATTGCCTCTGAAAACTGCTTTGTTTTCCCTCCTTGGGCTAGTTCCAATAGTATAGCGCCAGTTCTGGTTTTACGTATTGTGCGGACAGTTATGTTCGCGTCCTCCGGCTTCACGTTCTCCTTTATTTTTTTAAGACATCGGCATAAGTGTGGCCCTCTGCTGGCTTGACAAGAACTGCGTCCGCTCGAGATCTAGGCATCCTTTTCTTGTTTTCTCTTCTTTTTGTCGGTTCTCTGTTGTGGGGCTTTTCGATGTTTTTATCCTCGGCAACTTCGTTAGCTTCTCGGTTTTTCTCTTTTCTAACTTCTTTATTTTGAGATGTGCTCTTCTTTCTTTTTCCAGGTGTTTCCTTTTCTGCTGGGCTTGTTGCAATGCGTTTTTGAGGGAGCGTTCTTGCTTTTTTCTTTTTCAGTTTCAGCCTCCATCCAGTTTCTTCTGTACTCTCCTAATATGTCGAGTAGTTCCTCCAATTCTGACACTCCCTTTTGGACGTCCATGCTTATGTTTCTCTGCCTGGTTATTGCTTGTCTGATTTTTCTCAAAGCATTACGGCATCTCTCAACAGTTTCTTCTTCGGAGTTCCTCATTTTAAGAATGAATTCTTGGCGAGGGGAACATATATTTATCTCCGAGCTGTCACAGTTTGCTCCTGCGGTCTCAACCGCCTTCTCCTTGGTACTTCTTGGGGTCTCATCTGGGGCAGTAGATTTTTCTTCTGCGGGGTTATGTCGTTTCTGGGCGTTCTGCTTTGTACTCGCCGCTAAACTCATATTGATTTGTGGTGATCTTCTGGTTTTCTGACTCGGTTTAAATGGGTTTGCTTCGGCTGATTTGAGTTCTGGGGTTTGGTCCGCTTTGTGGGAAGCAGATTCTTCTTCGTCTTCTGAGGGTTTAGGTATACATTTAGTGGTTGTAGTAGAAGTCATCAGTTTATTTGGGTCCCAACTCAGAACCGTTATCCTTACACGTAATGCAGTTACCCAGTATGACCCCGAGGGTGCCTTTGCAAGCATGGAGGTCCTCGCGAGGGTTGACACAAAGCCTTATGGGCGTTTGTGTTCAGAGCCAGGTCGGGAGCTAATCAGGACTGTTATGTCAACTGACCCTGCAAGGCCAATGATGGCGACGAAGTAAGGAGCGTTTTCTGAGTCCTTGCCAAGGTTTTAGTGGGACGGAAGGCAGCTGCGACATTAGCCTGAAAGCCATTTCAGTGAGATGTCACTCTCACTTATTGAGGTAACAGAATGCCGCGTCTGCCAGCCCGCAAGCAATAATGTCATAATGTATCCGTATCGTTTCCCATGTTCGTAGCTGTGTCGTGATCGTTGGTTGATTGGGGGAACCACGGAGGCATCACTCTCCTGTTTGCTCTATCGTTAGAGCACCCCGTGTGGATGAAAGCTTAGTTGGATGGCGGCTTCCGTTCGCCATGTCGTGAGAAGCTTTGTCGGACGTTGATGTCTTTTTGTAACATATCCTCGGCTTCTCACCGCTCAATGGTCTGGGACTGCTTATTTAAATTCGCAGCTAACCTACATATCTGCAGGCCATTCAGTTATCCGCCGCCGACTGACCCACCATAGTAGCTCTGAGCTTGGAGCCCTTGGATAATAATAATAATAATAATAATAATAATAATAATAATAATAATAATAATAATAATAATAATAATAATAATAATAATAATAATAATAATAATAATAATAATAGTAATAATAATGATAATAATAACAATAATAATAATAACAATAATAATAATAATAATAATAATAATAATAATAATAATAATAATAATAATAATAATAATAATAATAATAATAATAATAATAATAATAATAATAATAATAATAATAATAATAATAATAATAATAATAATAATAATAATAATAATAATAATAATAATAATAATAATAATAATAATAATAATAATAATAATAATAATAATAATAATAATAATAATAATAATAATAATAATAATAATAATAATAATAATAATAATAATAATAATAATAATAATAATAATAATAATAATAATAATAATAATAATAATAATAATAATAATAATAATAATAATAATAACAATAACAATAATAATAATAATAACAATAATAATAATAATAATAATAATAATAATAATAATAATAATAATAATAATAATAATAATATTATTATTATTATTATTATTATTAATAACAATAACAATAATAATAATAATAATAATAATAATAATAATAATAATAATAATAATAATAATAATAATAATAATAATAATAATAATAATAATAATAATAATAATAATAATAATAATAATAATCATAATAATAATAACAATAACAATAATAATAATAATAATAATAATAATAATAATAATAATAATAATAATAATAATCATAATAATAATAACAATAACAATAATAATAATAATAATAATAATAATAATAATAATAATAATAATAATAATAATAATAATAATAATAATAATAATAATAATAATAATAATAATAATAATAATAATAATAATAATAATAATAATAATAATAATAATAATAATAATAATAATAATAATAATAATAATAATAATAATAATAATAATAATAATAATAATAATAATAATAATAATAATAATAATAATAATAATAATAATAATAATAATAATAATAATAATAATAATAATAATAATAATAATAATAATAATAATAATAATAATAATAATAATAATAATAATAATAATAATAATAATAATAATAATAATAATAATAATAATAATAATAATAATAATAATAATAATAATAATAATAATAATAATAATAATAATAATAATAATAATAATAATAATAATAATAATAATAATAATAATAATAATAATAATAATAATAATAATAATAATAATAATAATAATAATAATAATAATAATAATAATAATAATAATAATAATAATAATAATAATAATAATAATAATAATAATAATAATAATAATAATAATAATAATAATAATAATAATAATAATAATAATAATAATAATAATAATAATAATAATAATAATAATAATAATAATAATAATAATAATAATAATAATAATAATAATAATAATAATAATAATAATAATAATAATAATAATAATAATAATAATAATAATAACAATAATAATAATAATAATAATAATAATAATAATAATAATAATAATAATAATAATAATAATAATAATAATAATAATAATAATAATAATAATAATAATAATAATAATAATAATAATAATAATAATAATAATAATAATAATAATAATAATAATAATAATAATAATAATAATAATAATAATAATAATAATAATAATAATAATAATAATAATAATAATAATAATAATAATAATAATAATAATAATAATAATAATAATAATAATAATAATAATAATAATAATAATAATAATAATAATAATAATAATAATAATAATAATAATAATAATAATAATAATAATAATAATAATAATAATAATAATAATAATAATAATAATAATAATAATAATAATAATAATAATAATAATAATAATAATAATAATAATAATAATAATAATAATAATAATAATAATAATAATAATAATAATAATAATAATAATAATAATAATAATAATAATAATAATAATAATAATAATAATAATAATAATAATAATAATAATAATAATAATAATAATAATAATAATAATAATAATAATAATAATAACAAGTAAAAAAGTATCAGTCGGCTTTGCCGACAGAGATATACCCTCAGCCTGTGCAAATTGAAACACTTTTTTCACAAAAAACTTATGTATTTAGGGGGTTTCAAAATTTTGGTCGTATGAACCGAAAAAAATGTTGATTAGGATTAAAGTTCAAAAATTTTGCGTAAATGGTACTTAAAGGAATGGTCCGACAGAGACCATGGGGGTTTTTACAACCTTCGGGCTGTTTTCTCAAGAAGTATGGACTTGCCCCTGAAACAACTTTTACCATCGTAATTGAGGCAGCGAATGTAAGTTGCTTCAACAAATTCAATAGCAGGTCTTAAAGTGAACTTATCCAAAATTTTGTGTGGGAGGTACGGGATGGAGTGGACAAATATAGCCCATATTCGAACCTGATCTATATCTGGTAGATATTATGAGAATGTGTAAAGTATGGACCAAATCGGTCACTCCCATCAAGAGTTATCGTGCGCACAATTTTCCCGAATATTTTTGAACTTTTGTGGGGTAGGTACCTGAAGGAGTGGCTTATCTACGAACTTAAACTAAGTTTGGAAACAATATTACGAAGGCCAAATTTTGGCCGGGATTGGCTTTCCCGTTCGAGAATTATCTTGCGCTTCCACCCATACACATGGTGTCATAGGGTTTGTTTTTCAACTTTCAGGCTATTTTTTCAGGAAGTATTGACTTGCCCCTGAGGAAACTTGTACCTTCGTATAGGGGACAGTGAGTACAAGATGTTACAACAAAAACCATGGCGATTCGAGAGCAGGTCCTAAACTGAACTTTTCCGAAATTTTGTGTGGGAGGTACTCGAAGGAGTTTACCGATTGAGTCCATATTGGAACCTCATCAAAGTCTAGTAGAAATTTCATAATGTGCAAAGTATGGACCAAATCGGTTACTCCCTTCTAGAGTTATCGTACGCACAAATTTTCCGAACATTTTGGAACTTTTGTGGGGGAGGTACCGGAAGGAGTGGATCGATATAAACCATCTTTGAACTTGAACTAAGTTTGGACAAAATATTACGAAAGCCAAATTTTGGACCGAATCGGAAGATCCGTTCGAGAGTTTTCTTGCGCTCCAACCCCTACACACGGTGTCATAGGGTTTTTTTTTGTAACATTCAGGCTATTTTCTCAGGAAGTATGGACTTGCCCCTAATGAAACTTACAGCATCGTATAGAGGACAGCGAATACAACTTGCGTAAACAAAAACAAACCGATTCGAGACCAGGTCCTAACTGAACCTTTCTGAAAATTTGTGTGGGAGGCACCCGAAGGAGTGGACCGATTGAGTCCTTATTGGAACCTCATCTAAGTTTGGTAGAAATTACACGATGTGCAAAGTATGGACAAAATCGGTTATTCCCTGCAAGAGTTATCGTGCTCACAAGTTTTGCGACAATTTTTGAACATTTGTGGGGGAGGTACCTGAAAGAGTGGACCTATATGGCCCATCTTCGAACTTAAATCGAATATGGACAAAATATTTCGATACCCAAAATTTGAACCGAATCGATTGATCCGTTCGAGAGTTATCGTGCGCACCAGCCAGCCAGACAGACCGACAGACAGACAGACAGACAGACAGACGGACGGACATTGCTAGATCTACTCAAAATTGTCTGAAACGGATATCGTACAAACATACTTGGGGTCTAAAACCATTATTTCGATGAGGCACATTTGTGGTCGTATCAAAGTGTAAATACCCTCTTTAGCCTAAAGGCTGAGGGTAGTATAATAATAATAATAATAATAATAATAATAATAATAATAATAATAATAATAATAATAATAATAATAATAATAATAATAATTTTAAATCACACGGAATTCCAATCGTGGCATTAAATTAAAAATAAAGTTATATTGAATATGACAACACTGAAACGCAAACGACAACATGCGCAACTGATTTTGGAACACAGTGAATGAATTCCTTTTATTTGATATACGCTTTGGCTATAATTTGCACGAAATGCATTTAAATTTTATGCGCATCCTATTTCAATGATCACCATTAAAAATACAACATTCTATGCCATTTCAATACGATCCGTCGAGAACAGTGGATGTAGCATCTCACTCGAGTTTTAGGTAAAATATATTGTATCTCCGGATAGTTTTTAAATATCTGTTTTCGCACATTTTAAACAGGCGTATACTTCTATTTATTTAACTAAAAATGACACAACCAAAACGCGTTTTACTACGCGATTTTTTAAAAAAAACTATTTTTTGCAAATTTTCGAAATTTGAGGGGTATCGGCGGATATGAGATCTAGCATATGGATTTGTACGCGCCATGGCTTATTAGATTCCACGGAAGTCGTAAAACAGTTGTAAAATTTGATAGCTGCGATCCTATGAAGACTAGACGCACGACTTATACATAAAAATGCCAATTCGCGAGTACTACAATCACATAATAAGCTTTTAGACAAATCTAGATGGTTATTTGGTTATGGTCGGCCCTGTCCGACTATAACCATCTCTTACTTGTTTTCCTTGTCGATACTTCTTTACATAATACCGGGAAGCAATAAAAATTCCTACACGTACCAACTAATCGCGATAACTACACTGTGCTACAAAAGTTGACCAAGGTCGAAGATGTACTATATCTGTCCAAGTTTTTTTTATAGCCCTCAAATAACGGTAACGCCCGATTTCAGGCATTTTGACGATTTTAGCATTTGAAGTTCCCACTGATGATGGACATAGGTCCACGCTTTGTTCTTGCCATATTTCAGTTATTTTGACGATTTAAGAACAAAACGTAGACCTACATATGTACATAATTTATTTCTTATTTAGTCTATAAAATATTCAAGAGGTCTCAATAGATCTTCTGTTGCATAAAGGACCATTGATGTCTATAGAAAACCTTAAGACATATTATGTTGTTCTACAAGAAGTATCAATAGAAGTCCCTTATGAGCTTGTTTGGTCAATAGTTCCCTCAAAAGGTCTTCTCTTGTCTATAGAAGACCTCAGAAGCCACAGAAGACCCCGACCCCGTGAGACATTCTGTGGCCTATGGAGAAGGTCGACAGAGGATCTCAATTGACCTTATTTGCCGACAAAAGACCTCAAAACACCTCATGTTGTCTACAAAAGTCCTGAAGAAGTCGTCAGACCTACTTTTTAATAACACGAGGAACTTTAAGATGACTACACCTAAGGTATGTACGCAAAAACCGCTTGGTCTGTTTTGCTTCCATGACCTTGGGTGCTACCGTGGTATGAAAAAGATAATACTTTGCATAGTCCAACAAAAACGTATTACATTTTAAATTTTTCCCACCGTTTAGCTTAATGACGGCTACATTTCCAAAGAATTTTAATCAAGAAAAGTTCCCTGACGTTTTATGTTTAACACAATGTTTGTTTGGCGATCAACGAAAAATGTTTTATATCATTAAACTACAGATAGAATCCGGTTGTATCGTTTGATATGATTTATTTTTCCCAAAATGTTTTTGCAACTGTATGCTAATGCGTAGATAGACGTATAAGTATTGACAGTACTTATACGCCCCATAAGTAACTTAATAATATTCACGGCGCGCCTTCGCAGGTGTGAACACCTTTCATTTAAAGTAAGTTCACTTGCAAATAATTTCCGATCATCAAGCTTAACTCTAAACGAGAAAATTAACCCACTTAAAGCCACTGGTCGTTTAAACGCCAGCAAAAAATGTGCACAAAAATGCAGGTAAAAAACAGTTAGATACGTGTTTTATCGCGGGGTTTTTTGTATTTTCTAATTGTTTACTCATATGTCTGTCTTTTCCCGTTCATAAATTGACATTTGACCTGCGTAGTTTTTCGCGGTTCGGTCACAAAAATAACCCTTTTCGTGAAGTGATTTTTTGATTTTCTTACAATGGTTACAAAAAACACATAATTAGATCAGTTACACTTATACAACGCAGAGATTATTTAGAAAAGATGTGAAAGTATTATTCTAAAAACATAAATTGTGAATACAAAGCAAGAATTCTTCTGTATTACACTGCAAAGTTAGCTGTCCGTTTAAACGGACAGTGGCAAAATCCACTACCGTAAATTTGTATGGGAAATTGATGTTTTTTACAATTACGGATAAAGTAAACATGCCGTTCTTTAGGGCGTACGATGGAAAATATTTTATAAAATGAAGAAGATAGAGTATATCTTTAAAAATATAAAACAGTTGGCTTTGTGCGTACGACTAAAAATGAAGTTTACTTTATACATATTTGTAAAAAACACCAATTTCCCATACAAATTTACGGTAGTGGATTTTGCCACTGTCCGTTTTAACGGACACCCGATTCCGGAAAAACTATAAGTTTTAAGAAAAAAAGTTACTTTTTAAAAAATGCTTAAAAATAAAAATAAAACTGAATTCAATAAAAAAATTTAAAATTTTCCAAAAAAATTTTTTCTGGCGCTAAGTGGGTTAATAAAAAATCATTAAAAATGATCTTCGCCCTTACAGGCAAAATTTCAAAGGTGTTCACACCTGCGAAGTTTTTGCGGATTCTGAAACTATAATGTTCATAGATGAGAAAAATCATAAAAACAAAAAAGAAACAAAATCGCCGGAGGGATTTTCAAATAAATCGCGGCCAAAGTTCAAATTTTTAGGGTTTTTCTAGGTTTTCACGATTTTGCTTGGAAACCGCAAGCTCTATCTTAATGTGACTAAAGAAAATATTGTAGCAGTGGGAATTCTCTACAAGATTGCCCTTTAGGACTTTTTCCTAGGTTTTAAAATTTTTGAGATATAGAAGTTCAAATTGGGACAATGGATTGACTGTATAATAGCCTCCTTATAAAACAATGTCATGCACGGTGTGCCTTAACTAACTTTAAATGAAAAGAGCTTACATCTAGAAAGTTTTTGCGGATTCTGAAACAGCAATGTTCACAGATGAGAAAAATCCAAAAACAAGAAAAAATAGTTGGAGAGATTTTTTAAAAAATCGCGGTCAAAGTTCACAATTTTTGGTTTATTTTATGTTTTTATGATTTTGGTTGGAAGCGGCAAGCCTTATCGAAATGGAACTAAAGAAAATGTTGTATATGTTAGTCCAATTTCGATAGGACTCGCCGTTTCCAAACGAAATCGTGAAAACCTAGAAAACCCCTAAAAATGTAAACTTTGACCGCGATTTATTTGAAAATCCCTCCGGCGATTTTTTTGTGTTTTAATTTTTCTCATCTATGAACATTATAGTTTTAGAATCCGCAAAAACTTCGAAGGTGTAATTATCGAAATGGGACTAAAGAAAATGTGTATATGTTAGTCCAAAGTCTCATGATGATTCATATGCTGCCCATGTTAAAAACATAATTGAGTTGTATGAAGATTGTATAGATTCGGAATTAATGGTTTTCGGTGATTTTAATCTCTGTGATATTATCTGGTCAACTGTTTCTGATAGTAGTTTGCTATGTCCCACTAACGTTAACAAGGTGTGCGAAATTAATGTCATTGATGGTCTTTTTGGTTTGGATATGCATCAAATTAATGGATTTGCCAACCGTTTGGGAAAAATCTTAGATTTAATTTTTATTAGTTCAAACTTGAAATATGATGTTTATGAATGTATTAACCCCTTTTCAAATTCTTACATGCATCATGTTCCTCTGGAAGTGAGAGTGGATTTTTATTTTTTTCAAGGACGATGATTAAACGTGAAGGATTTAGATTCAATGAAGGTAATTTTGATACTATAAATGGTGTTATTGCTAATATTGATTGGCAGAGTATATTTAATCATTTAGATCTTTCTCAGTCTTATGATAAATTTTTATATTATATACAGGATATTATATCTAGGAATATTCCGCGATCCAGGCCGCGTCCGTATAAACTGCCTTGGTATACTCGAGGGTAGAGTTTCTGGTCGGGAATTACCGGGAATTTTCGATTTTTTTCGGACGGGATTTCCCGGGATTTTTTTTTTTTTTTGATATTCCCGGGAATGCGGGTATTTGTATTTTCATATATAAGTCTTATATTATTTGTCTTATAGTTATTTAATGTTGAAAATATAGTGGAATAGCGATTATTCATGTCCCGATAATTTGTAATTCCCGATCATTTGTAACAAATTTAGGGTCCATAGTAAAAATCGCAATAATTCGTGTAAAGTACATACATTTTGGTCCTCTCAATAATTATTGTTTTTTTGGAATTCGAAGTCTGTATAACCTCACATGATTCTGAACTTTTTGGAGCCATTTCCTTGTTCTTCTAGTCCATATTTTTATTAAAGGCATTCCTGAAGTATATTAATTTGCTAAGATATAAACTCTGTGATCGATTCGAATTGTTGTTTTCTCCAAAATTATTGTATATAATATTAAAAACTGCATAATGTGTAAATGGCAAATCGTGTATATTAGGTATGGAAGTCAGTAATAACTATAGTATGTATGTTCTTATAAGTACACCTCTATATCTTTGGTGCCAACGTGGTGCAATTGTGAAGCTTTGTACACAAAAGGTCAACCTTGTAAAAATCCTTTATCAACAGATTTATTCTATGATCGACACGCCCTTCGAACCATAAAAAGAACTCCCCATATCATTGACCTAAAAAATAGAGTCGCACAGCAATCTTTGATATGAAGGAAGCCGTTGCGAGGATGGTGGGAAACAGCAATTTATATAATCTCCGCAAAATTGTCAGGAAGAATTGGTTGGCTTGAACAGCTGCCATATATGATGTATTGATACTTTCAAGATTTTGGCGTATCGTCGTTAATATTGCTCCATATTGTTCCAAAGAGATAACTAATGATACAACTATACATATAAGGAGTATTTATTTCCTTTATGTTTGCTCTCTGTCAAGTCTATGCCCTACAAACTCGATTTCTTATAGTCCCGGGAATTCCCGGGTTCCCGGGAATGAGAAATTTGTATTCCCGATTTCCCGGGAATGAAAAAAAGTCGGGAATTCCCAAACTCTACTCGAGGTTTAAAAAAATTAAAAAATCTTCGAAATAAGTATTATAAAGCCTTTAGGGCTAATGATGGTTTACAAACAAAGTAAAAATACAACGATTGTTGTAGGCAGTTCAACTTTTTAAACAAATTTTTATATAAGCAATATATTTCTAATATTGAAAGTAATATAAAAAGCAATACAAAGTTTTTCTGGAACTATATAAACTCCAAAAAGACAAGTTCTGATTACCCGTCACCTATGTTTTTCAATGATAAATCATCGCATGTTGATTCCCAAACTGCTGATATGTTTGCCGACTTTTTTAGTTCGAATTTTGTTCCTGATCCAACTAATTATGCCTTAAATGAGCCTATTACTCGAGCCGTAAATGAATTCAATAATATATGTTGCCATAACTTGGATTTTTGTGACCCCATACACAAATTTCTTAATAATTTAGATTTAATTTAATTTTAGTTATAAGATATTTTGTGTCTGAAAGAAAATGTATGAATTCCATAGACTGAATAAATAAATAAATTTCGATAGGACTCGCCGTTTCCCAGCAAAATCGTGAAAACCTAGAAAACCCCTAAAAATTTAAACTTTGACCGCGATTTATTTTTAAATCCCTCCCTCATCTATGAACATTATTGTTTCAGAATCCGCAAAAACTTCGCAGATGTAAGCACCTTTCATTTAAAGTTAGTTAAGGCGCACCGCGTATTCTGATACTACTTTATCATTCCTGTATATATTTTGGACATCAATTTGTTAATTTTAAAACTACTAAGTTGAAATCAAATTTTAATTTGGCTTGTAGGACAAGTGTTCTGCATCCGGCCACCTAAGCTAAATGTAGTGGTTAGTGTTTTCGATACACAAGTATATAATTTTGTGGCTGTTTCAAGGGAGGGGGCTTAGCCATTGTTCTACTAATTTATCGTAGTTGACTTCGGTTACATGCTGTGATCAGGGTTTTGCATGGAGTAAATAACTAAAAGTATCAGTCAGCTTTGCCGACAGATATATTCCCTGAGCCTTTCATCGTAAATAAAACTAATAACGGGAGTGGTCAACATAATGTACTATGCATTTTCTAAAAAATATCAATTTCGTAGCTGATTATATAAGCTGCGGAAGTTTCCAGATCAATTTATAGGCATTTATGGATTAGGAG
This sequence comes from Musca autumnalis, assembly GCF_047663935.1. Taxonomy (NCBI): domain Eukaryota; kingdom Metazoa; phylum Arthropoda; class Insecta; order Diptera; family Muscidae; genus Musca; species Musca autumnalis. The sequence goes on from NW_027411644.1 coordinate 82,364,185, forward strand.
TAATAAAACGTGGATTTATTTATTCCACTGACAGACAGTCTACGCAGAATAAAATTATAGTATTTTAACAAAAACTGCTAAAAACTTTTTAAACAGGGTTTTTTGAGCTCTTGGGAGCATCAAATATTGTACTAAAACGGTTGATCCGTTCGAGAGTTATAGCGCGCTTTAGCGAACCAGATGGACAGACAGACGGACCATGTTGACTCAAAATTGTCTGAAACGGATTTCGTCCTAAAACCATTATTTCGATGAGGCACATTTTTGGTCGTAACAAAGTATAAATGCCTCGTTGGCATAAAGGTTAATATTATAGTTACAGCTGCGAAAAAAATAATAGCACCACCACCCACAAAAATATTTCGTGGGCTTTGTTATTTATATGTGCACCTTTTGCTGGCCGGTTCATGCGTATTTAGGACTAAACGACGCTAAAGAATTTAAAAGTAACAAAAATCATAGTTATATTCGGAACTTATATAAAATATAAACCAATTTTTACAAAAACTCAAAAAATTTGGCGAAAAAATAATAGCACCATTATTAAAAATTATTTTAAAATTATAGAAATTGAACACATATCTACACTTTATCACTCAAGAATAGAAGTACATCAGCAGAATCAAGTGTCTACTGATTTATTGACGGCGTTAATACCGCCTGTTGATGGGCTAGGTATCGAACCAAGCGGATTCTAATATTGGTTGCAGGATTCTTCTTTAAGGACTTCCCAATATGATTTCTGGTCGTTGGTTTTGATCCTGTAGTTGCCTTATTGACCTTAGTGGATAATTTTTTTGATTTGTCATGGTCTAGGAAAAACGCATAACCCTAGAGAATGACCACAGAACTTTTATACCACTATTTCTTTGATTTTCCTCCAGATTATTGATGTTCATATCCTTTTGCCAACTTATCTTCTAAATTAAATTTAATCATATTTTTTAGGATTCCAACGAAAACAAGTTACCTTTTCACAGTTTTGTCTAGTCTCTGACGACAAAGTCAGTCATGGGCTTTGCTATATATTTTTGGTTCTATTCCGAGTTTTTGAGGACATTCAACTGAGAAATTAAAATAGTTTCCTCCAAACATAGACATAAAGCCACATTTACATAAAACATTGTTCCACAGTTAATCATGGTGGTGCTATTATTTTTTCGCAACTGTAATTATTTGTTCATAGGGCATTGTAACTGTAATCCTGTTTTTATACCCTCAGCATTTATGCTGAGGGTATATGGTAAATTTCAAATTTCCGTTTCAATACCATTCAAAAAAAATTATTTTTTTTTTTGCGAGCACATCCGAAATTTTTGGTACTTAGGTTAAAAAAATAATTGTGGTTTCAAATATGTTCGGGTTCACAAAATTGTATGCTGCACCCAAAAGTTTTAGGGTGTTTTGTTCCCTTATAAAGAAAAATATTTAAAAATTCCCTTTCGGTCTTAATAAGAAAATATATGTATAAATCGTTAACAGAATGTTATATCTATACGCTAATGTTAAAATATTTATAAATTTGTTTTTATTTTCGCGGAAAATCAACAAATAATGAAAAAATCTTGGAGTAAATTTTATTTATTCTAACTCAGAGTCCATAAAAATCTCTAAAAAATTAAATTAAATTAAATGTGAAACAAAAATTATAAAGATTGGGTTTATAACTTGCATACTACAGCAAAAACAAAGGACGAAAATTTATTATTGGATATTATTTCAAAAATATATTTTTTGGTTTAATAAGAACATTTTAAGAAAATTTTTTGGGAGTTATACTACTATTTCGCTAAATTTCCATACGAATCTGGAGAATTTTGCCAAAACTTCTATAAGGAAAATAGTAGGTCATCGTAAAGGTATATTTGTTTTCTGTAATAAGCAATAGAATTATAAAGTAGAGAGTAATATTGAAATGACAATCAAAGAAAAAACATAGAAGTTAAAAACCGTATAATTCGCGAATCCGTTTAAATCAGTTGAGTTGCATGTGCTTTTCAGATACAGGGAGTCCCTGTCTATCAATATGCATGGTTTTTCCCATGTTTCATTCAGCGGCCAAAGTGTGCCATCAGTTGCATCTTACTATTCAAAAAACTTTCAAGTGGGCAAAAATTACGCGATGTGCATATGATTATAAGGTGCATCCGATTTCAATGGCCACCTATTAAAAATACGTCAATATAAATTATTTTAGGCAGTTTCGTCAAGAACTGTGGATGTGCCACCACATTCTATTTTGGGATAAATAGGGATATTAATCCCGAATCTTTGTAATTTGTGACACACCTTTTTGGCAAATATTATAATCGCGTATAAAGGATTACATTTATGCAAAAATAATCAAAGAAAATCGCGGTTCAATTCGCGGAATTGTCAAAATATAGTTTTGTAGATTTTCCTACTTTCAAGGTATCTATATCCGGCGTTTTTGTGGATGGATTCGAGTGTCTATTAGGGCTTATTAGATCCGGCACGTAAAAAACTAAAATCACGCGGGGTTCAGGGGTACCTGTACGACAGTTGTAAATTTTAAAGCCAAAAAATTGATTTTTTCAGAAAATTTACGCACCAAATTTTCGCCTTTGGACTCCTATTACTAGGAAGCTGTAGGGAGCACACTCATGAGATATACATCGAACGACGTGGAATCGCGAGTTCTACAATCCTATAAACTAGTTTCGATTATTATCTAGTTGCACCATCTAATTATAAGAAAAATTCGAAAAACACTGAAATCGAAACTTCAAAATGTCAGCATCGATTTAAGGGGGATGCAGTGTATATATCGAAAAGTCATACACTAGAACCATGTTGCCCAAGGGGTATTCTTTAGTTCTTACTTTGAGCACAGGTTTGAATTTTGAGTGGTTTGGCCAGAAATCAAGAAAGAACACAAAAAAACTTGTTTACTTCAACACATTTTTCCCATTTTTTTTTATATTACCACCAACGCAGCTTCCACGAAAATTATTTGTTATGGTCCATATTATGAGATCGTGGCTAAAACACTTCAATTAATATAAATATATTTATATTTTATTAAATATATTAACAGTTTGCGAATTATTAAATGGTGAACCTCAACTTCAACGATTGTAAAACTTTTTTGAATATTACCATTTACACTTTCATACGGGCAAAATAAATTGAAATATTGGTTTTAGACCCTAACTATGTTTGGACGAAATGTGTTTCAGACAATTTGGAGTCGATTTAGCCATGTTCATCCGTCCGTCTGTCTGGCTGGTGCGCACTATAACTCTCGAACTAATGAACCGATTTGGTCAAAAATTTGGCGTTAGTAATATTTTATCCAAACTTAGTTTAACTTCGAAGATGAGCCATATTGGTCCACTCCTTCAGATACCTTCTTGAAATATCACCCAAAAGCTCCGAAAAAGCCTGCCAACACCAACTAAACTGGGTAGTACGTAAGATAACACTCGAAGGAAACCGATTTGTTCCAAACGTTGTATATAGTATTATAAAAACGTAGTATATATAGAAACCCAGCAAAATTTGAAGGATGACGTGATTTCATGGCATCTTTTGCATTGGTTCAAACGAAGTCGTGAAAGATCCGATCTTTTCATTAGCATTTCAACCAATGCAAAGGAAGTCGTGAAAGATCCGATCTTTTCATCAGCATTTGTACCCATGCAAAGGAAGTCATGAAAGATCCCATCTTTTTATCAGCGTTTGAACCCATTCCATCGATCCAATAGAAACGAATTTTGTGTTTTTATTTATACACATTTTTCTAAATATATCAGATTACTTATTTACAATAGGCTTGATGTTGTCGGAGACTCAAAATCACACCCAACGTTGTTAAAACTCTCGTCGTAACGATAATGTAATTGCAAAGGGTTGGTGAAAATGACATGTCAAAGCATTGGTGTAAATGAAATGCTTTGTATCCAAAAATGAATAGCATCTTTTGGGGTCCACGCTCATATAAAATTCATCGATGAAGATGCTAAAAAGATGACATGCCAGCTCACTTGCACCCATGATTGAATGGCATCTTTGGCATCGAACATTTTGCTGGGTGGTGCAATGGTATGTACACCGGCCTTGCACGCAGAATGCCCGAGTTAGATTGCCAGTCTATACTCCTCAGGGTAAAAACCTACGAAATTATCAAAAAGTTCAATCTTGTAGAGAATTTTCATAGCTACAACATCTTATTTAGTCCCATTTGGATAGGACTTGCGGTTTCCAAGCAAAATCGTGAAAACCTAAAAAACCCTTAAAAATACCGTCATGAATCGCGATATATTTTAAAAGCGCTCCGGCGATATATTTTTTTTTTTTTTTTTGATTTTTGATTTTTCTCATCTATGAACATTGTAGTTTCAGAATCCGCAAACTCTTCTACTTAAAGTTGCTTCAATGGCACCGTGAATATGGGTGCACTCAGTGATATGAGAGAAGTCACTGTTGTCCCTTCCTGGATGTTTGTGGAACAATTATATATTCAAAAGCTCCATCTGCGCAAACGGTCTTTTACGCTCTAGCTATTCTGGTGCCATTTCTGTCATTTATTCATTTTTTTATAAAAAAATTCGAATTTAAATACAGTTTTCTGTCCTCTTCTTTTCACTGTACACACTTCCGCAAAAGTTCTTACACAAAATACAAGCAAACATTTTGCGGGTTTTGAAGTAGCAAAACAAACAACACAGAAAAAAACTGCTGAGTAGGGAAAATTCTTCAATCCAGATCTGTATGCAAGTAACTACGCACCCACAAACCATTCGGGCACTCTGTTAGAGTCCTTTCAACAGTCCTAAAGTCGTAAAAGTCATGGCAATATTTTTACTTGAGAAAAAACCGCATGTTCTAAAAAGTAAATACTCGTCCATTGCTATGATGTCCTTTTTGTGTGTCCACACACACACACACACGGATAAAACTGCTGCTGATGAATTGTACATACAGCAGCAACTGTTGTGGAGCAAATTGTATTCCCAACGAATGTCAGTTGGTGGTACTCAACACTTGGAGCTTTTGTACCTTCTTTCTGCCTGTACCTCTCAGATATCATTAGACTTGCAAAAGGCCAATGTTTTGTTTAGATTCCGAGTTGGTAGAGAAAAGAACAAGAATTGCAACAGCACTTAGTCATTATTAACAGGATAAACCCGGTCTCTTTGGTATTACTACTATACCTTTACTTGCCTGCATTTATGCACAATACAGTCTTCAGCACTCCGTCTATCTCCCTGTCAGCATACTATCTTTATCTATTTTCTACATCTATTTGACTTTCTGGGGAGCAATGATGACCTAGCTGCTGCTGCCGCCTGGTGCATACAAAGCTAAAGGTGTAACAAATCTTGACATGTATTTCAGCCATAACAACATCAAACAACAACTCTGGCCAGGAAATGCATGTGGTTTTTTGTTATATGCCCATTTCACATCATGATGCAACAAACGAATCTGATCTAAGGAGTTGGATGGGATGGCACACCATTACCCACAATAATTTCGAGAAAAGATTTATCCACAAACATTACAAATCTCCATAAAACCGCAATTCATCAGCATCCAAAAGGATTTCATAGATCTCTTCTTTACCTGAATACATGCACAACAAGAGCACTAACTCCAACAACGGGCATGGAATTGAAATCAAAGTCCAATTTCTTTATAGACAGTCGAGTAACATGTGGATCAGACATGGAATAGGTATTTAGTTAGCAACATGAAGAAGAAGCAAAACAAGGTATACCTTTGCAATTATCACATGTTGATGCCTGATGCAAGCCAGATATGGATGAATGGATGGCTGGTTGGTTGTAGCTTAGTAACCAAAAGAATGTAATTGACTGTGTCAAAGGAGATGACACTGGGAATCACTACTTTATGTTGTTGCATTATTGTGGCTTGGGCAAATAATATAGTGTGGTTTTGTATTCGAATGCAACAATCAACTGTGGTGCAGATATATAGTGGTGGTAATCATGCCAGAATAATTTAAGGAATTTTCTATGAAAATAATTGAAAATAATGTTAACATTCTTTTATCGTTGGAAAATTGAGATCATATTTATGTACATTTTTGTTAACTACCCAACAAAATGCTCCATGCCAAAAATGCTATTCACTCATGGGTGCAAGTGACCTGGCAGGTCATCTTTTTAGTATCTTCATCGATGAATTTTATATGAGCGTGGTCCCCAAAGGATGCTATTCATTTTTGGATCCAAAACATGTCATTTACACCAATGCTCTGACATGTAATTTTCACCAATGCTTTAGCATATTTTAACTAATGCTTTGGCATGTCATTTTAATCAATGCTTTTGCATGGCATTTTCACCAACCCTATAGCATAAAATTGTCATGTATTGTTTGGAAAATGGAAAATGCTGTATTGGAATATGGTTTTCATTTATTAATTCGAACGAATTCATGAAATACCTACAAATAATTTATGAAAAAAAACATTACGTCCAAAATTGCAATTCAATAACCGCCGCTGCAACGCAACAGAATTTACTTTCTCTGCTCTCCGCAACTGATTTTGTTTCATCTAACAAACGATTTTTTCTTTTATCTCCTCATCACCAGTTCAGATTTCGACATGGACCCCCATCTGCACTTCTTTTAGAATTTCTAGTTCGTTAATTACTTTTAATTTGTAATTTTGTTATTTTATAACAAAAATTTTGGAAATACATACCCCGAACCCCGCGTGAATTTAGTTTTCTACGGATCAAATGAGACCTTCCGCGTTCGAATCCCTCTACTAAAACCGCGTATATAGATACCTTACTTACTTACTTAGTTGGCCCATTACAGAACATTTGTTCGATAGACCGAACTAAGAAAAGATCTCCATTCCTCTCTGTTTTTCGCTTGACTTTTTGGAATACCGCGCCTTTTCATTTCTTCATCCACTTGTATGCTCCATCGAAGCTTAGGCCTGCCGATTCTGCGTGCACCGCCATGTGGCATGTATTCATACGCCTTTTTAGCGGGTTCATCATCGCTCATTCTCATGATATGGCCTAGCCAACGCAATCGTTGCATCTCGATACGTTTAACTATATGCATGTCTTTGTATAGCTTATATAGCTCGTGGTTCATACGACGTCGATATTCGCCGTCAACGCAAATCGGCCCGTAGATCTTTCGAGGAATTTTCCTCTCAAACACACCAAGCACTGCCTTATCTGCTTGCGCAAGTACCCATGCTTCGGAGCCATACATTAGCACGGGTAGTATCAGCGTTTTGTATAGTGTTATTTTTGTTTGACGAGATGTGGCTTTGTTTTTAAATTGCTTACTTAAACCATAGTAGCATCTGTTGGCCAATACAATTCTTCTTCTTATTTCACAACTGATGTTGTTTGTTGTGTTTATGGCAGTGCCGAGGTAGACGAAGTCTTTAACTACCTCAAAATTGTAGGTACCAACTTCCACAGTTGGTCCGAGCTCTATGGACGCTTCGCGCGTCGACACCATCAATTTGGTCTTTTCGCCGTTTACCGCCAGACCCACTTTCGCAGATTCTGCTTCGACCTTCCTAAAGGTATCAGTTACTTCCTTTACTGATCGTCCCATGATGTCTATGTCATCAGCATAGGCAAGTAACATGTGGCTATTGGTGTAAATTGTGTCATTTCTTTTGACATTTGCATCTCGTATTACCTTTTCCAGCAAAATGTTGAATAGGTCACACGAAAGGCTGTCTCCTTGTCTGAAACCTCTTTTGGTACAAAATTCTTCGGAGAGGTTCTTTCCAATTTTAACTGAGGACCTAGTATCAGTTAAAGTCATCTTACAAAGCCGGATGAGCTTTGCGGTAATACCAAATTCAGACATTGCGTGGAAAACCTTTGATCAGAGGGGACTGTCGAATGCTGCTTTATAATCGACAAAAAGGTGAAATGTGTCGATCTGCATCTCTTGGGTCTTCTCCAGGATTTGCCGCAGGGTAAATATCTGGTCAATGGTGGACTTGCCAGATCTAAAGCCGCATTGGTATGGTCCAATTATTTCGTTGACCATTGGCTTTAGTCGTTCGCACAATATCCCTGACACTATCTTATAGGCAATAGGGAGAAGACTTATGCCCCTATAGTTGGAGCATACAGTCTTATCTCCTTTCTTGTGGACGGGACATAGGATACTCAGGTTCCAATCGTCGGGTACGCGTTCTTCCTGCCAGATGGTGATGCATACACCTTATCAGCGCGTCGCCTCCGGTTTTAAACAGCTCGGCTGGTAAGCCATCGGCTCCTGCTGCTTTATTATTCTTCAGCCGGTTGATTGCTGTTTTTACCTCATCTTGGCCGGGCGGTATACATTCTATACCATCTTCTGGGATTGGATCTGTGGTATCATCGTCTTCGCTACTATTGGATACCAGCAGATTGGAGAAATGTTCCTTCCATATCCTGAGCACGCTATCTGTATCTGTTACCAGATTTCCTTGCTGGTCTCTACAGGAGGATGTGCCTGTACCAAAGCCATCTGTTTGATGCTTCACTCTTTGGTAGAATTTTCGGACTTCATTCTGGCTCCTGTACATCTCGATTTTTTCACACTCCCGCTTTTCCATTTCTTTCTTTTTCTTGCGGAAAAGACGTTTCTCTTCTCTCCTTTTCTTCCGATATCTCTCTCGCGCGCTACGAGTTGCTACTGATTGTAAAGTAGCTCTATATGCCGCATTTTTCTCTTCGGTAGCAGCACGACACTCCTGGTCATACCATGAATTCCTTTGTGGAGGTCTCTAGAATCCAAGTATGGATTTTGCGGCTGTTTGCATGGAGTGGGCAATATGTTGCCATTGTGTTGTTATGTTATCGGGACAAGCAGTGCTCGCGTTAAGCAATTGGGCTAGTTGAGTGGAATATGCTGTGGCTATCTGTTGTGTTTGCAGCCTATCGATGTCCAACTTCCGCGTTGTGTCTGTTCGTGCTTTATTTGCAACGTTTAGACGGGTACGTACCTTTGCTGCAACAAGGTAGTGGTCCGAATCAATGTTTGCGCCTTGGAACGATCGTACATCCAACACGCTGGATGAATGTCTTCCATCTGTTACAACATGATCAATTTGATTACTTGTTCTTTGATCTGGAGACAGCCAGGTGCCCTTATGAATATCGAGATGATTAAATCTGGTACTGCTAACTACCATGTTTTTTGCAGCTGCAAAGTCTATCAGCCTCATACCATTGTCAGATGGTGGAGACTGAATTTCCCGACTGTTGGGCCAAAGATATTCTCCTTTCCAATTTTGGCATTAAAATCGCCTAGAATGATTTTAATGTCATGGGCAGGGCAACGGTCATATGTTTCGCTCGTAAAATATATCTTTGGTCTGTTCGTCGTTTTCTTCAGTGGGAGCATGAGCGCAAATAAAGCTGATGTTGAAGAATTTAGCTTTTATTTGAATTGCAGCAAGTCTTTCATTCACTGGGGTGAAGCTGGATACCAGATGTTTTAGTTTCCGACTAACTACGAATCCGCAACCAAACTCATGCCAACCAAACTCATGCTTTACGTCATGGCAGCTATAATACAGTGCGTCACCTTTAGGTGTTGTTGTGACGCCTTTCCCAATCCATCGTATTTCCTGTATGGCTGTAATATCGGCCTTGTACTTTTCAAGTACGTCTGCCAATGCGAAGACTGCACCTTCTCTATAAAGAGTGCGAACATTCCAGGTGCAGATTCGCAGATCATGGTCCTTAAAACGTTTGCGGGGTTCGTCAGCTTTAGAGGGGTTTGTTTTTCTTTTATTTCGTTTTTATACCCTATACCACAATGTGGAAAAGGGTATTATAAGTTTGTTTTGGTAAAATTTCATGTAACACCGCGAAATATTCATCGGAGACCCCCAATGTGGTATACCAATCTTCATATCTCGACGAGATAAAGCGATTTTGAGATGTGTGTCTGTCCGTCCGTCCGTCCGTCCGTCCGACCGTCCGTCCGTCTGTCCATTATAAATTGTAAACACGCTCCAGGCCGCAATTATGGACCGATCGTCACGAAATTTTGTATGGAGGTCGGGTTCAAATCAGAATAGATCCCTATTCTTATTGGTGATGATCGAGAAATATTAAGAGGGTGAAATGGACCAAAAACAAAATTTTTATCCGATTTTGTAGCGGCTCTGTATGTCGCAATTATAGTCCGATCGCCTCGAAGTTTTAAATAATGTAAGATTATATGACAAAGAAGAAGCTTGCAATTTGAGATGGTGATCGGATGATGTTTAGAGGGTTAAATGGACCACAACTTTTGTGTGAAAATTGTGAAAATTTTTAATATACCGGTAATATCTTTATTTTTGGACCACACATTCCGCCCACATAAATAATATTTGGAAGGACAACTCTTGCCCTTTCAATTAATGCCAATTATATTGATTTATGTGGTCAGATAACAGAGTTACAGTCTAATATATCGAGTGTTTTGCTTGTAATGTAATTAAAAGCATACTAGAGGTCGCAATTATAGATCAATAGTCACGAAATTTTGCACGAGGTAGGGGTTTAGGTCGAAGAAGATGCCTACAATTTTTGATGATGATCTCATATTATTTAGCGGGTGCAATGGACCATTACTTTTGTATGCTAAACAAAAACATTTTATTTTTGGTCCATATTTGAATCCCTGGAGGCCATATACCGGCAAAGTCGCCTATATATGAAAAATTAATTACCGATCTTTCCGCTAATGAAAATTGCAATAATATGTGTGCTTGGTAACGGACATACTACCTAAGATATAATGAGTTTTGTGAAGAGAACCACATCTTCCTCCCATGCTACAAATTTTCTCTATCATGACAGACAAATTCCCAGTTCTTACAAATTGCGTGGAACCCTATCATATTACCTGTCCAATTGTTCAAAATTTAAAGATGTAGCGGAAATTGCTAAACAAGACCAATTTTCAAATTTAAGGATATTTCTTAAAATGTACTGTATATAATTGTTCCACAAACATCCCAGTAGGGACAAGGGAGCCTTCTCTCATATCAATGAGAGCACCCCGATTAATATAAGCTCAATGATATGTAGACAGCGGAATTTTACGCAACACCTATTTTTGTAAAATTTGTTTTTGGCATCTAATTAAATTCCAATCGAAATATATCACATATGCAAAAATATGCGAAATGTATAAATTATGCATATGCAAATATTATTTTTGCATATGGAAAATTTCAGTATTTCACATATTTTCGTATGCTACATATATTTCAATAATATCTTCTAAAATGTTTATGTGTACATTTTTCCGTTTGAAATTCACTTCAGACAAGTCAAAATGTCGAAAATGGGGAGCTTTCGTTGTATGGGAGCTATATGAACGCCTAGACCTATACCGACAAATTTCAGATGGAAAGTTTAATACCCCCAATGAAGACTTAATACCAAATTTTAGCCAATTCGGAGGGATATTGAGACCATAACCTTCAAAGTACAGAAAATCAGTAGGTTCTGGTTATGGGAGCTATATGAAGACGTGGACATATAACGACAAATTTCAGGTGGAAAGTTTTTTTTACCTCCAACGAAGACTGAATACAAAATGTCAGCCATTTCAGTTTGATATTGAGGCCACAACCTTCAAAATACCGGGTATCGGGAGGTACGGTTCTATGGGAGCTATATGTAGACCTGGACCTATACCGATAAGTTTCAGGTCGAACATTGTGATGAACGAATACTTAATACAAACTTTCAGCCAATTCGATGGGATATTTAGGGCACAAAGTCTTGCATATGGTTTAGAAAATATATCAAAATATGCAAAAAATTAGGTCCAGACTGAATTTCCGTTCTAAAATTACTTATTGGTGCCACAATGGTACAATTGTTTGCACACCCGCCTTGCACGCTGACTGTCGGCCGTTCGATTCCCGGCCAGCAAACATAAAATTTCCAACGATGGCAAAATACCCCTCAGAAAAGTTGGCGACATTTTCTGATTATTTCAACCATGTACAACTTCTCTACAGGTGGTGTTTTAAGACATGCCTTTCGGACTCGGCGATAAACAGTAGGCCCCATACTATTGCTGTAATATGAATCATGGTGCACGCCCTATCCCTTCTGTGATGTTTGTGGAACAATTATTATATTGTTATTTAAACTTAATGTGATAAGGTTGCAGACTCCAACAATTTATTTCTTACTATGAGCTTATTTGTCCAAAAGAAACTTTGATTTGCTGAAAGCTAACTCGCAGGGTAGTGGTGTAGGGTATCGTATGGTCGGCCCTGTCCGACTATAGCCTTTGCTTACTTGTTTCATAGTAGGATGTTTTTTCTAGGGGAGGGTTACTAACCCGACGCCCAAACCCAAGTTTTTAACGTTCTTATGGGTGAAAGCGCGGCACATGTTAGCTCACTACCTTTAACGGGTGTTAAAGGCAGTTCCCCAGGTGACACCACGGGGAGGTCAGTGTCCACTTGAGATGAAAGAGGGACCAAGATAAATCCTGGGCTTTGCCATGTTAAAGCCGGTCAAGACCGTTGCTTGGTATCATTCATCCCCTACGTCACCCATCATATAGATACCTTGAAAACATGAAAATCAGCAAAAATAATTTTTGACAAATCCGCGTACTAAACCACGAGTTTCTTTAAAAATTTCTACATAAATTGAATCCTTTATACGCGATTATAATATTTGAGAAAACGCGTGTCATAAATTACAGAGATACGCGAGTAATATGGGCTTTTAACGCAAAATAGAATGTGGAGGCACATTCGCGGTTCGTGAAGAATCTATTTGAAATAGGTGTATATTGACGTATTTTTGATGGGCGCTAATTAAATCGGATGCGCATCAAAATCGTATGCACATTGCTCGACTTTTACCCTCTTTAAGGTTTTTGGCATTGTGAGATGCAACTGATGGCACACAATGGTCGCTGAGTGAAACATCGAAATATGCATTGATATTGAAAAAGATTGATTCGCTTTATCCAAAATCGGATGCGCACCAATCGACTTTAACTAATTCGCGAATAACAAGCTTTTTAATTTTCATATTTTTTGAATGACTGTATTTTCAACATTACTCTTAATTTCCTGTCGTTATAAGTTATCACAGTAGGCAAGTAAGCGTTCGCAATGGTAAATCATATTTCTTAATGAAGTTTTAGCAGTATACATTACAATTATAATTAATCGAAACAGTTGGAGGACTCCCAAATAATTTTTTTCTAATTTTTCGAATCAAACAAAAAATATATTTACCACAATATTTTCCAACAGTAAGGGCCATTATTACATGTGTTCTTTTACTATCTGATGGATTTGAAAATGCAAAATAAACTAATCTGGAGGCATTAAAAATATAATTTTCACAATGAAAATTAATGACTTGAAGCTCCTCCTTAAAATTCAATCATCACTTTTAACTTTAAGTTAACCGGAACGCTATAAATCTGTTCGGTAAATCCAAACTATAACAAAAGTTTTTCTTTTTTGTTGTTGCTATAATATGCAATTTATGTACCCAATCTCTATAAATTTGGTTTTATATTTTTCTTTGCATTGTCTAGATTCCGCAGATATTTTTTTCCGCGAAAATAATAATAAATTTAGTAAATATTTAAACATCTACGAATATATATGGAATGCAGTTAGCGAGTTATGCATGAATTTTCTCACAACAACAAATAAAACATCTTTAAATATTTTTTTCTTTATATGAGAATAAAAACCGCTATAACGTTTGCGAGCATCCGCCAATTTTGTGAACGCGAACAGATTGCAGAATTTTTTCCTTAACCTCTATACCAAAAATTTTAGATGTGCTCGCAAAAAATTTTTTTAAATTTTTTCAAATGGAATAACAAAGGAAATTTGGTTTTTACCATATACAGAAATTCCACAGTTTTAATTATGGGTATAGTAACCATAACCACGCTAGGGTTCGCAGTTATAGTTTAATACTGACAAATTTTTACACGAGGTAAGAATTTTAGTCAAGGAAGATGCCAACAATTTTGGATAATGAGCGGATAGTTCTTAGCGGGTGAACTTTTGTGGGAAAATTTTTGGTCTATATTTTATTTCTAGGTGATATGTATATTTCGGCAATCTACGAAAATAAACTTGAAACCCAACATGAATATAGCGGTTAGATAACTGAAATATTGCCTAACATATAAGTGTTTTTTATTGTCGTGATTTTCTTGTATAGAACTACATTTACAAAATGTTACAAAATATCGCAATCATGATAGAAAAGTTTTCAAATCATGAAAGAAGGATTCCCAGGTTTTTACATTTTTACAAATTACAATACTGTACGGGGTCTTGATGTTTTTGTGATACCTTTGGTAAAGAGGAATGTAATAGTACCTCGAAATATTTGTCTTTTTTCATTGATCGATTCGATAAAATCACCGAAAACTATGTATTTCTAAAAAACTTTTAATATTTGCTTATACCCTCAACATTTAGACCAACGAGATTATCGAAATAATGATTTTAGACCCCAAGTATGTTTGGACGAGATCCATTTCAGACAATTTGGAGTCGATTTACCCATGTCCATCTGTCTGGCTAGCTGGTGTGCACCATAACCCTCGAAGAATCAAGCTATTTGGTTCAAATTTTAGGTCTTGTAAATTTTGTCCAAACTTAGTGTAAGTTCGAAGATGGACCATATCGGTCTACCCTTTCCGTTAATTACCCCCACAAAAGTTCAATTTTTTTCGCTAAGATTATTCGCACGATAGTTCCAGAAGAGACTAACCAAATTGTTCCAAACTAGGGATGTGGAAATATTACTGCCATGCATATATCAGGTTCGAATATGCACTATATCGGGCCACAGTTTTAAACATTCTTCTCGAACCGTTTTGAATTTGTTTGAAACATGCTCGTCTTGCGGCCCCTTTTACGACAGTGTATTTTTTTTTTTTTTTTTTTTGTGCAAGTCCATACCTTCTGAGACGACGCACAGTGCGAAATATGGGAAGTTTAGTGAAACTTTAAGGAATTTTGAAAGTACATAAAATTAATTAAATTTTAATTGAATTTGTTAGCTAAGTACTCCACTGCAAATGACCCATACTCAGTTTGGTGATTTACTCCGCTAAACGACTTAAAAATGCACTTAAAGTTGCACTTTTGTTTCATAATATTTTTTTCTAAAAACATGGACAAATGGTAAGTCAGTATGCCATGATTTATTTTTCTTAATATTTTACAAAACTATTATAATATTTGACTCTTAAAAAAATGCAAAAACTCTTATTGTTTTCGTGCAATTTTAATCGGAAAGAAGTGGTTTTTGAAGTTTTCAAAATATTTTTTTTATTTTCCGTGGATATTTCAAAAGTGAAACTTCATTTAATTGCATTTTCGAAAGTGGAAGGTAAACGCGCCGATGAACGGAATTGTTGACTGTGTTTTGAAGAAATGGACTCTCTAATAATAGCAAATTATGATTTCTGTTAAATTAAGAATCATCTCGCAATTTTTAATAGTTTTGATCTGTAAATGTTGGTGATTTATATATAGTGCCACATTTTTGAATGCTGTGGGACAAATACCAATATACGGTAAAAATTGAAATGCAGTTCCAACCTGAACTTGATCTGAGAGACATTATTAATAAAATTAATGGCACATACCTGCTAAATAGACCGATGAACATTATAGATACAAATGAAAACAAAAAGTTATTGACATTTTACACCTTAATGGATGTGTAGGGTTGTGGGGCTTCACCCAGAAGTGGACCTATGTTGACAGCTTTTATGTGAGGAGGATTTTTATTCACTAACATCTTAAAATTTACCTTTGCATCAAAATCTGTTGCAATTTTTGTCTTCAACATTTAAAATACCTAATATGAGGGAACCCGTCATATGGGGGCTATACCAAAAACGCGTACCTACGATGTTAATATTTCCCACAGAGGTTTTCTATCTACGAAAAACATAAAATGCCAAAATACAACCAAATACGTAGGAAAATGTGTCTGTAACATTTAAAATATGTCGCATCGACCGGTACCGTTCAATGGGGTCTTTACCAAAACGTGAACCTATACTGCAAATATTTTGTACATAAGTTTTCTATCCGCTGAAAACTCAATATACCAATTTGCAGCACAATCGATCGAAAAATAAATGTAAAACGTAAAAACGACAGCCGCCGTTACATGAACGCTACGGGAAACCGCGGGCCTATGTGGCCCAATTTGA
Organism: Musca autumnalis; assembly: GCF_047663935.1. Classification (NCBI taxonomy): domain Eukaryota; kingdom Metazoa; phylum Arthropoda; class Insecta; order Diptera; family Muscidae; genus Musca; species Musca autumnalis. The sequence goes on from NW_027411644.1 coordinate 82,380,397, forward strand.
GCCCCACAATATCCACTAATACAAGAAACATTTTTCTAAAATTTTAGGAATCTACGCCCTTTACTTAAAAATTTATTAGTAAAGTTCCGCTAAAGTGCTCATATTTCGCACTGTGCGACACCAACTAAACTGACTAGTGTCTAAGGAAACCCTTGAAGGGAGAAATCGGTTTGGTCTTAATATTGTACATCGTATTATTTCTTAGAGACTTGGATTACGTCCAAATATGGACTACATCGGAACACTCCTTTGGGCGCATGCCATTTTTTGTCTTTGTGGTCCTTGTTACCAGGGCTTCGGTGACGAGCCATTTTTGGTCAGACTCCGACTTCGACTTGAGGCCTTGATGTCAAAACGGATCATTAGGTTGAAAAATATTTCATAGTTCTATCTGCGAAAACCTTTTCGGTCCATTCGTTTTCGAGTTATCGTTGGCACCGACATTAAAAATGTCATTTCAAGAAGAGTTGCGCCTCCACACACAAAACACAACGGGTTCTTCATTTTGAACGGTCATACATATATCAAACAATTTTGCTCCGATCGACTTTTTGCGGGATACTCTATGCTACCTGTACTTCAAAATAAGTCAATAACATTTTTTTCGATTTTTTGAAAGTGGTAAACAGCGGTAACCTCTTAACAAATACTATTTGCTCAGGTTTTTCTCTACTAAACCGTTCAAAATTCAAGAAAACAATAAGCTACCAAAATATTCATAAGGTCTCAGCAAGTAACTTTCTAGAATATCTGATCTTTCTAGGAACTGTTTTTAAATATCAAAATAGTAAAACAATTTTAAACAATTCAATTTTCCGGGACACATGTCTTCTTTTCTGGTCTTCTAAACGCTGCTTTGTGGAATATGGTTATATTTTTCGTGTATTTTCGAAATACATAAAATCGGGCCGTACCGTTATATTGTATTATATTAAACAGCGAAGTCTATATAATTAATGTAAGACATTTCGGTTTTATAATTTGGTAAAATCCTTCAAAATACCGAAGATCAGTCGGTTTCGTTCTATGGGGGTATTCAAAACCTGGACCGATATAACCCATTTTGAATACCAAACATTTTAAGAGAAATGTAAACTTCTGTACCAACAGACAGATCGACAGACATATGTATACTTCATTTAGCTCCCGACGAATATTTCGGTGTGTTACAAACGGAATGGCAAAGTCTCTTCGGGGTGGAAAGTGTCCTTTGTCTACCACCTCAAAGAGAATACAAGTAGAAACAACGTTAAGTTCGGCTAAGCCGAACAAATAATCGGAAATTATTAAATATATATAGAAATAAATATGGGCACCACTGTGGTGCAGTAGAATGCACACCCACCTTGCACTCAGAAGGTCTGCGGTTCGATTCCCAGGCCAGCCAACATAAAATTTTCAACGGTGACAAAATATCCCTCAGTAATGTAGACGACATTTCTTGAGTATTTCAGCCATGTAAAACGTCTTTACAAGTGGTGTCCTAAGACACGCCATTAGGACTCGACGATAAACAGTAGGCCCCATATCATTGAGCTAATATGAATCGGAGTGCACTCATTGATAGGTGAGAAGTCACCCTGATGGGATGTTTGTGGTACAATTAAAAAAAATAAATGTATATTCTATAGAGGCAAAGCCCATAATATAACGTCGATTTGTTTAACAGTTTCCCTTTCAGTGCAAACTTATTTGCCCATTCCTCGGCATAAATCTATTGACAAACATACCCCACACTCCTGATATGGGCATTACATTTAATCTTCTCATCGCAGAACAACAAGATTTCTCATTGCATACGAAAAGGTACTTTTATAGAGATACAAAATGTCAAGTAGGTTTGTTATAAAAAAGCAGACTTCCTCATAAAAAACGCTTGGTTCTTTAAAAGGCCTTCGAAAGACCAACATTTCCTCCTGGCATACGAATAGGGTGTCATAATACGAATAGGGTATAAAAATATCAAGAAGATCATAATAACGAAGACACTAACTTTTCTCAAAGAAATTCGGCAAGAAATCTAGTAGGATCAATATTACATTAGGTCTTTCTTAGAAGTCAAAAAGGTACTTTCACAGAAAACTTTAAAACATTCTAATAGGAAACAAGATGAGAAGACCAATGAGCCTTCTATGAGATGACCAGTAAATCTTCTAGAAGATCTTCCCCAAGAATATATTGGATATGAAACCATTATTCCAAAGTGTATTATAAACAGTCAATTGACCCAAAAATGTTTCCAATTTGAATTATGTAATCAAAATATTTAAATTATGAAACCTTAACTGATTTAGAGAATTTTTGATTTACAAAATTTTGATAAATTTACAAAAATGATAAATATCGACTCCAGCAAAATGTGCTAGACTCTGACTCCAGACTCCGACTACAACTACGACTCCGAAACCCTGCTTGTTCGACGTTACAATTTTTGGGGGTCAAAGTCCATTTTTCTTGGGTAATTGGCCCAAAATTAAAAAAAAAAACAAATTTTAAAAAACCATTGAGTTTACTTATTTTATTTGTGTCCGCAGCTGAAGGTATATATCTGTCGGCACAACTGACTGATACTTTCTAACTTGTTTTAATAATATGTAGAGAAAAAGCCCCGATTGGTCATTATAAAATACGGAAAATAATACCTTATGTTTCCAGTAATGACGGCGTATATATGTATGTATGTTCTATATCTCTGGTATGTTACCATTTATATCAACTTATGTAAGTATGACCGGACGGCTAAAATATGCCACAATCATATAAAAGAAATTCCTTGGGAAATAGTGCCCAGATATTCCCTGGTCTCCTATCAGAAGACCTACTGGTCTTCTATAAAAAGGCCTGCTGGTCGTCTACAAGAAGACTATCCAAAGATAGACAACCAAATGGTTAGAATAAAACATACTGGTATTCTACAAGGAGACCTTCTGTTATTCTACAAGAAGACCATCTGGTGTTGGACAAGAAGGCTTTGTGGTCTTCTACAGGAAGACATTCTGGTCTTCTACAAGAAGATCTTATGGTCGTCTACAAGAACACCTACTGGTCTTCTATAAAAAAGACCTACTGGTCTTCTATAAAAAAGACCTACTGGTCTTCTACAAGCAGACCTTCCGGTATTCTACAAGAAGGCCCTCTGGTATGCAACAAGTAGACCATACTGTTTTCGACAAGAAGACTCCCTGGTCTTCGGGAAGAAGACATTCCGATCTTCTACAGAAAGATCTTCTGGTCTTCTACAAAAATATCTACTTGTCTTCTGTAAAAATACCTACTGTTTATAAGAAGACCTACTGTTTATAAGCCGGCCAACTGTTTATAAGAAGACCTACTGGTCCTCTACAAGAAGACCTTCTGGTCCTCAAACACAATACTTTCTGTAGGGGAATTCTGTAACTCATTTTTTTAAGTTACCGACAAAAAATTGGTAAAATTTAAAACGCAAAATTATGAATGAAAAGTTTTAGTTTAAGTTGACAGCACTCTTGATATCGGTAGGACATACCGACTACAACATTTCGGTATAAAGCTCGTGAATTGCGAAACTATAAGCATTCTAAATTTACCGATTTTTGTCCGTAACTCCAAAGATGGCTTACAGAAATCCACTACTGGTCTTCAACAAGAAAACCTTCTGGTCATCTAAAGAAGACCATCTAGTTTTCGACAAGATGACAGTCTGGTTTTCGACAAGAGTACCTTGTGATCTTCTGCAGGAAGACAATCTTCTTAAAGGAGACACTCTGGTCTTTTAGAGGAAGACCTATTTGTCTTCTATACGAAGGCGTACTGGTGTTCCACAAGAACACCATCTAGTCTTTGACAAGGAAGACCTTCCGGTCTTTTACAAAAAGGTCCTTCTGAGCTATTGACCTTACGTAAGGGAACCTTATAGCTGTCGAAGAAAAGACATTCGATCTTTTGACCTTCTGTTCTTAGCGTAGAAGATTTTCTAATCTTCTATAACGGGCCATCCTCAACTTCTATATTTTCTATGAGAAGACCTACCGGCCCGCGACGGCCGGTTCTATGTACCGGATTGACCCGAGGATACATCTTCCTCTCCGTCGTCACCTCGGCAACCACTTGTTCGTGTTCGTCTTTATTTTTATTTTGGGAGCGGCATGTCCCAGAGTGCCTGATTCGGATTTTTTTGGTCCGATAGAAAGTAACCCCGGACCATGTACCGGGGTACCGTTTGTCAGCGCCTAATCCACCATAGGTCGGTGTCGCTGAGATGCAAAGGGTGCCGTGGATGGGTACATTTCAGGAACTGTTCAGGCCTGACCTTCCGGAGGGAGTATTACGACAGGGTTTACATTGCTTCGTGCTGCGCCAACATAATCCCCAGTGAGCCATCATCATCATCGGATTATGAAACTCCCCCGCAATCTCCCCATCAGCCACAGCCGTTAACACGCGTATTGCTATTCCAGTTCCTGAGAATGTGACATTCCTGCAGTTTAACTGCGATAGTCTTCGTGGCAAGATCAGTGAGATCGTAAATTTTATGAGTCGAAGAAACATAATAGTCGCGGTGATTCAAGAAACGAAACTGAACAACAACTGTAGTCTTCGTAGTTGTGATGGATACAACGTTTTTCCCCAGGATTGTACGAGGAGTGGGGGTTGTGGACTTGAACTCCTATTGCACCAGCCTGTCCAAAACAGATCTACCTCGTCTGAGCTAGACTCTAGGGACCAATACTTGGTGTATATGGGGGTAGCCGTGACTTGTGAACCGCCGAGATGAACTGCTGAATGTGTATATCCTGCCATCAGACCTCTGTTGAAAGGTGATAACCGGCTGGTCGTATGGGAATTCAATGCGCATCATGATCTATGGCATTCAGCCCTATGGGATGACCAGAGAGGCACAGATCTGGCAGAGCAAATATATAGCTTTAGATTCTGCACTGCAAACGAGGACGCACCCACCAGGATTAGAGGAGACCATCATAGTTCGCCTGGCATATCCATCGTGACATGGCAATCCGTAATTTCCCTTGGGTCAGAACATCTCCCAATCCTCATTTCCGTCAATAGACCACCTGGCTTCATAACCTCTGAACGCCGTACTTTCATTAACCATGGGAAAGCTGATTGGCATGGTTTCAGAAAGTTCACTTACCAACGCTTAAGAGAAATGTCCAATCCCTCTTAGAACATCTGAAGTGCTGCAACATTGGAGCCGGTTGTAGTAAATTGTGGACAACGGTTAAGGCGCTATGGAAGGGATGATCGGACATCTGTCATGTTAAACGGCGTGTCTGTAACAGATCTGAAGAGGTGCGCGGGCTATTTCTGCCGACAATTTATCGCGCACTTCGATTGCAACCGGGCGAAGAGAAGTGTTTTACGTCGTTTGCGATCTCTTCCAGCCGAGGATGCCTCCCCAGCATCAGAGCGTGTTATCGAGATGCGGATCATCAACACGGGTTCCGGAAGAAGCACAGTACCACAACAGCTTTGCATGCAATTTCCACATATATTGGCCGAGAACTCAACCAGGACAAATCATGCTACAGAACAGTGATAGATCTGACCAAAGCGTTTGATGCGGTCAGCCATGCTAGGCTGTTCGAGGATATCGAGAATACTACCCTCCGGCCTTGTCTGAAACGCTGGGTCATCAACTATTTGTGCGGTCGTCAGTCACACGTGGAATTCAGAGGCAGGAAGTCCAAATCCCCGTACAGTGAAGCAGGGAGTTCCCCATGGAGGGGTGATATCTCCGGAACTGTTTAACCTCTACCTTTTTGCAATTCCACGCCCTCCCGACGGCATTGAGTTAATTTGTACGCGGCTGAGTGTACTCTAATGGCGTCAGGTCTCAACATCGGTAACATTTGTGACAGGCTAAACGCCTATCTCATTGATCTTGTAGAGTTTTTCAATGCGAGGAATATGAAAATATCCACCACTAAGTTCTGTTCACCACATGGACGGCGCAAATGAGGCTCCCACTGAATGTGCAGGTCGATGGTAATATTATTCCGATCACAAACTACCCCAAAGTCCTGGGGGTCACATTTAATAGCATGTATAAGTCGTCCGAGCATGCTAAAGTTATCTGCGATAAGTTGAGAAACAGGAACAAGGTCCTCAAGTCCGGCAGCACTTGGGGTGCGGATAAAGAAACCTTGTTAACCACATACAACGCGATAGGTCGTTCTATGGTAAGCTATTCCGCGCCAGTGTGGTTTGCTAACCTAAGTGATACGCAATGGCATAACTTACAAATCTGCCAGAATGATGCCCTGAGAACAGCAGCAGGGTGTCACCTCACGTCTTCTGCATGAGGAGACCAAGATCCTGCCGATGCGTCGACACAACACGATGTTGACGATGCAGTACTTGCTTGTATGCTATAGGCAAGACCACCCAAATCACCATCTGATGGATATGCCCTAACTATCCAGGTGAGTCAGGGAGGATTATCGTGATCTGGAAAGGGAGGTCAGGCAGGTTTGAGATATATTCTCACTGATGCGGTCGCTGAGGCTTTAGAAACCTATAGTGCGAATATCGTCCTCGAAGATCACCCACCACCCGTGGCAGCGGAGGAGCAACAGCTGCAAAGGCGACACCGGTCCGCATACTACTCACCTTATTAACTGCCCAGCCAACCCGATTAACCTAACTCCCCTCTCACTTTGTACTAATCCTATTCAGGTGGCGTCCTTTCTGAACTTGGAGCAAGAGGCAGAGCCGAATCAATAAAATGAAGACATACACATACATGTACAATCTGCTACAGCAACAACAACTGGTCGTTTATGAGAAGAGGTTTTGCTTTTCTATTAGAAGAACTGCTGGTCTTCTAATATAAGATCATCTTGTGTTCTTAAAGAGGACCTACTTGTCGTATTTAGGAGGGCCTAATTGTCTCTTTTAAGAAGGCCTACTGCTCTTCTTTACGAGATCCTATGTTTACGTCCTGCCTTTAATTAGAAACGAAGTTGCAAGGATTACTGCAAATCCTTGCATTGTGTGCAGATCAGTTTTTGCATTTCACCGAAAATAAATTAAACAAAAAAAAACATATGTATGTACATACCATGAAACTGAAATCCAATATCTTTCACAAAATTGACTAAAAACTTTATTTCACCTGATGTCAGTTTCTTGCTTTAATCCGTTCCAAATACATAATGGAATATTTTACAGTTTCAACATAAAATAGTTTAAGACAAAAGAAAAAAGTAGAGGGTGGTCGAGAGCAACATTACTACTCTCATGTGTCACAAGAAATCCAAGTGGGACACATATACATACATACCACCACATGGACATATAAACTTCCATCTGTTGAAGCCAAAAGCCCGGAAAAAGTTTAAGTGAAATTTCATGTTTTTTGTTCGCAACTATAATGGCTCAATAAAATCTTCACTTTTATGTGTGACATGATGAAATTTATGTTTTATGTTGTTCGGGTCATTTAGAGGAGTGGGTGAGAGTGTTGAAGCGTAAAACGAAAAAAAAGTGTCGAGTAAAGCTTAGGGCATATATGCGTACATGTAGGGATTTTATTGTTAAATTGTGTAAAAACAGCTAGTCTCTAAGAAGAAAAAAGAAAAAAACAATTTCTCTGAAAAACCTAAGTATTTGATCTACGAACACGGTGCTCTTGAACCAACTTTATATGAAAGGATCTTACACCTAGGAAGCCTTTGCAAATTCTGGAACCACAATGTTCATAGATGAGCAAAATCAAAAAAACAAAAAAAATCGCCAGAGCGCTTTTTTAGATAAATCGCGGTCAAAGTTCACATTTGTAGTTTTTTTTTAGATTTCCACGATTTTGCTGGGAACCCGCAAGCCCCATCAAAATGGAACTAAAAAATGTAGTAGCAGTGAAAATTCTCTACAAAATTGTCCTTTATGATATTTTCGTATGTTTTACCATTTTTGAGCTATAGAAGTTAAAATTGGAACAATGCACTGACTGTATCGTCTCCTTATAAAACAATGCCATGTACGGTGCGCCCTAACTAACATTATATAAAAAACCGCGAACACCTGGGAAGTTTTTGCGAACTTGGAAACAGCAATGTTCATAGATGACAAAAATCCGAAAACAAGAAAAAATCGCAGGAGGGATTTTTAAATAAATCGCGGTCAAAATTCACATTTTTAGGTTTATTTTAGGTTTTCGCGATTTTGCTTAGAAACTGCAAGTCCTATCGAAATGGGGCCAAGGAAAATGTTGTAGCTGTGAAAGTTCTCTAGAGAATTTACCGTTATGATTTGTTCCTAGTTTTAACCATTTTTGAGATATAAAAGTTCAGGTCACAATTTAAGATTTCTTTTGTTAGGTTTTCACGTTTTGCTAGAAAATATCACCTTTGCAACGATGTAACGTAGGTTGTCGTAGGTGGTCAAACAACGAAAATATCAATAATTTTTCATTTTTGCGATTTTAAAATAATGACGAATATCACAGCTTTGTTTGGGGACCTTCCAAAAGCAAAGTCTGACTATGAACGTAGAAAATCCCATCTTTATAATAATGTAAAGCATGTCGTCGCAATTTTGATTGGATCGTCACGAAATTTTTGGGTGTTAATGGGGTTCCAACAGAGGAAAAAACCTATTGATTTTGGTAATGGTCGGATATTATTTAGGGGTCGGAATGTGAAAAAACTTATTTGGAGAAAAGGCCAACGTTTTATTTCAAAGCGAATATCTCTCTTCTGTAAGAGGTATATCAAAAGCAGAAAGTAGAAAATATCACCTTTACACCGATGAAGTATGTTGTCATAGGTGGTCAAACAACAGAGATATCGCAATAGTCGGTAATGCATCCCTTTTTCCATTTTTTGTGCACTCACACTACAGGTCACGAAATTTTGGGTGTTGATGGGGGTCTCACAGAGAAAGAAGCCTATTGATGGTTGGCGTACATCCCACTTTTACATTTTTTTATTTGAGTTTTACTGACGATGCACTTAAATGCGTTTCAACAAAATTGAGCTGCATTAATGAAGACATCCCGAGCAAAGGCGCTAATCTATCCTAATTTTAATATTTTGAATTTTACCAGTCAAAAGCTTATGCACAGGGGTAGTGGTGCAGGGTATCACATAGTCGGCCCCGGCCCTACTATAGCCTTTGCTCACTTGTTTTGAGATATATAAGTTTAAGTTAGGAAATTGCATTCATGACATTATTTCATAAGGACACGGTACAGTCAGTGAATTGTCCCAATTTGAACTTCTATATCTCAAAAATGGTAAAACCGACACGAAAATATTATAAAAGAAAATCTTGTAGAGAATTTTCATTGCTACAGCATTTTGTTTAGTTCTATTTTGATAGGGCTTGCGGTTTCCCAGCAAAATCTTAAAAGCCTACAAAAACCCTAAAAATGTCAACTTTGACCGCGATTTATTTTAAAAGCGCTCCGGCGATTTTTTTTTTTGGTTCTTTGATTTTTTCATCTATGAACATTGTAGTTTCAGAATCCGCAAAAACTTCCCAGGTGTAAGCACCTTCCAATTAAAGTTCGTTCAAGGGACCGTGCGAAATGTTGATTCTTCTCCATAATCCACATTTCGTCGATTATATCTTTAGGTTCCTCATTAAATAGCTACCTTAAGTTCGGGTGGCTATTACGTTGGGTTTATGGCGATGTGAGAATTGCTTTGCGTTTTTTGTAAAAACAACTTAAATTATGTAGGAGAAAATAAGTGAACAAAGGCTATAGTCGGGACGGGGCCGACCATGTGATACCCTACATCACAACTCCTGGGCACAAGCTTTTCACTCGTAAACATTAGTTTTAGGTCTTGAAGGTCGCCTAAAATCGACCGTTGTGCCAGCAAAAAAGTAAGCCGTGCGTGAACGGGTAATGCAAGATCGCCATATATACCGTGAGATAAAGGCATCCTTGGACATTTCTTTCACCAACTAAGATTTGATACTGCATGAACACCTGGCCGCAAAAATGGTTTTTTTCTCAAAAAGGCTCTTGTGAATTTGTGCAAAGAAATTGAGAATATAAAAGAATCGCGGTGATTCAGACAACATTTATAAGATCGTGACTGACGACGAATTTTGGCTCTATGCTGAGGAACTCGAACCAAAACAGGAATCAACCGTTTGGGTCTTCGAAAGCCAACCAAATCCAACGAAAGTTGTTCATGGAAGAATACCTTCGAAGCAAATGGTCGCCTGTTTTCTCTGCAAAAACGGAACGACGATTAATTCTGAGTGGTACACTACAATTTGCTTGCCTGAAGTCTCCTGAGGAATTCGAAAAACGAATAAAAGAAGACGAATCGTTCTGCAACATGACAATGCGAACTGTCACACATCGATTCAAACCAGCGCCTGTTTGACCGGGCAAAACGTGGAATTGATGGGTGATGTGCCGTACAGCCCTGACTGGGGATCAAATGACTGCATTTGATTGCATCAATTAAAACAAGTAAAAAAGCATTAAGTTCGGCCGGGCCGAACTTTTCATACCCTCCACCATAAAATATTATGAACTAAAATGGAATAATTAGTTTTCATTCCTGTCCCCAACTTTAAGTAAGTACGTTAAAATGTCAGATAATGTACATAAAATGCCTCATTAGGGAGGCCCTTTTTTATGGTGCCTATATCTAATTATGTATGTTGACAATTTTTGGTGGGCTAGAAATTGGGAGGTACCATTATATAGGGGTTATAATAAAAAAACATGGACCTATGTTGACAGTTTTTGATGGGAGCCTTTAATGTCAAATAACTCTTAATTCGGTTAAAAATTGCAGCTAGAATCCTCAAAATACCGAAAATCGGTACATAACGTGGGAACTTCAAAAGTCATTAACAGCTAGTTTGGAGGTATGTGGGCTATACGAAAATATGAACTTAAATGAACAATTTTTGTTGCAGAATTTTTGTTGGCTTCTAAATTTCAAATTACAGAAAGTTCTCCAAAAAATAAAGCTAAGGTACGGAAATCGGGAGGTTTGTTTTGGGACTATACCAAAACATGGACCTACGTTTGTTAAACATTTTAAGTAAAATCCTCAAAGTATCGAAAATCAGGAAGTATCGTTATATTGGAGCTATGTTGACAATTGTTGATGCAGATGTGTGGTGATCACTACAACCTTCAAATGTCAAATTACAGTTAGTTCGATTAAAAATTGTAGCTAAAATTGCAAAATTACTGAAAATTGGGAGGTACCGTTATATGGGAGCTATATCCAAACATGGACCTATGTTGAACATTTTTGATGGAGAGATGTTGTGACCACTAAGAACTTCAAATGTCAAATTACTGCTAGTTCGGTGTAATGTTGTAGCTAAAATCATCAAATTACTGAAAATCGGGAGGTACCGTTATATGGGGGCTTTATCAATACATCGACCTTTCTTGACAATTTTTGGTGGAGAGGTGTGGTGTCCACTAGGAATTTCAAATGTCAAATATTCAAATTACAGATAATTCGGTTAAAACTTGTAGGTAAAATTCTCAAAACACCGAACATCGGAAGGTACCGTTATATGGGGCTATACCAAAACATGGACCTATGTTCATAATTTTTTCGAATATAAGTTTTTTGGTCACTAAAAACCCTAAATATCAAATTATAGCTAATTCGGTCAAGAAATGTGACTTAAAACGTCAAAATACTTGAAATCGGGCGGTAACGTTATATGGGGGCTATTCCGAAACATTGACCTATGTCCACTAGTTTTGTTATATAATTTATTGAATCGGTCTGAAAATGTAGCTAAAAACGTCAAAATACCGTAAATCGGGAGGTACCGTAATATGGGAGCTATACCAAAACGTGGACTTATGTCCACAACTTTTGTTATATAAGTTTATTGACACTTAAGAACCATAAATGTCAAATTATAGCTAAATCGGTCTGAAAATTTAGATAAAAACCGTTATATGGGAGCAGGGACGTAGCCAGGATTTCATTTCGGGGGGGGGGGGCCCCCTGACCAAAATTTTGAAAGTTCGTGTTAGCAAAAATTTCTTATTTAGCAAAGATGTAAACCTTATTTTAGACTTATGTTACTGATGAAATAATTTTCATTAGTATTTTTTAATTCGAATGGCGTAAGACTTCTTGCCCAATTTTGTCTTGTTTTTAGAACTTTTTTTGACAATATGTCACAGTTAATATACATATGTTCAAAACAATGAATATATTAATAATCCCATATATGTTTGGGCGTGTCATTTATCAAATAATTCACAACTATAGGAAATGTTATGAAATTCAGTGATATCACTTCGGTAAGACCAAAAGAAAACCTTAGAAATACCATAACATTTCATTTTCAAATCTCTTAACATTATAGTTTTGAAATATATGCAAAAATCCGATGTCCACTTATCACAAAGAATTTCTGAAGGCCGAGAACTAATGCTGAGCAATAGTTAGTCTATCCATCAAGCACATAATCGCGGTTATGTAAATGACAAATTCTGTCGCCAAAACATGCATCTGTCAATAGACCAATTTTGGCGTCCAATCGTCGGCCTTCACTTATAGCAAATTCTGGTTTCCTATCCCGGATATTCTCATAAATTGATCAGGAATAAGGGAAACTGTGGAATCCAGTCTTAAATTCTTTTAAAATGAAATTATGTCGCCCTATCCAAGATCTATATCTGTATACATTCTTTTAGCAAAAATCCATAAACACAATTTTTCCCAATCTAAATTTTTTTATACTCTCAGCCTTTAGCCAAAATGTGCTTCATCGAAATAATGGCTTTAGGGCCAAAGTGTGTTTGGAAGAAATCTGCTTTAGAAAACTTGGAGTCGACTTAGCTATGTCCGTTCGTCTGGGTAGCTGTCTGGAGGGCACGATAATTCTCAAACAGATCAACCGATTCTGCCCAAAAATTTGGCCTTCGTGATATTTTGATCAATTTCGAAGATGGGCCATATCGATCTACTCTTTCGGCAAACTTCCGCAGAGTATTTCAAAAATGTTCCGCGAATGTAGTGGATAAGCTTATAATTTAGTTATAAGTAAAAAAATATGAAATAAATAAAAAGAACTCTCTGGAAACGCTTTGCTTATTTGCAACAAGTGTTCTCGGGGCCCCTTTACTACAGTACAAGTTTTTCAGAGGCAAGTCTATACTTCCAGAAAAAATGGCCCGAAATCTGTAAAGAACACCTAAGGTAAACATGTGTAGTGGCTAGTGCGCACGACAACTTTCGAAACGGATACTTCGTTGGTCAAAACTTTATTTATCGCATTCATTCACCGAGCCTTATATATACAAAATTCGAAGATGGTGCTTTTCGGTATACTTCTTCTGGTATTTCCCCCGCAAATTTCAAGAATTTTAGCTAAAGTGGAATGGGCGAGTTTTCTTGAACGAAGAAACAGATTTGGTCCAAACTTTGGATTTAGTAATAATTTTTCCAAACTTAGTTTTTGCTCGAAAATGGGCCATACTGGGGTACCTTCCTCACAAACCTTCAAAATAGTTGTTTAAGTGCAGTTTAAGGTTTATTTGAGGATCTTTATACATTTTTACTGAAGGTGGAGCAATATCTTTTAAAAGGAATGAATCTACTCCCAAAATTAACTATGTCGGTCCGGTCCATTTCTCCATATCTCCTCCGCATCAATTGTGATCAATGATACAAATCCATATTTTATTTGCAAGTTCATACGTACGAAAATGATTACAAATTTCTGAAAATCTCCTAATACATAGTTGTTGGGTTTAAGGATATTGGCTGTGTAGCCGCTATTCGATCTGTCTATAGATGAAAGTTTCAATTCACACATGCTCAGGGTATATTCCTGTCTGCAAAGTCGAGTCTTACTTGTTGAGATTTTGACGAAGTAGAGCCTGTTTCCGATCAGTTTTTAGATTTCGTTTGTCGTCGCAAAGTCCTTTACCGAAGGAGGAAAAATTAACATTTCTAGAAATATGCATCCATTGAAAGTACTTCCCAAAATACAATTGCTGTGGGTTTCTATGACATTTTCTTCTGGTTTTATTCAAAGAGCAATCGACAGAAAAATCACTGAAGATGATTGTAATTTTGAAATATTGGAAATAATATGTAATAAATCAATATATATAAAGTAGAAAAATGTTTGTACGTTTGTTTGTTTGTTTGAAGTTTATGGACTCAAAAACCGCTGAACTGATCTTCCTGAAATTTCCAGAGTATATCACTACATGGCCTGAAAGTAATATAGGCTATAAATATTTCTGAAATTCCGCGTTGATCCGGAGATATAGCATCGGAATCGGAGACACCTCCGAAAAATTTAGATTTGTTATGCAAATATCAATAGAATGGTATGATATAATGTCTCCAAATTTTGGATGTACGCAGGAATTTGGTCTAGAAATAAATTTTCCAAATTATATTGAAATCGGTTCAGATTTGGATATAGCTCTTATCTATATTTTCGTCCGATTTCATGTAATTGATGCACCAAACACGCTTTATATACCCGATTTTCCTGAAAGTTGGAATGAGTGAAAGTTGTAAGATAGGCATTTAATAATTTGTAGCAAGAGACAAGTTTCAAATAATCTCAACGGGCGACACTGCGGTAAAACAGAATTATTTCATAAAAATGGTTGATATAGTTTTTTTATTGCAAATTTCAAACATAATAAAGAATTTGTAATTGTTATGAATTTCAAAATAGTTCATTATAAAAGCGTTTAGAGAAAATATACAAACACTTAAAACCACAAAGATTAAGCTACGGTTATATATTTTATTGTTGAATTGCTCTTATAAAAATTTTCAAATGTTTTTTTTTCTGGATGTTGTTTATAAACCAAAGTCATGGACGTTACATGTTACAAACGTTCAATAAATACAAATAAACGTTTTGTTCTGAACACGGTAACACTTACAGCCAGCCTAAAATTCCGATTAAACGCATTTCCCATATCAAACTTAACAAGAACTATGCATAAAATTGCTCAAAAAGCCTAACTTATTCATTATTTTTATAGTTTCAAATATGTTGGACAATAAGTATACAAATGAAGTTAAATAATTCTCTGTAATACTTCCAACTACTTTACATATTTCGTGAACAATTTAAAACAGTTTAAAATTTTACTCAAAAATTAAAAAAATGTGTAACATAAGCTAATATCCTGTGGGAACTAAAATCATTTCGGGCTACGTCGGTGTATGGGAGCTATACCAAAACGTGGACTTATGTCCACAACTTTTGTTATATAAGTTTATTGACACTTATGAACCCTAAATGTCAAATTATAGCTAAATCGGTCTGAAAATGTAGATAAAAACGTCAAAATACCGTAAATGGGGGGTACCGTTATAGGGGGACTATACATCGGTCTGAAATTTTAGCTAAAAACGTCAAAATACCGTAAATCGGGGGGTACCATTATATGGGGGCTATACCAAAACGTGGACCTATGTCCACAACTTTTGTTATATAAGTTTATTGGCACTTAAGAACCCTAAATGTCAAATTATAGCTAAATCGGTCTGAAAATGTAGCTAAAAACGTCAAAATACCGTAAATCGGGGGGTACCGTTATATGGGGGCTATACCAAAACGTGGACCTATGTCCACAACTCTTGTTATATAAGTTTATTGACACTTAAGAACCCTAAATGTCAAATTATAGCTAAATCGGTCTGAAAATGTAGCTAAAAAAGTCAAAATACCGTAAATCGGGGGGTACCGTTATATGGGGGCTATACCAAAACGTGGACCTATGTCCACAACTTTTGTTATATAAGTTTATTGACACTTAAGAACCCTAAATGTCAAATTATAGCTAAATCGGTATGAAAATGTAGCTAAAAACGTCAAAATACCGTAAATCGGGGGGTACCGTTATATGGGGGCTATACCAAAACGTGGAGCGATATAGCCCATCATCGAACTTGAACGGGATTTCCCAAAATTTTTTGGACGGGATTTCCCGGGAAATTTTTTTGAAATTCCCGGGAATACGGGTATTTGAGTTTTCATGTATAAGTCGTATATTATTTGCCTTATAGTTCTAGTTATTTAATATCGCGATAATTCATATAAAATACATGCATTTTGGTCCTCTCGATAATTAATGCTTTTTCTGTAATTCTCTTTCTCAAATAATTTTTATTTTTAGTGGTCGACGTCAAAGAATAAACTTTTGGCATTTCCTTGTTGTTCCAGTCGAAATTTTTATTGATGGCATTTTTGAAGGATTTTAATTTGATAAAAGCTGTGATCGATTCGAATTGTGGTTTTCTCCAAAATTATTATATGCAATATTTAAAACTGTATAATGTGTAAGTGGCAAATCGAGTATATAAGGATTGGAAGTCAGTAATAACTATGAATGTTCATATAAGTACCCCTCTATATCCTTGATACCACCGGGTTGCAATTGTGAAGCCTTGTACACAAAAGGTCAGCCGTGTAAAATTTGTTATAAACGGATTTGTTCTATGATCGGCACGCCCTTCGAACCATAAGAAGAACGTCCCATATCGTTGACTTTAAAAATATAATCGAACAGCACTCTTTGAAATAGAGGAAGCCTTTGCTTGGATGCTCGTTTGAAACACATATTTTATGTAACCTCCGCAAATTAGTCAGGAAGAATTGGGTGTTGCCCGCATACATATAGATATGTGCCATATATATTTTATTGGTACTTTCAAGATTTTGGTGCAACGTCCTTTAAGATGTTTGCTATTGCTATGTGACCCTATTGCTAGTTTAGCCTAGCGCTATTTTACCCTTAATACTGTTCCAAAGAGATAACAAATTACGCAACTATACATAAAAGGTGTAGCTGTTTCATTTTTATTTGCTCGCTGTTTCGTCCTTGCCCCACGAATTCGATTTCCCATAGTCCCGGGAATGAGAAATTTTCATTCCCGATTACCCGGGAATGAAAACAGTCGGAAATTCCCAAACACTAATGATGCAGCTATTTATGTACATTTCTAAGGTTACTTCCGTAAATGTCACCAAGGCAGGAGTTACTCCCATCATTGTATTATTTTGAACCACGCCAAATCGTGTATGTGAGAGCCATATGGCACCAATATTTTCACTGGACCATAGCCGTAGACCTCCCATGTATTTTTCCATACAATATCAGCAATCAATGGCTTATCTTAACTACGTAATTTAAGTTAAAAGTACTAAAAAAAGCAATTTTACAAAATCCGATCTGTGTTTTCTATATTTTTCGAATATATATATTCACCGCAAATATTTCAAATGCTGAGAGCGCACAACAACGGAAGATGATGAAGATGAATTCATAACGAAAAACCATCAATAAAGTATTTATACGAGGGCAGTTCGGAAACATCTTAGCCTAGCACAAAAAGCGCGGTATAAACAGAAAAAAGTTAAGTGTTTTGGAAACTTCCATCTCTGTTATGAACACATGTTAAATTATGTTTCGATCTGGCAACTCCTTCATATAGAAACAGGTGTTCAAAAAAGACGCATCCGCAATTTTTTTACAATGGAAAAATTAGAAATGCGTGCTGTCATTAAATATTTACATAAAAAAGGTTTATCGGGACAAGAAATTCATAATGATATGGTGAATGTGTTAGGTGAAAGTGCTCCTTCATATGCAACAGTAAAAAATTGGGTTGCTGAATTTAAACGTGGTCGTACAAGCATTGAAGATGAACCACGTAGTGGACGTCCAAAAACAGCAACAACAACAGAAATTGTAGCCAAAGTGCATGATATGGTATTAAATGATCGACGAATAAAAGTGCGTGAAATTGCTAATATCATGGGCATCTCAAATGATCGAGTCCATTTAATTTTGCATGAAGAACTACAGATGAAAAAGCTTTCTGCAACATGGGTGCCGCATTTGTTAACATTCGATCAAAAACGCATAAGAATGAACATTTCTCAAGCTTGTTTGGATCGTTTTAAGCGAAATAAAATGGATTTTAAGCGTATTTTCATAACTGTTGATGAGACATGGATCCACCACTATACTCCAGAGACAAAAGAACAATCCAAACAATGGATTGAACCTGGAGGAAGTGCCCCAAAGAAAGCAAAAACAATTCAATCGGCTGGTAAGGTTATGGCAACGGTTTTTTGGGACTTCAAAGGTATTTTATTGATTGACTATCTGCAAAAGGGTAAAACAATAAATTCAGAGTACTATTGCAACCTTTTGGATCAATTAAATGTACAAAGTCGAGAAAAATGTCCTGGCTTACAACACAAAAAAATAATTTTTCATCAAGACAACGCACCAGCGCACAAGAGTGTTTTAACAATGGCTAACATCAACGAATTAAAGTACGAGTTGCTTGACTACCCACCTTATTCTCCTGATTTAACTCCCAGTGACTTTTACTTATTCCCAAATCAAAAAAAATTCCTTGCTGGCAAGCGTTTTATTTCAAATGAAGATGCAATTACAGTTGTAAACCACTATTTTGAAGACCTTGAGGAAAACTATTTTAATCAAGGGATAGAATTGCTAGAAAAGCGTTGGTCTAAGTGTATTGAAGCTTCAGGAGATTATATTGTAAAATAAAAATATTTTTGAAAAACTAACTATTCTCTTTCATTGATAGGCTAAGAAGTTTCCGAACCGCCCTCGTAGTGTCCAATCACAACGACACTGTGGATAAAATTTGTAAAATATGGACCTAAACCTTATATCTAACACAAGGGATGCTAAGAATGTTATATGTTATGATTACAGATTTCTTATATTCAGAGACTTATAGCGAAATTTGATTTGCAGCATTTTTTTGCTTTTTACTATATCTCCAAAAAGTGATGGATTTTGTTAGATTTTGATCCAGTATGGAATTATGTAAAATTAGCAGTCCAAAATTAAAACAAATACATTCATTCTAAATATATATATATATTTGTAATCTAACTTTCTCAAGAAAATAGTATACATAGGTACATGGTTCATTCTAAAACTCATAGTGAAATTTTGTGTAGAATTTTTCTTCTTTTGGCACTTTTCACCTAGAAACAAGTTTCATACTACTTTCATGTATCAAGTCGAAAAAAGAAGGAAAAAAATTTCATCAAAGAAATATTTTCATGTTTTTTTTTTTTCAGCAAAATGTCTTTGGTGATATTTGACGAAGAATATTTTTGTCTCTGACGTCATCTCTCTAAAATTATGTTTTGTGGGACAATTTTGAATAAACTCAGATGAAATCCGACTTTAACCCTAAAACGTGATTTTCAAAAGTATATAAAGATATTTTCCAATACTTTCAACTGTAGAATGCATCTGAAAACTATTTTTTCAAACCAAAATTTATTTTTTCTTCCCCAAATATGTGCTTATTTTGGCTATAACGTCCGAACTATTATCCCGATCATTATAATTTTGGTTCCATTGTCAATTTTTTGTAAATTCCACAAATATTGAGTAAGATTTTACAAATATTATGCAATCTACTCACTGACGTCCCTTCGTGATAACTTTTTCGTGAAAATTGTGTTTATACCCTCCATCATAATACGGAGGAGGAGGGTATAATTAAATTTTTCATTCCGTTTGTAACACATCGAAATATTCATCGGCGACCCTATAAAGTCTGTATATTCTTGATCAGGGTAAAATTCTAAGTCGATATAACCATGTCTGCCTGTCCGTCCGTCCGTCCGTGTTTTGAAATCAAGATACAGATCGAATTTTTAAGATAGAGACTTGTAATTTGGTATAGAAGTTTCTATTTGGTGCTTAGTCTTCGTGGGGGGTATAAAACTTTCCCCCAGAATTTTGTCGGTATAAATCCCCGCCTTCATATAGCCCCCCTAGAACGGTACCTCCCGATTTTTGGTATTTTGACTGTTGTGGCCGCAATAAACCACTGAAATGACTGAAATTTGGCCCTTATAGAACGGTACATAGGGATTTCCGGTATTTTGAAGTTGGTGGCATCAATATTCCACCGAAGTTGTTGAAATTTGGTATTTAGTCTTCATTTGGGGTATAAAAATTTCCATATGAAATTTGTCGGTATAAGTCCACGCCTTCATATAGCCCCCATAGAGTAATACCTCCCGATTTTTTGGTATTTTGAAGGTTGTGGCCACAATAATCCACTGAAATGGCTGAAATTTGGTACTTAGTCTTCGTTGGGGGTATAAAATATTCCCCCAGAATTTTGTCGGTATAGGTCTACACCTTCTTGTAGCCCCCATAGAACGGTACATCCAGATTTCCGGTATTTTGAGGTTTGTGGCATCAATATTCCACCGAAGGCATGAAACATTTCAATTACACTGTGCAACAAAATGGAGGTGAAAGTCTGGGGCACGGAAAATTCCTCTTGGGGAAGAAAGGCCTTGGTGAGTATATTAAGAACCCCGAAGGACAGATCCGCCGTGAGTCGAAGTTCCGCATTATGGCGTGAAGAAGTTCTTGCTAGAGACCCTGTAAGCCATCAGGAATTAGCGTTATATCTTTGTTAACTGTTGCTTTAGCTTATTTTTGAGATGACATCTCTGCAGTCAAATCGAATGAGGATAATTTTCGTAGAGCACTTCGACCTTCTAACTCGCTTCCTTCAATGTCCTTTTCGTCCTTTATTTTAAGAGCCGCTATAAAAGTACGACAAAATGACGTTTTTCAGCTTCGAAATATTCTGCAAAAATGTCGCTCAGAAAATTTTAGGTACGGCTCTCATTGGCAACTAATCGATTGTGTCGCGTTCGACTCACAGCGGAGCTCTAGGTGACTGGTATTCCTAATATACTCACCTAGGGCCTCCATCCCCAAAAGGAATTATCTCTGCCCCACATTTTTACCTCCATTTTGTGTCACAGTTTAATTAAAAGGTAGCAATCCTAAATCCCATAACCAGTCTAGGCACCACTGGGCCAATCCCCTTTTGACGCTGAAACATAAATCCGAAGAAGAGAAACGTAAAACAAACCGATTCTTTGATGGCGAACCCTGCATGCCAACGGATAAGATTCGAAACATGGAACGTAAACTCCCTATTCCAAACACGAAAACTTGCACAATTAACCGCAGTATGCATTAGGCTAAATATCCACATAGTCGTAGACCAAATAAATAGTCTGCGATTGATAATCGAACAATGGAACGAGTTCAACACGCCATTGTATATAATCTTCGTCGATTTTGAAAAAGCCTTCGACGCTCCTAGCAGAAACAAAATCTGGAAAGCACTTGAGAACAAAAGCGTCCCTACCAAAATAATAAATCTGATAAAAACACATTACACCAACTCAACGATGAGAGTTTTCCACAACGGCAAAATTAGCGAAGCTTTCAAAACTATCAGCGGAGTTAAACAGGGATGTCTGCTTTCCCCGCTCCTTTTCATAACCACGCTTGACGAAATATTGTCATACTACATCATAACCTTGAGGATCTGAAATATGCCGACGACATTGTGGAGCTTGCAGCAACCAGAGAAATTATGCAACCGAAAATCAATCAATTATCTGAGCAAGCAATAAAAACATTATTTTACATACTGAAAATGTCAATAACTTTTGCTATCTTGGTAGCAACATCAACTCGAGCGGTGGAGCAATTGACGATGTCGACATGCGCATCCGAAAAGCCAGCCTAAAAAATATCTGGAACTTTGGGGCATATTCCCTAGAATCAAAACTGCACATATATAATGTCTGCGTCAGGTCAGTTCTACAGTATCGATCTGAAACCTGGCTAGTGCATGATAATATTAAAAATAAATTGCGAGTTTTCACCAACAGATCGTAACATTCTAAAAATATGGTGACCAAGGACCATTTCAAATGAAGACCTTCTTTAACTGACTCAACAAGAAGATATTAACACACAAATAAAACGACGTAAATACAACTGGATTGGCCACACACTCCGTAAGCCTTTTGATGATATATGCCATGAAACATTGAGTTGGAATCCTCAGGATAAACGCAGCAGGGGACGACCAAAATACACCTGGCGAAGAAACATGAAACCGGAAAATCGTTTAATGAGTTAAGATATGTATATCGGAGAGTATGATGGAGATTCTATGTAAATAGTTTATGTTCCTGATGGAATACGCTAATATTTGAACTTTGAGCTTTAATTTAAATCTATATTTTTGTCGTCAAGTTCATACGTCCGAAAAAGGCCACAAAATTTAGAAAAAAGGAAAGAATCTTAGTTGTGTCGCCGCTTTTAAAACGGTCAGTAGATAAAAGTTTTAACTCACACAGTTTAAAGTTATATCTCTGTCGGCAAAACTGACTGATACTTTTATACTTGTTAGGTACTCTGATCCAGATTTTTTCCGTCACCCAAGAAAAAAAAATGGTCTTCTTTTTTCTCATAGTTGGATATTCAGGTCCATCACTCCTGTTATTTGTTACAAAAA
This sequence comes from Musca autumnalis, assembly GCF_047663935.1. Taxonomy (NCBI): domain Eukaryota; kingdom Metazoa; phylum Arthropoda; class Insecta; order Diptera; family Muscidae; genus Musca; species Musca autumnalis. The sequence goes on from NW_027411644.1 coordinate 82,402,740, forward strand.
TATTCATCTAGAATTTAAGAAAAATCGCATCTACATTTAATACAATTTAGGAATACTAAATCAGTTTGCCAAATTGAAATAACGATTTCGTTGAATTGCGAAAAAATGAATCAGAATTAAACATGTTTTTGTTGTTGTCATTTTGTGCTCTAACTTCAAGTGCAAAGCAAATCGATATGAAAAAACACGCGAAACGAACGACAAAATAAATTGTTGAAAAAATAACAATAAATTACTGAAAAAAAGAAGCAGCAACAACTTGAAATAAATTTCTTTTCGATTTCACATTCATTAACGTCAACAATACTCTCCAATGTTCCCTTGTTCGTCTATCTCGGCTCAGACCAGAAGCTTTTCACTCCATTGGTTGGGCGGGTGCTTTGCTGGAGGATTTATCTCAACAGTAAGACCTCACATTATAAATCACCAGACATGTCTGCTGGATATCCTTAAGAATATATTTTGGATATTATAGATAATCGGTGACAAGCGAACATCTTCAGTCTTAGTTATTCAGCTTATAAGGAAAGGCAAATGTTACAGGCTGTCGTCTTATTTCAAAAAAAAAAAAAAAAACGTCTCTATATCATTGTGAGCACACTTCTTTTCCAACATATTTTTGCTGCAGCTCTTCCGTATCCATCTATAAGAGGTTTCACTGTAAATACAATTGATTTTGTTGTTGCTCGTCGATTTAATGAAATTTATTAAAATACAATTACTGAATTGCTGCTACTGCTGAATTGTTGGCGAACAGGACTCGACATTCTTAAACGAGAAAAATCCATAAAATTTCTAATGATCAATCCATAAGGTGGCTATGCTCATTCCAACACCTGTGAGACCACCATCTAGCTGGCCTCAGTCATCATCGGCATTATCTTCCTCCCCAGACATAATGACCTTTCAATGAATTGTTCGCTGTCCATTGTGGACAACAAAGTGAAGTGAAATGGAATATTTACTTCATTATTCCAATATATCAACTCCAAACAAAAAAGTATGAACTGCAACAACAACAATAAACTTTGACATTCTTACTAGAATACCGTTATAATTTGCTTTGGATATTTGTTGCTTTTTTCTGTTCATTATTGAATTCAAATTGGAAACGATGCTATTGTTGTTGACGAGGACGACGATTCATTTCTGTTCGAGTGAAACTCAGACCAATTGTGACCACTCTAGATTGGTGGGCAAGCTCAAGTGGACGACTGTGGTGGCAGAGAACTTTTCTTCTTTGTTTGTCTGTCAACAACGTTCGACATTGCCAGGGACATGGACAAGGACACATAGTCTTGTATTTCTCTACGAGTTTTGTTGCATGTTTGGTGTTCTTCTCTTTCACGTTTTTCGTTGCTGTTGTTTGTTTGTTTCTCTAGTACTTCGTTTTTAGCTTTTTATCCTTTTTATTGTACCGAGAAATCGGTATTAATGTCAACTTCAACAAAATATTGGCTATATCTATGTCTGTGAGACTGTGTGAAAAATTCTTATTAGAGCCAAGGTTGGAGACCAACAATTGTGTATTGACAACGATACGCCACAAGGAACAACAGCAGAAGCGACAGCAGTGGTGATGAAAGGATACTCAATGAGTTTGCAAACAATCTTGTTTAGATTTTTCAGCGACGAGGGGTCTAAGTAAGTATTGGTATCTCATAAACAGAAGAAGGTGGAATCATAACCTCAAGAGGTATTCTCTTAACAAAAGACAGCAAAAGGTCTTCTGTCTATAGACGACTTCAAGCGGCCTTTTTTCTATAGAAGACTTGAAGAAGCCTTCTGTATAGAGAAGACCTCAATAGGACTTTCTGTCCCGCTTAGAAGACCTGTTGAGGTCTTCTGTCTAGATTTAACTTCAACTGGTCTCCTCTCTAGGTTAGACCTCAACAGGTCTTCTGTCGATAGTAGAACTGAAGAAGTCTTCTGTCTATGCAAGACCTCAACAGGTCTTTTGTATATAGAAGACCTTAAAAGGTTTTCTGTCTATAGAAGACTTCAATAGCTCTTCTGTCTTCTGAAGACCTTAAGGGGTCTTACGTCTATAGAAGACCTCAAGAGATCTTTGGTCTATAGAATACCTCAGGAGGTCTTCTGTCAATAGAAGACTTCAAGATCTCCTCAGTCTATAGAAGACCTCAACAGGTCTTCTGTCTAAAGAAAACCTTAAGAGGTCTTCTGTCTATAGAACACCTCAAGAGGTATTCTGTCATCAGAAGACCACAAGAGGACTTTTACCTATAGAAAACCTAAAGAGGTCTTCTGTCTCTAGGTGAGCTCAAAACGCTTTCTGTTCAGATGATACCTCAACAGGTCTTCTGTCCAGATTAAAATTCTAGAGGTCCTCTCTAGATTAGACCTCAACAGTTCTTCTGTCTACAAAAGACCTCAAAAAGTCTTCTGTCTATAAAACACCTCAACAAAATTCTGTCTACATAAGACCACAATATGTCTTCTGTCTAAAGAAAACCTCACAAGTTTATCTGTCTATAGAAGATCTCAAGATGTCCTCTGACTATTATATACCTCTGGAGGTCCTCTGTTTGTAGAAGGCCTCAAGAAGTTTTCTGTCTATATTATACCTCAAGACTTCTTTGGTCTACAGGTCTGAGAAGGTTCCGCATATATCTTAGAACTCAAAAGGCCTTCTGCCTATAGAAATCCTCGCGATGTCTTTTCTCAGTTATAGAAGCCTTCAAGAGGCCTTCTCTCAAGAGGACTTATGTCTATCATAGAAGACCTAAAGAAGTCTTATCTCTACCATAGAAGACCTCAAGATGTCTTCTTTCTGTTACAGAGGCCTCTCCTCTATTATAGAAGACTTCAAGAAGTCTTTTCTATATTATAGTAGATCTGAAGATGTATTCTCCCTAGTATAGAGGACCTCAAAATATCTTATCTCTAACATAGTAGACTTAAAAGGTCTTCTTTCTATTACAGAAGGCACCAAGAGTTCTTCTCTTTAATGTAGTAGACCTCAAGAAGTCTTCCTTATCATAGAAGACCTCAAAACCTTTCTATTACAGAATACCTCAAGAGGTCTTCACTCTATTATAGAAGACTCCGAGTGGACTTCTTTATCATAGAAGACCTCAAGAGGTCTTGTTTCTCTCACAGAAGAGCTCATGAGGTCTTCTCCCTATTATAGAAGACCCAGAGAGGTCTTCTTTATCATAGAAGTCCTCAGGAGGTCTTCTTTTTATTACTATAGATAACCTGAAGAGATCTTCTTTCTATCATAGAAGACCTCAAGAGGTCTTGTTTTTTTATAAGACACATCGAGAGGTCTTCTCTCTATTATGGAAGTCCCCGAGAGGTCTTCTCTCTGTTATGGAAGACCTCAGGAGACCGTATCACAATTATAGAAGACCTCAAGAGGACTTATCTCTATCAGAGAAGGCCTCAAGAGGTCTTCTCTCTATCATAGAAGACCTCAAGAGGTCTTCTCTCTAATATAGGGGACCTCAATAAGTCTTCCTTCTATTATATCCCTACTATAGAAGACTTCGGGAGGTCTTCTGTTTATAGATACATAAAGAGGTTTTCTGTTTATAGAGACTTCAAGAGGTCTTCCCTCCGTTATAGAAGACCTCAATATGTCTTCTGTTTATAAAAGAGCTCAAGAGTTCTTCTGCTTAAAGAAGACTTCAATAGGTTTACCCTCTGCTATAGAATGCCTCAAGAGGTCTTCTCTCCATTTTAGAAGACATAAAGAGGTCTCTCATGAGGTTGTTATAGAAGACTCCGAGAGGTTTTCTTTATCATAGAACACCTCAGGAGGTCTTCTTTCTCTTACAGAAGATCTCAAGAGGGTTTCTCTCTATTATAGAAGAGAGGCCTTTTTTAACATAGAAGTCCTTAGGAGGTCTTCTTTTTTTACTATAGATAACCTAAAGAGATATTCTTTCTATTATAGAAGACCGCAAGAGGTCTTCACTCTATTATAGAAGACTTCAAGAGGTTTTCTTCCTATTATATAAGACCTTAAGAGGTTTTGGCTATACTATAATATACCTCTAGAAGTCTTCTCTGTATCATAGAAAATCTCAAGAGGTATTCTCTCTATTATAGAAGACCTCAAGAGGTCTTCTTTTCTAATATATATGACCTCAAGAGGTTTTCACTCTATATTCCCTCATAGAAGAGCTCATGAAATCTTCTTCCTTTTATAAAAAATCTCGAGAGGTCTTCTCTCTAATATGGAAGACCCTGAGAGGTCTTCTCTCCGTTATAAAAGACCTCACGAGACCTTTTCTCTACTATAGAAGAATTCAAGAGGTCTTACCTCTATCATAGAAGGCCTCAAGAGGTCTTCTCCCTATTATCTCAAGAGATCTTCTCTCTACTATATATGACCTCAAGAGATCTCCTTTCTATTATAGAAGACCTTAAGAGGTCTTCTGTCTGTTACAGGAGACCTCAAGAGGTATTATCTCTGTTATAGAAGATCTCAAGGGGTCTTCACTCTATTAAAGAAGACTTCAAGAGGTTTTCTTTCTATTATAAAATACACCAAAAGGCCTTCTTTCACTTAAAGAAGACCCCCAGATGTCTTGTTTCTCTCATAGAAGGGCTCATGAGGTCTTCTTTCTATTATAGAAAAGCTCGAGATGTCTTCTCTCAATTATGGAAGACCCCGAGAGGTCTTCTCTCTGTTATAAAAGACTTCAGGAGGCCTTCTTTCTACTACAGAAAAACTCAAGAGGTCTTATCTCTATCATAGAAGGCCACGAGAGGTCTTCTCCCTATTATAGAAGATCCCGAGAGGTCTTCTCTCTAATATAGAGAACCTCAAAAGGTTTTCTGTTTATTATAGAAGATCTCAAGAGGTCTTCTTTCTATTACAGAAGACCTCAAGATGTCTTATCTCTATCATGGAAGACCTCAAGAGGTCTTGCTTCTTTCTATTATAGAAGACCTAAAGGGGTCTTCACTCTATTAAAGAATACTTCAAGAGGATTTTTTTCTATTATAAAGTACACCAAAAGGCCTTATTTCTCTTATAGAAGACCTCACGATGTCTTCTTTCTGTTATAGAAGACCTTAAGAGGTTTTCACTATATTATAAAAGACCTCTAGAAATCTTCTCTGTATTATAGAAAATCTGAAGAGGGCTTCTCTCTATTATAGAAGACCTCAAGAGGTCTTGTTTCTCTCACAGAAGAGCTCATGAGGTCTTCTTTATATTATAGAAAACTTCGAAAGTTCTTCTCTCTATTATGGAAGACCCCGAGAGGTCTTCTCTCTTCTATAGAACAACTCAAGAGGTCTTATCTCTATCATAGAAGGCCTCGAGAGGTATTCTCCCTATTATAGAAGATCTCGTGAGATCTTCTCTCTAATATAGAGAACCTCAAGAGGTTTTCTCTCTATTATAAAAGACATCGAGAGGTCTTCTCTCTATTAGGGAAGACACCGAGAGGTCTTATCTCTGCTATAGAATACCTCAGGAGGCCTTACCTTAATTACAGAAGACCTCAAGAGGTCTTCTCTCTATTATAGAAGACGTCAAGAGGTCTTCTCTCCATTATAGAAGACTTCAAGAGGTGTACTTTGTATTATAGAAGACACCACGAGGTCTTCTCTCTGGTATAGAAGACCTCAGGAGGACTTATCTCAATTATAGAAGACCTCAAGAGGTCTTATCTCTAACAGAGAAGTCCTTAAGAGGTCTTCTCTCTATTATAGAATACCTCAAGAGGCCTTCTCCCTACTATTGAAGACTTCGAGAGGTCTTCTGTGTATAGATACATAAAGAGATCTTCTGTTTATAGAGAGGTCTTCCATCTATTATAGAAGACCTCAAGAGGTCTTCTGCTTAAAGAAGACTGCAAGAGGTAATGCCTCAGGAGGTCTTCTCTCCATTTTAGAAGACATAAAGAGGTCTTTTGTGTATAGAAGTCCTCATGAGGTTCTCTGTCTATAAAATCTCTCATAAGGTTTTTTGTCTACTGAAGACCTCAAGAAATCTTCTGTCAATTATTTTTTGTCCGTTTCAGACAATTTGGAGGTGATTTACTCATGTCCGTCCGTCTATCTGTCTGGCTGGTTGGAGCGCACGATAACTCTAGAACGGATCTGCCAATTAGGTCCAAAATTTGGCCTTCGTAATATTTTGTCCAAACATAGTTTAAGTTCGAAGATAAGCCATATCGGTCAACTCCATTATGTACCTTCCCCACAAAAGTTCGAAAATGTTCGGAAAAATTGTGCGCACGATAACTCTTGATGATATATCTACCAGATATAGATCAGGTTCAAATATGGACTATTTTTTCCACTATTTCGGATACCTCCCACACAAAATTTCGGATAAGTCCAAACTTCTTGAGAAAACAGGCCGAAAGATGTAAAAACCTCTATGGCACCATATGTAGTGGCTGGAGAGCACGATAACTCTCGACTTGGACTTCATCCACAACTTCCGATACTTCCCCCCAATATTTAAAAAATGTCACTAAAATGGTATGCAGGATATCTCTTAAACGGGGCAACCAATTTGGTCCAAACTTTGGATCTCCTAATATGTTGTCCAAATTTAGTTTAACTTCTAAAATGGGCCCTATTGGTCCTCTCCTCAGGGTACCTCCCCCACAAAAGTTCAAAATTTGTGTCTAAGTGCAGTTTAGGGTCTGTTCGAAGATCCTTTGGAAATGTATACCGATGCTGTTCGTTGTGGTCCTGTTTAAAGCGATATTTTGCGTTAACAAGTCCATGCTTCCTGGCATACTGACCCTCTGAAAAGATATGACTCCCAAATAAGATCTACTTCCATAATGGACTATGTCGGTCCATTCCTTTAAGTACCTACTCCCCAACACTTTTCAACTTTAATCCTAACCACAGTTTTGTCGGAAAGCTTGAATGTCCAAAAAGGGCCACAAAATTCTGAAAATACCCTAAATACATTCTATCTGTCCGTAGATGAAAGTTTAAATTCACATAGGCTGAGGGTATATCTCTGTTGGCTGAGCCGTCTTATACTTTTTTACTTGTTTTTTTTTTTTCAGTTATAACCATCGAAACTTTGTCCCACTCCCTGCTTATTAAATCACAGCATAATCACATAAATTTCCTGTATTGGGTTCGTTAATGTTCTGCAGGAGTTCTATTTTTGTATGTTTTTCACTTTTTTCTACATCGTCTTCGTCTTCTTTTTCGTTTAGCATTGGCGATTGCAATAAATTGATTTAACAAACAAAACAACACGACTACAAGGACAACAGCACCAATAATTCTGGTAGCAACAACAACATAAATCTTTAAAGTAAAAATGCACCAGTAAAAGAGAGGCTAGGGCGACTGCAAATTGCAGAGGAATCTGTGCCATTTTTTTATATTTATGAATTAGTTGGCTAGTTATGGACGTACTAATAATGATGACGATGATCAGGGGTATTGATGATGGCTATGGTAAATGTTTTTTTATTTTTTTATTGCGGTTTAAAAATGATATTGCACTGTTCGATGGGTAGTTAAACCATATCGAAAATATTAGGAAAGAAATTTTATTTGGCATACCAAAAAGTCCGATTTCCAAAATGACGGTATATGAGACATGAGGAATGCTCAACCATGCAATCAACTCTTAGATTGTCGGCGAGAGAACGTGTTGAGAGGTGAATACTTCCTAATGGTCTCACTGCTATTTTCTGGATGTAAAATTGTCTACTGTAAATTGGGTCTTTACTATATGTTTCCCGAGATTTCATGTCGTAATGCTGAATATTATTCGAATAAAAATTGTATACATGAATGGAGGGCATTCCACGGTGGCGATTTCTTCGAAACCCGATTAACCCAAAACCATATAAAATCTGGGCTCGCAGTACTTAATTACGGTCGTTCCTGGTCAAAACCCTAAAAATGAATCCTTTTTGATATTTAATTGCAATGGACTCCATGGTTTGTTTATTGGTGTTTGACCTTTCTTAAATAGTAAGAACATATCGACGCCTCCAAACAATAGTATGCTAAGTCGACTTAGCATGTTTTCAAGTTCTTTACATTTTTATATTTAACGTCCTTTAACTTAAATTCTGTCAAATTTTGGTAGTAATCGGACAATCCCAACAGAAGTTATAAACAAGTATTTACTTAGCATAGTACTGAAAGTCAAAGAAATTTCCAAACTTTTAGAGCTTGTCCTGCAAAACTCACTGTTCAGAATTAGCAAACTATTATTTGGAGGTGTCGAACGTCCTTTAACTTAAATTCTGTCAAATTTTGGTAATGATCGGTCAATCCGAACAGAAGTTATAAACAAATATTGACTTAGCATGGTACTGAAGTTCAAAAAAATTTCCACACTTTGAGAGCTTCTCCTGCAAAACTCACTTTTTAGACTTAGCATACTATTATTTGGAGGTGTCGATATGAAAAACTCAAAAATACTCATATTTGAATGCAAAATATGAAAAAACACAAATTTTTAACTTTTACCTTGGATTCCTCTGCAACTACTAAACCGAATTCGAATGTTTTTAATGCATCGGAAAACTGATTATGTTATCTGTGGAACCCAACACGATTCTGAGCCACCGTGTACCCAAAGTTGCCGACTAAGCATTTGAGGACCTTGTTCCTACAACTCAGCTTATCGTAGATAGTTGTGGCATGCGCGGACGACATGAACATGATGTCGACGACATGAACATGATGTCGAATTTTGGGGCAGTTTGTGGTGGGAATTCTGCTACCATCCACCATGGTCAACAGAGTGGACGTAGATTTAGTGACGGATATTATGTGCATATTCCTCGCGTGGTAACAGGTAAGATCAGTCAAATAGTAGTTCAGCCTATCACAAATTACATCAGGGAAGACACTTGACGCCAAGATCGTACAATCATTCGCATACGTTTCGATATTAATGCCGTCTGGAGAGGGCCGAATACAGAAGAGGTAGAGGTTAAACAGTTCCGGAGATATAACCCCACCTTTGGGATCTCCCAGTTTCACTGTATGGGACCTGGACTTCTCGTTCCTCAATTCCACGTACGACGGGCGTCCACACATATAATTGATTATCCAACGTTTCAAACATAGCTGGAGTGTTGTCCGCTCGATGTCCTCAAACAACGTGGAGTCCTTGACAGTATTGTAGGCTTTTTATAAGTCAAGCACCACCATCACACGGCTTGCTTACCCAGCAAAAATCCTCATTACAAACCTACTTTCCCACCCATTATTTTAACAAGGGCATGTCGCGCGAAATATCTGGTTATTTTGTAACCACTGAAATAGGTAGATTGTAACAAAATATTTCGCGCGACATGCCCTTGTTAAAATAATGGGTAGGAAAGGAGGTTTGTAATGAGGATTTTTGCTGGGTATGATCACCGACTAACCTGTTAACTTCCAGTGTCAGCTCTCTGACTCTGGAGTCATTGGGGTTGGCACGACGAAACTCATCACGCTCATTTGCTAATCCCGTCGCCTCTGCCCTGAAGTTTGGTCTCAATTCGGGTATTCAACCAGCATGTACTTGGCGAGTGGCTGCAACGGTGAAGATGACACGGAACGCCCGTTCTACTACCCGAACATCACTATGTATGGGGTGATCTCTGAAGCGGCGATTAATTAGTGAACTCTCTGAAACTATGCCAATTAGCTTTCCCATGATTGACAAAAGTGCGGCGTTCAAAGGTGATGATATCGGGCGGTCTGCTGACGGACACAATTATGGGGATATGGGCTGATCCAAGAGAAATTAGGGATTGGCAAATGATGTCATTTGTCTGACCAGGTGAGACGATGGTTATGCCTGGTAAACTGTGGCACTCTCCGCTAAATGCGGTAGGGGCGTCCTCATTGGCCGTGCAAAACGTAGAGCTATCTATCTGCTCAGTCATTACTATACCCCTCTGGTTGTTTCCGAGGATCGAATGCCACAACTCATGATGAGCATCAAAGTTTCCCAACACCAAACCGTTATGACCTTCCAACAGCGGGCTAATGTTCGGCCTATAACCTAGAGTACAGCTATTTATCGTCGGCATGTATACGTTCAGCAACTGTACCTCGTCAGTTCCATATCTGATTGCTAACCCCATACATTGCATGTATGGGTCATTAGAGCCAGGCTCAAGCGAAATGGGTCTGTATTGAACAGATTGGTGCAATAGGAAAGCTTATCTCCCACCTTCACTACTGGGGCGATCCTTCTTCAGTACGAGTACGTTGTAACCATTACAACGCTGTAAGCTGCAGTTGTTTTTTGGCTTGGTTTCCTGCACCGCCGCGACCGTGATATTCTTCCGACTCATGAAATCTAATATTTCCTTGATCTTACCTCGGAGTCCATTGTAATTAAATTGCAAATAGGATGCATATCAGGGATTGGAACAACAACTGCTGGTGTTAATTGCTGCGTGTACGGTTGCTGTTGGGGGAACAGCGTGTTAGCCGCGAACTCCGATGATGACGACTCAGATAATGACTACTCATTGAGTCAAAAAAAAAAAACTATGTGACGAGTCCAAAAAAAAAAAATTCTGAGATGAGAGGCCCACTCCCGACATCTATTGCATGTCACCGAAGCTAGAGTGCGGCGGACGTGACAAGCCGAACACACATAAATTCGCCCTAGGGTTTCCTCCGTCCCGACACGGAAAAAGAATCTGGAGCAAGCATTCAGGGATAGGCTACTCCCAACACAGAAAAACGATGCAAATACAAACATGTGAAGACTGAGGTGGTGGCCGCTGGCTGGAACACGGATGTTGTGTGGTTCCGGATCAATCCGGTTCGAAAGAACCCGCTGTCCCTATGTTTTCTGTTGCCGCGAAGTCTATCCGCCTCATACCATTGTCGGGTGTTTCAATGTGGAGGATATATTTTCAATCTTTGGGGCAAGGATATGATCCTTTATAATTTTACCATTAAAACATCATAGAATGATAGCTAATACATATGTATGTAGGCTATTTCTAAGCGTTCTTGAAAATATCTTTCGTCTGCTCATACTTGTCTTCGGTTAAAAAGATAACTACACAAAAAATAAAATAACCACTCGGACCATCTTTTGTAAAGAGCTAGCCAGATATCAGTGCTAAAATTCAGTGGAAGATCAAACATTTTTTTGAGTTATGCCATGACAATACATCTAGTTTATAGACAACGCGTCAGGTTTAAGTAATCTTGTGATAACCTTGATACCAGTGCTTTAACTGCGACCCTGTGTCGAAACCTACGACTTTCAATATGGGATCATATATATTCCGGGACTCCCATCTACGGTCCGCAATGCACGATACGGTCCGCAATGCACCATTTTCCCTTAAACTGCTACCATTCGGCAAATAATATTTTTATTTTTTTTTTTGCAAAATTAAGCAAATAATAAACATATTACATACATATTTTTAAATCAAAAGAAATTAATTACAGTTACTTATCTACTGGCAGCATTAAAAACCCCAAAAAACAAAAAATGTGTTACAATTGCCAGTGACAATATCACAGACAATGATAAATCCGTCCTGCTCTTTATTTATTTAAGCAGATAATGCACTATCTGTACTCTGCACTGGTGGAGTTGCAACATGCATTTTCAAACCATAGACGACTTACAAGGACATCAGGCAAAAAAAATGCATACATACATACGTATAACAGCGACAACAACATGAAAGACAATAACTCTGTACAAGTGGTAGAGTATCACAGCTACATCTGTTCCTATTGTCATTGGTACTTTTGTTTATTTATTAATATCAATTAAATTTACAACAACAGCATTAAGTTCTCTTGACTGGCACCCGCACAAACACACACAAACTCATACACATGTATGTATATTTTGTTCTGATAGACATATGGGATTGAATTTACTACACTTACATTTGTATGTTGGGAAAATATAGTGCACTTGTAATTGTGTCTGTCTGTGTGTATGTATTAGCAAATACAACTTCGAATACAATTCACATGGCTGCATACATTTGGTAGTTGTGTTGAACTACTACTGACTGCCTTCGCACAACTGCATTCAACGAAATCAACTACAAATTTACCAGCTACTATACGACGTCAACGACAACGATGATGATGATGGCCCTACTATTGCAATTGCTACTGCCACAAACACAAACACAGACAATCAGTCAGTGTCATGAACAGATATCCTTCCTTCCGACCAGTGCTGTAGTGCCAGAGTAGTTTTGTTATAATATCATTAAAGTCCTGCTCTACACACACCCACTCCGTGACATTATTCTCTCACTACGTTTCTTTGTTTATTTATTTATGTGTTGTTTTTGTTATTGTAGTTATTGCATTGGTGACAGCCTCAACAGCTCGTATTATTGCAATGCTAACCAACAAACTATTGCAACACGGCTGAATTGCCCTGCAAGCCAAGTTAAATTTTGTACAAAATTAAAGGCAATAAAATAGGACCTAGAGCAAGCAAATAACAACTGTATTTAATTTTGATTTTTTACGAGACCAAGAGCTTCACTCGTTTAAATTTTAATGTCATTGCTATCTGCCATAAATATAAGTTTAAACAATAAAAAAGCTTCAGTCGGCTGTGACGAAAAGAAGCGGAAAAGTACAGATTTCTTAGGTGGCTAGCTTCTGTTGCACACCAAAATTTCGATTTGAAATCGCATGTTTCGGATATTCCTCACCTTTAACTTACATACATATAGACTTTCCCGCGAAAAAATAGATACCTGTTATCAAGAGCACAAGGTCATTATCGAGCGTAGAGTTGTGAATAACAGTACAGCATGTAACAGGGAACCATAACGAAGTGACCCTAAACCATAGTGTAGTCGGCCAGCAGCTGTCAACCCAGCATCAAACCTCTCATTCTATATATGTTTCAACAAACAACAACAAATAATACCTTTATTTGAAAATTTTACCTTTTTAGGGCGCAGATCATTTTTAAAATTAATTATACCCTACACCACAATGTGAAAAGGGTATTATAAGTTTGTTTTGTAGCGGCTCTGTAGGTCGCAATGGTAGTATGTATGATGGACGGACTAAAACTTTTGTGTGAAAATTGGTAAAAAATTAGTATAATGACTATATCTTTATTCCCGGAAGACATATTTCGTGAGCTATTTGTGGTAGATGGTCTCTCGCCCTTTCCATATATGCCAAATATGTTGATGTACGTGGTCAGATAACAGCGTTACAGCCTAGTATATACAGGGAGCCCACAGTTTTAATTGTGTTTAGTGTAACCGTAACCACGCTAGAGTTGGTAGTTATAGTTTAATACTTACAAAACTTTCCACGAGGTAAGATTATGGTCAAGGAAGATGCCAATAATGTTGGAAAATGATCGGATAGTGTTAAGCAAGTGAAATTGGCCATAACTTTTATGGGAAATTTTCCAAATTACATTTTTGGTTCGTATTATAATTTTTGAGGGATATGTTTCGGTAAATTACGAACCAAACATGTAAACCAACTCTTAAACTCTTCTTTGATGCAAATTACACCAATGTAGAGGTAAGATAACAGAACTATTGACTAACATATATGTTAGTGGGTTCCTCTAGTTTTTTGTTTGTTTGTAAAGAATCATGATAGAGAAATTCCCAGTTTTTAAATTAATGCAAATTACAAAGTATACGGGGTCTTGAAGTTTTTGGGCTACCTTTGATCAACAAAAATGTAATATCTGAAAATAATGGTAGGCTTTTCATTGGCCCATTTGGTCTATTTCTAAATTTACAATTTCTCAAATTTACATTTTTTGAGGATACATGTTACAGTAGCCAAAACGGTAAGTCTGTCCATTATAAAATAAAGAACCTAACACTTAAACTTCCAGTAATGGCGATGTAAGTATATGCTCTATCTCTGGTATTAATATACCATGTATATAAACTTATGTATATATGAAAGGACGTCTAAAATGTGTTATAATCATATGAAAGAAATTTTTTGGAAACCTAGTTCCCAGGGGTAGTGGTGTAGGGTATTACATGATCGGCACCGTCCGACTATAACCCTCTCTTACTTGTTATACCCTCAGCCTTTAGGCTAAAGAGGGTATTTACACTTTGATACGACCAAAAATGTGCCTCATAGAAATAATGGTTTTAGACCCCAAGTATGTTTGTACGATATCCGTTTCAGACAATTTTGAGTAGATCTAGCAATGTCCGTCCGTCTGTCTGTCGGTCTGTCTGTCTGGCTGGTGCGCACGATAACTCTCGAACGGATCAATCGATTCGGTTCAAATTTTGGGTATCGAAATATTTTGTCCAGATTCGATTTAAGTTCGAAGTTGGGCCATATAGGTCCACTCCTTCAGGTACCTCCCCCACAAATGTTCAAAAATTGTCGCAAAACTTGTGCGCACGATAACTCTTGTAGGGAATAACCGATTTGGTCCATACTTTGCACATCGTGTAATTTCTACCAAACTTAGATGAGGTTCCAATATGGACTCAATCGGTCCACTCCTTCGGGTACCTCCCACACAAAATTTCGGAAAAGTTCAGTTTAGGACCTGGTCTCGAATCGCTTTGATTTTTGTTTACGCAAGTTGTATTCGCTGTCCTCTATATGACGCTGTAAGTTTCATTAGGGGCAAGTCCATACTTCCTGAGAAAATAGCCTGAAAGTTACAAAAAACCCTCTGACATCGTGTGTAATGGTTGGAGCGCAATATAACTCTCGAACGGATCTGCCGATTCGGTCCAAAATTTGGCTTTCGTAAGCCAAACTTAGTTCAAGTTCAAAGATGGATTATATCGGTCCACTCCTTCCGGTACCTCCCCCACAAAAGTTCGAAAATGTTCGGAAAATTTGTGCGTACGATAACTCTTGAAGGAAGTAACCGATTTGGTCCATACTTTGCACATTATGAAATTTCTACCAGACTTAGATGAGGTTCCTATATGGACTCAATCTGTAAACTCCTTCGAGTACCTCCTACACAAAATTTCGGAAATGTTCAGTTTAGGACCTGCTTTCAAATCGCCTTGGTTTTTGTTGTAACATCTTGTATTCACTATCCCCTATACGAAGGTACAAGTCTCGTCAGGGGCAAGTCCATACTTCCTGAAAAAATAGCCTGAAAGTTGAAAAACAAACCCTATGACACCATGTTTATGGGTGGAAGCGCAAGATAATTCTCGAACGGAAATGCCGATTCCGGCCAAAATTTGGCCTTCGTAATATTGTTTCCAAACTTAGATTAAGTTCGTAGATAAGCCATATCGGTCCACTCCTTCAGGTACCTACCCCACAAAAGTTCAAAAATATTCGGAAAAATTGTGCGCACGATAACTCTTGATGGAAGTGACAGATTTGGTCCATACTTTACACATTCTCATAATATCTAGCAGATATAGATAAGGTTCGAATATGGACTATATTTGTCCACTCCATCCCGTACATCCCACACAAAATTTTGGATAAGTTCACTTTAAGACCTGCTATTGAATCACTTTGATTTTTGTTGAAGCAACTTACATTTTCTGCCTCAATTACGATGGTAAAAGTTGTTTCAGGGGCAAGTCCATACTTCTTGAGAAAACAGCCCGAAGGGTGTAAAAACCCCCTATGGCACCCCATGGTTTATGTCGGTCCATTCCTTTAAGTACCTTTTCCGCAACATTTTTGAACTTTAATCATAACCAACATTTTTGTCGGTTCATACGACCAAAACTTTGAAACCCCCTCAATACATAAGTTTTTTGTGAAAAAAGTGTTTCAATTTGCACAGGCTGAGGGTATATCTCTGTCGGCAAAGCCGACTGATACTTTTTTACTTGTTTTTAATTAATTTCTCGTTGGAATCGAGCTTAATGATCAATGATGCAAGTGAAAAAGGAAAGCCGACGATTCGAACCCACACAACCACCACTATGTGACATGCATTTATCGCCTTTGGCAGAGGCTCTTCAGACATATCAGTTTTTTACAACAACAAAGGGTATTTGTGCTTTCATGACAAACGCTTAGCGGTGCGTTTGAAAGTAATGAGCTGCGCCTTGAACGCTACCACGCCGCCACAGTGTCACGACCGTGGCCAAAAATGGTAAAAACTAAATACTTCGTTGAACAAATTTATTGATGGGGAGTGATAGAAAACATATTAATTAAGAAGAATCTGAAGATTTAAATCCGACAATTTTATTGAATACGTATTTTTGTGTTTTTTTTTTTAAATTAATAAATTATATTATGCGTTAATATTTAAAAGTAAAGTAACGGTGGCTGCAAAAATTGTTCCTAAGTTCTCTTGGGATGTAATAAACTTGGCTACACTTTTGTTTGTATGTAAATATTAATCATATGGTGTTTACATTTACCCAAACATGTATTACTAAGGTTATTAATTTTCTGAAGCAAATTTTATATTGAGTGGAGTGGGAAAAAATGGTATAAAAAGGTATATCGATATTTTTTGCTGTATGAGTAGTAAAAAGTGAGTACTTCAAATATATAAATGTCCCAGCTGCAGAGGTTTGCAGACGAATGTGTCATTTCTCTTTTTCAGCGACCACCTCACTGAGAGGATACCCCCTTTTTTAACAAATCGTTTTGTGGTGTTGGCTATAGCGCGAAAACGAATGAACCGATCATCATATATTTTTGTGGGCTTATTAAGTACCTAATAATCTTGCTTTAAAACAAGAGAATTTTAAAAATATCAATTTTTAAAAAAATTGTGAACAGCGAAAATCAAAATTCGATTTTTTACAAAAAATTTACCGTTTTTTGACCACTAATCGGTCAAAAATATTTTTTAAAGAAAATTTCTCATATATAAAGACAAGAGTTTGATATATTCAATATGCTCACAAACAATATGAAGACTAAACAGCAAATTTATATTTCATTATTATACCCTACACCACCACTATGTGGGGAGGGTATTATAAGTTGGTTTTGCCCAAAAAGTTTGTAACGCATCGAAATAATGGTCGTAGACCCATACTTATATATACCAAAATGAATGTCTCGACGAGCTGAGTCGATCTGGCTATGTGTGTCCGTCCGTCAGTCCGTCCGTCTGTCCATCTAAACCTTGTAATCACGCTACCGGTCGCAATTTTGATCGGATCGTCACGAAATTTTGGCCTATTGATTTTGGTGATGGTCGGATAATATTTAGGGGTCGGAAAGGGCAAAAAACTTAGGTGGATAAAAAGGCAACGTTTTTTTCCAAAGCCAATATCTCAGCTTCTATATGGGGTATACCAAAAGCAAAACCTGACAATGAAAGCACAAAATATCACCTTTCTAATGATGTAAAGTAGGTGCTCGTAGGTGATCAAACAACGAAGATATCGCAATAGTAGCAAATAAAACCCCAATTTTCGTTTTTGCGATTTTAATTATATTGACAAATATCACAGCTTTGGTTGAAAATTTTCCAAAAGCAAAGCCTGACTATGAAAGTAGAGATCCCGTCACAATGATGCAAACTAGGTCGGCGTAGGTAACCAAATAACGGAGATATCGCAATAGTCGGTAATACATTCCATTTTTCTATTTTTTTTGGAAATCATGCTACAGGTCGCAATTTTGATCGGATCGTCACGAAAATTTGAGGGTTAATGGGTGTCTCACAGATGAAGAAGCATATTGATTTTGGTGATGGTCGGATAATATTTAGGGGTCGAAATGGGCAAACACTTATTTGGAGAAAAGTCAACGTTTTATTTCGAAGCCAATATCTCTGTTTCTTTAAGAGGTATATAAAAAGCAAAATCTGGCAAGGAAAGTAGAAAATATCACCTTTACAGCGATGTAAATTAGGTTGTCATAGGTGGTCAAATAGCAGAGATATGGCAATAGTCCATAATGCGTCCCATTTTCCGATTTTTTTTTTGTAATCACGCCACAGGTCGCAATTTTGATCGGATCGTCACGAAATTTTAGGGGTTAATGGGGGTCCCACAGAGGAAGAAGCCTAGTCATTTTAATGATGGTCGGATAATATTCAAGGGTCGGAATGGGCAAAAACTTATTTGGAGAAAAGGTTTACGTTTTATTTCAAAGCCAATATCTCTGATTTTTTAAGAGGTACATCTAAAGCAAAACCTGGCAAGGAAAGTAGAAAATATCAGCTTTACAACGGTGTAAAGTAGGTTGTCGTAGCTGCTCAAAAAACAGAGATATCGCAATAGTCGGTAATGCATCCCATTTTCCGATTTGTTTGTAATCAGGCTACAGGTCGCAATTTTGATCGGATCGTCACGAATTTTTTGGGAATTAATGCGGGTCCCCCATAGGAAGAAGTCTATTGATTTTGGTGATAGTCGGATAATATTTAGGGGTCGGAATGGGGAAAAACTCATTAGGAGACAAATTCAAAGTTTTATTCTTTGTGAATATATTGGCTTCTAGTAGGAGTATTCCAACGGCAAAGCCTGTCAATGGAAAAAGAAAATATTACCTGTACATTGGTGTAAAGCAGGTTGGCGAAGGTGGTCAAACAAGGGAGATACCACAATAGTCGGTAATGCATCCAATTCTTCCATTTTTTGCAATCAAGCTACAGGTCGTAATTTTGATCGGATGGTCACGAAATTTTGGTTGCTTATGGGGGTCCCAGAGACAAAGAGGCATATTATTTTTGGTGGTAGTCGGTTTATATTCCCTAAACGAAATGTTTACCAGTGAAAAGCTTATGCACAGGGGTAGTGGTGTAGGGTATCACAAGGTCGGCCCCGTCCCGACTATAGCCTTTGCTCACTTGTTGTCTGTATAATTCAGTTTTTCTTATATAAACGCGCTGCCGATTGCTTAAATATTTACACTTTTCAATTTAATGATGAATCAAACGGGTAACTCTAATAGAGACACCAAGGACTTAATGCAAACTTTAATCAAAATCCTTGCAAATCAGAAACATGGTTTAAGGATATGCCACATAAATTCACAGAGTTTGCTCCGCAAAATCGATGAGTTTAAATACATATTTGAGCATTCCGGCATGGATATCATATGCCTTTCAGAAACTTGGCTAAGATCTAGTATACCAGATAGCTTAGTAAATCTGTGTGGATATACTGTCTTTAGATTTGATAGGGAACGTCGCGGAGGTGGTGTGGCAATATTTGTAAAAAATAACCTAAAAGCTAATTTCAGATTAAGATCTGCCGTGGGAGAACAAATCGAATATATATTCATTGAATTTTTGTCGAATGCAAAAAAACTACTAGTTGGCTGTATATATCGACCAAATAATACAATCCAATTGCAAAAAATCTACAATGTTCTGGAAGTGGTAACACTAGGTTACGACGACGTAATTATTGTTGGGGATTTTAACTCCAATATCCTAGTTGATCCCTCATTGGTTGAACACATGTCAACACTGGGTTTATCTACCGCAAACTACACTACCCCAACACATTACTCCTCAACTATTAACACCCTCTTAGATTTATTTTTCATTAATAATACCTCAAACGTTTTAATCTATGATCAAATATCTGCTCCGTGCTTTTCGAAGCATGACCTTATTTTCCTTACGTACAACTTCAACTTACATGAGAATATTAATACTTTTTCTTACCGTGACTATCGAAGTTAAAATTATACACACCTATTTAATAAGCTCAGTGAAATCAACTGGGATGTACTTTATACGCTGATATCTGTCGATCAGCAGCAAGCTTTTCTCCAGGAAAATATAGTTCGCATCTATAATGAAACAGTGCCGTTAAAAAGTGTAATCCCCAGAGCAAATAACAAACCTTGGTTTAACTCCAATATTAAAAGTCAAATAAAATGCAGAGACCTAGCGTATTCAAGGTGGAAACGATTTAAAACGCCAGAACTGTATGACGAATTCCGGTTGGCAAGAAGGGAAGTCAATAAAAAAATAAATGCTGCAAAAACTGAATTTTATTCAAATAAATTTCGTTCGGCGATTAACTCAAAAAGTAGATGGAAAGTTATAAACGATTTGGGTATTGGAAGATCAAAATCTGTCACTCACTTCGGCGGAGATACAAATGAGCTCAACAAAAATTTTATTAACAATCCAAACATACCAATTGACAATTCCTTCTATAATGCCAGTGACGTGACGGGTAACAATGGAAATACAGAGTTCAGCTTTGAGTTCAGGTGTGTTACATCTGATGAAGTACTAAAAAGTTTTCAACATGTAAAGTCTAATGCTACCGGACTTGATGACTTTGACCCGAAATTCATTCGCATTATTCTCTCGCATCTGTTGCCTTATTTCACGTATTTTTTTAATACTATTTTAACTTCGTCCATGTATCCCACTATGTGGAAGCATGCCAAAGTTATCCCTATTCCGAAAAATTCCAATGAATTCCGTCCGATTTCTATACTATGCTTTTTATCTAAGGTCTTTGAGAAAATTATCCATAGTCAAATGTCCGAATATCTCCAATCGCGGTCTTTGTTATCAGATAAACAATCCGGATTTCGTGCCAATCACAGCTGTTTAAGCGCCTTAGTCGAAGTTACTGAATCAATAAGATATGACATTGATGACAACAAATTTTGCCTTCTTGTTTTACTTGATCATTCGAAAGCGTTTGACTCAGTAGATCACAAAAATCTCTGCATGAAACTGAAGTTGTTTTTTGGATTCTCCTCCACAGCCGTAAATTTAATTAGGACATATATAAGTGACCGCTTGCAGTCCGTTTGCATAGGCAACGTTAAATCCATGCCTTTGGTAGTTCCGAAGGGTGTTCCCCAAGGATCTATCATTGGGCCTTTACTATTCTCGCAATACGCTAATGATCTACCAACCCAAATTGTCAATAGCAACGTCGTTATGTATGCTGATGATGTTCAAGTCTATGCAAGTGGGTCTGTTGATAGAGTTGGCGAATGCATAACTAAACTTAATGAAGATCTTTCCAGTGTGTACAGATGGGCTACAGCAAACGGTCTTTTATTAAATCCTCAAAAATCAAAGTGCCTCGTCATACATAAAAATAAAAATTTTCCCTTGCCAAACCTTAATATTGTTATTAATAATCAGAACATTGATATTGTTCCTAATGCCAAGAATTTAGGAGTAGTATTCAACAATACTTTAAGTTGGTCCAACCACGTGAATGCTGTTGCCGGGCAAACGTATGCTAAACTGCGAGCTTTATGAGTTACACAGTCGTTCACACCAATCAATATCCGCATACTTCTGGCGAAGAGTTTCCTAATTCCCGGGTTAATTTATGGATGCGAACTTTTCGCTAGCTGCGATTCATCCAGCCTGCG
Organism: Musca autumnalis; assembly: GCF_047663935.1. NCBI lineage: Eukaryota > Metazoa > Arthropoda > Insecta > Diptera > Muscidae > Musca > Musca autumnalis. Next base: position 82,423,944 of record NW_027411644.1, read on the forward strand.
GAAATTGAACGTAGCCTTCAATAATATTATACGCTATGTTTATGGATTGAAACGAAACCAGCACATTTCTCGCCTTACTAAAACTCTTTACGGTGTTAGTTTTAATCATCTTCTCAAGATAAGATCGTTAATATTTCTTCACAAAATTATTGAAGTAAAAAAACCAGAACATCTTTTTAAAAGAATAAAATTCACACGATCTGAGAGAGGCAGAATCTTAATTCCATTAAAACAACGAAATCTATTATCTGATAGACACTTCTTTATAAATTCCATACGTCTTTGGAACTCTCTTCCCCAGTTCAAACGATCAGCAACGCGTTTATCTTTAAAAAGCATATTTTCAAATTATATACAACTGAATCAAATAATCAATAATTCTCCTTTATTTATTTCTAATAAATTGCTTTATATTATTCTCTTTTATTATTTTAATAATTCTATTCTTTATCATTGTAACTCTTCCTCTTTTATTTCATTTTGTATTTAAATTTTTAAATGGATAATTCATAAAAACCAAACCTGTACTGTAATTATAAGATTTTTGTCTTGTTGTGCAGGTATTCATAAATTAATAAATAAATATATAAATAAATAAATAAATAAATAAATAAATAAATAAATAAATAAATAAATAAATAAATAAATAAATAAATAAATAAATAAATAAATAAATAAATAAATAAATAAATAAATAAATAAATAAATAAATAAATAAATAAATAAATAAATAAATAAATAAATAAATAAATAAATAAATAAATAAATAAATAAATAAATAAATAAATAAATAAATAAATAAATAAATAAATAAATAAATAAATAAATAAATAAATAAATAAATAAATAAATAAATAAATAAATAAATAAATAAATAAATAAATAAATAAATAAATAAATAAATAAATAAATAAATAAATAAATAAATAAATAAATAAATAAATAAATAAATAAATAAATAAATAAATAAATAAATAAATAAATAAATAAATAAATAAATAAATAAATAAATAAATAAATAAATAAATAAATAAATAAATAAATAAATAAATAAATAAATAAATAAATAAATAAATAAATAAATAAATAAATAAATAAATAAATAAATTTCAGTCATATCGGGTGGATATTGAGGTCACAACACCCAAAATACCGAAAATGAGGAGGCACGGTTCTATGGGGGCTATAGAAAGACGACCTATACCGACATATTTCTGGTGGAAGGTTATAAGTCCCCCAACGGAGACTTAATACCAATTTTCAGCCATTTCGGTGTGATAATCAGGCTAAAAACTCAAAAATACCGAAAATCGGGAGGTACCGTCCTATGGGGGCTATATGAAGGCGTGGACCTATACAGAAAATTTTCAAGGTGAAGGTATAATGCCCCCTACGAAGACTAAATACCAAATTTCAGCAATTTCGGTGTTATAATGAGGCTAAAATCTTCAAAATACCGATAATCGGGAGGTAACGTTGTATGGGGGATATATCAAAACGTGGACCTAAGCCCACAATTCTCTGTTGGAATGTTTGATAACTCTGCCGAAGACTAACCACAAAATTTTAATACTTTCGGTTGGTCATTGTGTCTAAAACATTCAAAATACCGAAAATAGGGAGGTACGGTTCTATGGGGGCTATACCAAAACGTGGACCGACCAACCCAATTTTTTGTCCTGAAGATTGTAAGTCAATAATAGGTACGTGTACCAAAATTGATGCACCTACGACAACTCCTTCTATTTTTGGCCACAGTTAATATGAACTAGCGTCATTGTGCGCCGTGACAACATCTTTTTATACCCTCAGCATTTATGCTATGCTAGGGTCGAAATAATGGTTTTAAACCCCAAGTATGTTTGGACGAAATGTGTTTCAGACAATTTGGAGTTGATTTAGCCATGTCCGTCCGTCCGTCTGTCTGTCTGGCTGGCTGGAGCGCACGATAACTCTCGAACGGATCAACCGATTCGGTCCAAAATTTGGTTTTCGTAATATTTTGTCCAAACTTAATTTAAATTCGAAAATGGGTTATATCGGTCCACGGTTATTTGGTCCATGCTCTGCACATCGTGAAATTTCTAACAGACTAAGAAGAGTTTTCAATATCGACGCCTCCAAACAATAGTATGCTAAGTCGACTTAGCATGTTTTCAAGTTCTTTACATTTTTATATTTATCGTCCTTTAAGTTAAATTCTGTCAAATTTTGGTAATAATCGGACAATCCGAACAGAAGTTATAAACAAATATTTACTTAGCATAGTACTGAAGGTCAAAGAAATTTCCAAACTATAAGAGCTTGTCCTGCAAAACTCACTGTTCAGAATTAGCAAACTATTATTTGGAGATGTCGAACGTCCTTTAACTTAAATTCTGTCAAATTTTGGTAATGATCGGTCAATCCGAACAGAAGTTATTAACAAATATTGACTTAGCATAGTACTGATGTTCAAAAAAATTTCCACACTTTGAGAGCTTCTCCTGCAAAACTCACTTTTTAGACTTAGCATACTATTATTTGGAGGTGTCGATATGGACTTAATCGGTCCATTCCTTCGGGTACCTCCCACACAATTTCGGAAAACTTCAGTTTAGGATCTGTTCACGAATCGCTTTGATTTGTTTGTTGTAGCAACTTGTATTCACTGCCCCCCATACGACGGTATAAGTTTCATCAGGGGCAAGTCCATACTTCCTGAGAAAATAGCCTGAAAGGTACAAAAAAGCCCTATGACACCGTGTGTAGTGGTTGGAGGCCAAGATAACTCTCGAACGGATCTGCCGATTCGGTCCACAATTCGCTCTTCGTAATATTTTGTGCAATCTTAGTTTAAGTTCGAAGATAAACCATATCGGTCCACTCCTTCAGGTACCTCCCCCACAAAAATCCAAAAATGTTGGGAAAAATTGTGCGCATGATAACTCTTGATGGGAGTTACCGATTTGGTCCATACTTTACACATCCTAAAATATCTACCAGATATAGATCCTTCGGGTACCTCCCACACAAAATTTTGGATAAATTCACTTTAGTACCTGCCGTTAAATCACTTTGATTTTTGTTGAAGCAACTTGCATTCGCTGCCTAAATTACGGTAGTAAAGGTTTTTTCAGGGACAGCCCGAAAGTTGTAAAAAACCCCTATGGCACCATATGTTGTGGCTGGAGGGCTCGAACCGAATACTGCGTTCGTCCACACTTTGGATATTGTAATATTTCTTCGAATATTATATGAAATTTGAAGGTGGTGCTTATAGGTCCACTCCTTCCGGTATTTCCCCCACAAAAGTTCGAAAAATCCGTTAAAATGGGACGCGCAATTTCTCATAGACCTAGCAACCGATTTGGTCCAAATTTTGGATCTCTAAATATTGTCGAAACTTAGTTTATGTTCAAATTTGGGCCATATCTGTCCAATCCTTATGGTACCACCCACACAAATGTTCAACATTTTTGTGTGCTTCGAAGATTCTGTGGACATTTTTACCGAAGGTTTTCCTAGTGGCCTTGCTTACACCGATATTATGTTGTTCGTAGGCTAGTGTGATAAAAACGCCCTATCTATCGATATTCCCGCAAAATTGTGAGCTTCAATCCTATCAATACTTTTGTGAATACGCCCAAAATTTTTTAATACCCCCCTAAATACATAAGTTTTTTTTATTTTGGGAAAAAAGTATTTCAATCTACACAGGCTGAGGGTATTCTCTGTCGGCAAAGCCGACTGATACTTTTTTACTTGTTTCTTGTGTTTTTCAAGGACGTGGGTTCAAACTTTCCTTTTTCATCTGCATCATTGATCATTAAGCTCGATTCCAACGAGAAACAAATAATACCTACAGTAAAAATCTGGGAATACAGGAGTGATCCTAAACATTGATAACTTTCGGAAATATACGAGGGCGCTAAAAGTTCTTCTGGCCTAAGCAACACGCAGTGTCGCCAGGCATCATTTGACATTTTTTTTTGGAAAGTTTGACAGTGTTTAGCCGATGGTGTAAGAAAGAAGGTAATACAGTAATACCAACTGATGTCTTCATTTGCAGTCAAATAAAAATTTTAATCAAAAATAAATAACAATATTTTCACTTCTATCAAGAATTTGTGTTTACAACATCTTTATTTAAGCTTAATTAGGGTTATTTGATCATTTTCTTCTACATTTTGGGGATATATCGCACAAAAAATTTTGACAGCAAAAGAAGACTACGGCCTGAATTCGCCTGAATTCCCACATTGTATCACCTTGTTAAGTTCGCCTTGGTTTAGCCTATACATACTCAGGACAGTTTGTCATACGACCATGTGTTGTGTTGTTTACAGTGCCTTGAAAAAATCGCTTTGCAAAAAAAAAAAATAATAATAAAAAGTATCAATCGACTTTGCCGACAGAGATATACCCGCAGCCAATGTAAATTTCAACTTCAATCTACGGACAGATCGAATGTATTTAGGGACTTTTCAGAATTTTGTGGCCCTTTTTGGACATTTGAACTTGCCGAAAAAAATGTGGATTAGTTCAATAGCGTTGCGGAGGAGGTACTTAAAGGAATGGACCGACTTGGTCTATTATGGAAATGGATCTTATTTTGGGAGTCATATATTTTCGATAGATATCGAGCCCACTAGTCATTTCAGTGTGTCATCGTATAAACTTAGGATCAGTATGCCAGGAAGCATGGACTTATCCACGGAAAACATAATATCGCTTTAAACATCGTTATACATTTCCAAAAGATCTTCGAACAGACCTTATACTGCACCTAGGAGCAAATATTGAACTTTTGTGAGGGAGGTACCCTATGGAGAGTACCGATATGGGTCAATTTCAACTAAATTTGGACAAAATGTTAGCAGATCCAAAGTTTAGACTAAATTGGTTGGCCCGTTCAAGAGATATCGTGCATACCATTTTAGTGACATTTTTTAAATATTTGGGGGGAAGTACCGGAAGTTGTGGACAGGTATTGCCCATCTTCGAACTAAAACGAAGTTTGGAAAAAATATGACGAAGGCCAAATTTTGGACCAAATCAAAGTGATTCGAGAGCAGGTCTTAAAGTGAACTTTTCAGAAATTTTGTGTGGGAGGTACCCGAAGGAGTGGACCAATATAGTCCATATTCGAACCTGATCTATATATGGTAGATATATTAGGATGTGTAAGGATGTGCCCACAATTTTTCCGAACATTTTTGAACTGTTGTAGGGGAGGAAGGAGTGCACCGATATGGCTTATCTTCGAACTTAAACTTACTTTGGACAACATATTACGAAGCCAACATTTTGGACCGAATCGGCAGATCCGTTCGAGAGTTATCTTTCGCTTCAACCACTACACACGGTGTCACATCACCTTTCACGATATTTTCTCAGGAAGTATGGACTTGCCCCTGGGGAAACTTGAACCGTCGTATAGTGGAACTTTTGCAAAATTTTGTGTGGGAGGTACCCTAAGTAGTGGACCGATTGAGTTCATATTGTAACCTCATCTATGGCTGGTAGAATTTTCACAATGTTCAAAGTGTAGACCAACTCGGTTGCTCCCTTCAAGAGTTATCGGGCGCACAAATTTTCCGATCATTTTCGAACTTTTGTTGGGCATGTACCGGAAAAAGTGGACCGATATAACCCATCTTCGAACTTAAACTAAGTTTGACAAAATATTACGAATGCCAAATTTTGGACCGAATCGGCTGATCCGTCCGTGAGTTATCGTACGCTCCAGCCAAACAGACAGACAGTCGGACGGACATGACTAAATCAACTCCAAATTGTCTGAAACGGATTTCGTCCAAAAATACTTGGGGTCTACAACCATTATTTCGATCAGGCACATTTTGCCCGTATGAAAGTGCATACATGCTGAGGGTATAAAAAATTTAATTTACTTGTGAAACTTTCCGTCCTATAATTTTTCACAACTTTTGACATGGACAATCACGGCAAGAGTGCACCGATCAAATTAAATCTTTGTATGTCGATAAAGGGCAGTCCTGTATCACTATGAAAAACTGGTTTAATGAATTCAGTCGTGACCGACACTCGCACAAAAACGAAGGTCGTGAGGGTCGCCCAAAATCGGCCGTTGTGCCAGAAAAAAATAAGCCGTGCTTGAACGGATAATGCAAGATCTCCATGTTATAAACCGTGAGATAGAGGCACATCTTGCCCGGACATTTCTTCCACCAACTAACATTTGATTTTGCATGAACACATGGCCGCAAAGATGGATTTTTCTCTTTAGATCCAGCAAAATTTATCAATCGCTCAAAAAGGCTCTTGTGGATTTGTGCAAAGAAACTGAGAACAAAAATAATCGCGGTGCTTTTAAAGAAATTTATAAGATCATCACAGACGTCGAAACTTGGCTCTATGCTTAGGAGCCCAAAACAAAACAAGAATCGACCGTTACGGTCTTCAAAAACGAGCCAAATCCAACGAAAGTTGTTCATGGAAGAAGACCTTCGAAGCAAATGGTCGCCTGTTTCTTCGGCAAAACTGACCATGTGGCGACTATACAGCTTGAGAAATGTAGGACGGCTAATTCTGAATGTTACACTACAATTTGCTTGGCTGAAGTCTCCTGAGGAATTCGAAAAACGAACAAGAGAAGACGAATCGTTCTGTATCATGACAATGCGAGCTCTCACACATCGATTCAAACCAGCGCCTGTTTGACCATACAAAACGTGCCAATTTCTAAGGTTTATTCCGTAAATGCCACCATAGTAGGAGTGAGTACCATCATTGTAGTTTTTTTGGATCACACCAAATTGTGCATGTGAAATTTGACGAAGAATACTTTTGTCTCTGACATCATCTCTCTAAAATTATGTCTTGTGGTACAATTTTGAATAAACTCAGATGAAGTCCGACTTTAACCCTAAAACGCTTTTTTCATTTTTAGAGATTCCTGGCGATTAGACAAGAGTTACAGATTTGGTGTATTCTGAGACCTATAGTAAAATTTTATGGCGAACAATTTTGTAGAATATATTTGATACGATCACATTTTTAAAGAGTTTTTGAAAGATTTTCGAAAAAAGGACAAAAAATACCAATTTGATGAACCGCATGAGGGTTAAAATTTTTAACAAAAATATTACCCACACCCTCCTAAGTAAAGTTGCCAAAGACACCATATACCTGAAATGCAAGGATTCCAAGATATCTAAACTCGAATATTTCGAAAAATTTAAAAATGGGCGGAACTTGTCCCGCCTATTTTGGTTACTTTCCGACGTAAACTTTAAAAACGCCGATACACGTGTCTCATATTTTTAGCTCTACTTTCATAATGTACACGGTTTTTCCCATCATTTTGAAAAAAATTGAATTTTGTTGCACAGTGTAGTTATTGGGGAAAGGATTTCGGTTTTCAATTCGATATTGTCAATAGATGAAAGTTTCAATTTACACTGGTTTAGGGTATATCTCTGTCGGACAAGCCGACTGATAGTTTTTTTTTTTTGTTTTTGTTTTTATACCCTACCCCATATTGTGTCTTAGTGCTTTAGTTTGCAACATGCAAAAGGAAACGAAATAGACCAATAATTCCTTTTGATGCTCTGCATAGATTCACTTTCTGTGTCGATTTGTGTATGTCATCTGTCCGTCAGTCCATGAGTTTTTGTAAACAAAGTACAGGTTGCATTTCTTGGCCGATTCGAATAAAAGTTGGGTTTTGGTAAAAATAGGTTCAGATTTGGATATAGCTGCCATATATACTTTCTCCCGATTTGAGGTATTTAGTTCACTAAACTCGATAAGTATGTCCAATGTTGATGCAATTCGAATTCAATTCAATTTTAAAAAATTAAAAAAAAATTACGAGCACATCTACAATTTTTTGTATACATAGATGTTAAGAGAAAAAAAAACTGGTTTCAAATATGTTCTCGTTCACATAATTGGCCGAGTTGTAGTGAGTTTTATTATTTTAGAAAGAATAAATATTTTTCAAATGTCTTATTTCTTGTATTGAGAAAATGTATGTATGTATTTAAATGTCTAAGATTTGTTTTTACTTTAGCGAAAAATTAAAAAAGTAAAAAAAAAAAATCTGGGAGCAAATCTAAATTATAAAATAAATTAAAAAACGTAGAGAATCTAGGCAACGCGTAGAAAAATATGAAATCAAAATTATAAAAATTGGGTTCATATATGCATATTACAACAACAATGAAAGGGGAAAACTTATTGTTGGAATACTGTTATAAATATATTTTTTTGGTTTCATTAAAAAGAATAGAAAAAAACATATCAGAGTTCTCCAACTATTTCGCTAAAATCACATAAAATAATGAATTATTCTGCTAAAACTCCATCAAGAAATATGGTTTACCATCGCGAAATTCAGGCTTCAAATGTCAGCATCAATTTTAGGTATCATGTTGCCTATGGAGTATTCTTTGATTCTTTCTTTGGGTATAGGTCTATGAAATGTTAGGTTAATCCAGAAATCAGAAAAGGACGTAAAAAACTTGTTGGCTTCAACCCATCTTTACCCATTTTTCTGCATAGATGCCAACACAGCTTGCACCTCTCCTAAAACACTTTATTTCAAATAAATTCAGTCATATTATATAGAATATGTCAACCGTTCACGAATTCTGAACGGCTGAAACTGGGATTCATCGATTGTAAAACTTTTTTAGTTTTTACCATATGCGTTCAACCCTTACGGAGTATAAACTTATTATATAAGATCGTATCTACGGTCACCGTAGGATATTTTAGAATTTTAGTCCTTTGGCTCACGATGTAAATAGAGCCACAAGGACTACTTTCTATAAAAAGAAAATCATCTAATCATCTCTCATTAACCCTAAATTGCTTTTAAGCGAAATTTTACATCATTTTTTGAGGAAGACACTCAAAGGTGATCAGCCGAGTGGGAACAAAATTTAGTCTATGTAATATTTTGTCCAAACTTAGTTTAAGTTCGAAGTTCGGTCATATCCGTCCACTCCTTCGGGTACCTCCCCCACGAAAGTTCAAACCATTTTGCTAAAATGGTTAACACGATAACTCTCGAAAGCAGTAATCAATTTGGTCCGTATTTTGCACATCGTAACAATTCTGAGAGACATAGATCAAATTCGAATATGGACTATATAGGACCATTGCTTCGAGTACCTCCCATACAAAATGTTGGGAAAAGTAAAAAAGTTTTTTGGAACCACTTGTTACAACGGTCCAAGTTTTTTCAGGGGCAAGTCCATACATCCTGAGAAAATGGCTGTAAAAAACACAATGGCAGCATGTGTAGTGGCCGGAGCTCACGATAACTCACGTACTAACATTTGTCCTTCGTAATACTTTGTCCGAACTAACATTAAGTTCGAAGATGAGCCATATTGGTCCACTCCTTCAGGTACCTCCCCCACAAAAGTTCAAAACATTTCTCTAAAATGATGAGCATGATAAATCTCGAAGGAAGTTACCGTGTTGGTCCAAACTTTGGATCTCCTAATATTTTGTCCAAATGTTGTTTAACTTCGAAAATGGTCCATATCGGTCCACTCCTTCGAGTACCTCCCACACAAAATTTCGGAAAAGTGCAGTTTAAGAGCTGCTCTCGCATCCCTTTGATTTTTGTAGTAAAAATTTGTATTCGCTCCGCCAATCATGACGGAACAATTTTTTTAGACAAGTAAGAAAAGCGTTAAGTTCGGCCGGGCTGAACTTTTTATACCCTCCGCTACGAACAGTATTGAAGTGAATAGAAACAATTAGTTTAATTTCGTTTTATTACAGGAGTAGTACATATATCTCAACTGATAATACTCCCTTCAAAACAGGTCATATGGGGCGACATTTTTGTTCTTTCCAAAACATGGACCAATATTTACAATTTTCCGAATTGAGCGAAATACATAAAATTGGGCAATACCGACTAGACCTAAACCTGGATATTCTGGATTTGTATAGTTAACAACATCGGGAGCACCGTTCCATGGAGGCTGTTTAAAACCTGTACCGATAAATTTCTGGAGGAAAGTTTCGTAACTCCAGCGAAGACTAAATACCATGGGGTTATTTGAAGAAAAGGTCTTATACTGATAATTCTCTTCTGCAATATTTTATACACCCATGGCAGTTTAAATACTAAATTTCAGTCATATCGATGGAAATTTGAGACCACAAGTTTCAAAATACCGAAAATCGGGAAGTACGGTCATATGGAGGCTATTTGAGGACTCGACCTATACCGGCAAATTTCGGGTGGAATGTTTTATACCCCTATCTAAGACTTAATACCAAACATCAGCTATTTCGGTGGGGAACGAAGACTAACTACTAAATGTCAGTCATTTCGATGGGATATTGAGCAGCAATTTTCAACATACCGAAAATCAGGATGTACCGTTCTATGGGGGCTATATGTATACATGGACCTATACCGACAATTTCAGGTGGCAAATTTTTCACCCCCATATTGAGGACACGACCTTCAAAATACCGAAAATCATTCATATGGGGGCTATATGAAGACGTGGTCCTATACCGACAAATTTCAGGGGGAAAGTTTTATACCCTCAACGAAGATTAAATATAACTTGCAGCGATTTAGGGGTTATAATGAGACTAAAATCTTCAATATAACGAAAATTGGGATATACCGTTCTATGGGGGTACATCAAAACGTGGACGTATACCGACAAATAATGAGGCTACAACCTTCAAAATATCGATAATCGGGAAGTAACGTCCCATCAAAACGTTGACCTACACCGACAAATTTCTGTAGCCCAGAAAAAGACTAAATACCAAGTGTCAGCCACTTCGGTGAAATAATGAGGCTTATACCTTCAAAATACCGAAAATCGGGCAGTACCGTTCTGTGGGGGCTATACGAAGAAGTAAAATAATATACCGACCAATTTCAGGTGAAAAAGACTATGTACGAAATTTTGGTGTTATAATGAGGCCAAACCCTTCAAAATGCCGAAAATTGGGATGTACTGCTCTATGGGGTGTACATCAAAAAGTGGACCGATACCGATAAATTTCTGGGAAAAAGTTTTGTATCCAAAAGGTGTACTAAATATCCACCTAGAATTGCACGCTGATCATGAATATATATAGTCTACAACGATTATTTCGAGTAGTTACAAACGGAATGACAAACTTAATATACCCCCATCTTATGGTGGAGGCTATAAAAATGGAACGAAACTGTTTGGTTTGTTTATCGTTTACCTTATGAATGTTGATGCTTGACGTATTATTTGGGTATAGGCTTTTCACAAATAAAAATCGATGTTATGATTTTTAATAATTTATTTTATTGCCAATATTTCGATTGGAATCTCCAATCATCATCAGGGAACTACAACATAAATGCAAATTAGCAGTTTTTACAAATAACAATACAAACTTAGAAACTTACTTAAAGAAAGTTGTCGTTGTCTAATCGTCAGTGAGCTTACTTCAACTAAAATTTGTTCGGTTTGTATTTGTTATCTATGTGTTTGTATATGTGAGCGCAGTTGTCCGTGTCAGTTTTGTAATTAAGTCTTATATTGCATGGAGTGTTAATTATATGTAACATCTCAAGAGTGAACCTTCTTTGGTAGTTATTCTCTTGAGTAAGAATTTGAATATTGTTGAAGTCAGGGGTATGGCCCGTCAAAGTACAGTGGGCTGCCAATGCCGTCTTCTGCTCCAGTGGTCTGTTGTGGGCTTTTTGGTCAGATTTATGCACGGATATCCTTGTATTTAATTTAGTTTTAGTAGTGCCGACTTATACCTTTTGGCATATGTCGGACTTGTCTCCCATACAAATTATACGATATACTAAGTTAGATGTGTCCTTGTCCTTTAATTTGTTTTTGAGTTTACTAAACACATTATTCAAAGTGTTGGTAGTTTTGAACGCTAGCTCGTATTTTGTGTGGTCATATATATTGGAAATTTTTAATCTTTCTGAAAAACCCCGTATATATGCCATCGGTTTGTAAATTTTCTCGGAAGTATCTCGTGTTATAGTTGTGTTTTGGTTTATTGCGCGCCTTATAAGGTTGTCTATAGTTAAGGAAGGAAAGTCGTTTTTCTGTAAAATATCTCTAATTCTATTAAGATTTTCTTTATGAAAGTCTGCATCGCTAATGCCTAATACTCGTTTTATAAAATTAGATGCAGTGTTTATAATAGTTCTTCTTGGGTGTTTAGATGAAAAATTGATTAAACGCCCTGAGGCCGCACAGTGGTTCAGTATCGTTTAGGCCTGGTCAAAATTCTGTAACTTTTGAACGGATAGAGATATATTCATAATTCTTTTTTTGTTAGACAGACAATCAGCTTTCAGACGAATTGTAAGCGGTCAAGTTCGGTCTGGTAGTTGCAGAGAAATTCAAGGTCAAAGTTAAATTTTTTAGTTTTTTAACTATTTTTCATCAAAATATGAGTGTTTTTGTGGTTTTTATATCTTCCTATGTATTAAAGATGGTCAAACACCAACAAATAAACAAAATAATTACCAAAAAAAACTAAAAAAAAAAATTCGAAAAAATGTCGAAAATTTTTTTTTTTTCAAAAATTTGTAAAAAAAATTTTTACAAAAAAAATTAAATTTTTTCAAAAATTAAAAAAATTCTCCTTGGGTTTTAATTAAACTTATATAATTCGTATAAAAAGTCATATACTCAAAAAAGTTGTAATTTGTGTCAAAAAACTGTAATTCATATGGAAAGAGTATAGAAAAACACATATTTTTACACATGTAATTTTAATAAATTGAAAAAAGTGTTAAACGGACGGAACGGGACGGGTACAAAAGTATATATGGGCTGGAAGAGGAGACTCTCGGGCATCTTTCTGTGAAAACAAAACTTTGTTCCATGTTGTTCCACAAAAGTTCTAGCCCACTAAATTTGGAATTTCATAAAATTTAGTACCCGAGGAAAAATAAAGTAGATCATGTTGTGTAATCGCTACGGTAATTTATTAAAACGATTTTTAAAGGCCACAATCCTACCTACCTTACAAAAAAACAATGAACACAATAATTGTTTTATTTTCAGAGAAATAGCTTCGTCTTTCTCCAGAAATTTTCAACAATGACGTATTTCCCAAAAATGGGGAAAATGCTCGTATTTAGGGGCACGCCCACACCTTCCAACATTTGGGCCTAATTTTTTGGTTTCCTTAGTTTCAATATGTTTACTATCGAATCCCATATAGAAATTAAATATCTTTGACAAAACACAATTTTGATTTTTAGCCAGGAAAATCGATTCCTGAACCATTGTGGGCCGTAGGTTTCTGGTACCAGTCAAGTCTGAGTTGTGTTTCATTTCTAATCACAATTGCATCCAGGTAAGGTAATTTGTTGTCTTTTTCTATCTCCATCATAAATTGTATGTGTGAGTTGAATGAGTTCAAAATATCCAAATTTTCCATGATATCATCTCTTTTCATGATCGGAAAGATGTCATCCACATACTTAGTCAATATCTTCGGTTTTGTGTGCATTTGCTTCAATGATGAGTCCAGTAGTTGTTCCATGACAATATCTGCGATGACTGGGGAGGCAGGCGAACCCATTGGCATGCCTTTATTTTGTTTGTAAAATTTGTCGTCAGTCAAGTCTTGTGAATTTTAAAAACCCAACGAACACCATGTGTAGTGGCTGACGCACATGACAATTTTCGAACTTGATACTGAGTTGTTCCAAATTTTGCATATTATAATATATCTGCAGAACTAATCGGACCAATTTCAGGTACGTCCCCCCCTAAAGTTGAAAAATATTCCCTAACATGATATGCGCGATATCTCACAAGTGGAACCAATTTGGCCTAAATTTTGGACTCGTAAAATTTTGTCCAAACTTAGTTTAAATTTGAAAATATCTGTCAATTTTGTATGGTACATCCTTCACACAAATTTAACATGTTTGTTTAAGTTTTGGTCCTGTTTACACCAATGTTATGTTATCCATGGCAATAATGGTCCAAAACCTCTAAAGTACATGGTGATCAACTGTAATGACAGTTGGGCGCGATATCCATCGAAAGGAATGACTCCCAAAATAATATCCACTTCTAAAAGGGACTATGTATCTCCTAGGAGATACTTTCCTTCTCAAAACTTTTAAACTTTAAGCCAAATCAATATTATTATCGGCAAGTTTAAATGTCAAAAAAGGTCCACAAAATTCTGAAAACCTCATAAATACATAATTTTTGGCGAAAATAATTTTGGCTTTGTATCCGGTTTTCGATCTGTCCATAGATGAAAGTTTAAGTTTTATTGTTTTCTTAAGTAGTCTCCAGCATGATTTATACACTTTTTCGCGCTCAAACCAATTATTGAATCACTTTTTCCACTCCGATTGAGACACCTCAAAAACAAGGTTTTAACGCTTCAACAGCATCTTCTGGTGACAAAAATCGTTGACCACGCTTTTGTTCTTGATACGCTGGAATTAAATGAATTCAATGGATCCCCAGTCGTTTTGTCCGTTCTGTTTTGAATCGATATGTGAGAGCTTGCATTGTAATAATGCAGAATGTTTCGTCTTATCTTGGTTGTTTTTAGAATTACTCAGGAGACTTCAGACAAACAAATTGTAGTGTACCGCTCACAATTAAGATTTTTTTAAGATTTTTAGGAGCAACTAAAAAGAACAATAAGCGTGGATGTTTTAAAGATTATTAAGAGCAACCAAAAAGAACAATAGGCGTGGATTTGTTTAAAGATTTTGAGGAGCAACCAAAGGGGAAATAAGCGTGGATTTTTATAGTAAACAAAAATGGCAATAGGCGTGGATTTTTTAAAGATTTTGAGGAGCAACCAAAGGGGAAATAAGCGTGGATGTTTATAGTAAACAAAAATGACAATAGGCGTGGATTTTTTAAAGATTTTGAGGAGCAACCAAAGGGTAAATAAGCGTGGATTTTTATAGTAAACAAAAATGACAATAGGCGTGGATTTTTTAAAGATTTTGAGGAGCAACCGAAGGGGAAATAGGCGTGGATTTTTATAGTAAACAAAAATGGCAATAGGCGTGGATTTTTTAAAGATTTTGAGGAGCAACCAAAGGGGAAATAAGCGTGGATTTTTATAGTAAACAAAAATGACAATAGGCGTGGATTTTTTAAAGATTTTGAGGAGCAACCAAAGGGGAAATAAACGTGGATTTTTATAGTAAACAAAAATGACAATAGGCGTGGATTTTTTAAAGATTTTGAGGAGCAACCAAAGGGGAAATAAGCGTGGATTTTTATAGTAAACAAAAATGACAATAGGCGTGGATTTTATAAAGATTTATAGGAGTTACCAAAATGGACAATAGGCGTGGATTTTATAAAGATTTGTAGGAGTTACCAAAATGGACAATAGGCGTGGATTTTTATAGTAAACAAAAATGACAATAGGCGTGGATTTTATAAAGATTTATAGGAGTTACCAAAATGGACAATAGGCGTGGATTTTATAAAGATTTGTAGGAGTTACCAAAATGGACAATAGGCGTGGATTTTATAAAGATTTGTAGGAGTTACCAAAATGGACAATAGGCGTGGATTTTTATAGTAAACAAAAATGACAATAGGCGTGGATTTTATAAAGATTTGTAGGAGTTACCAAAATGGACAATAGGCGTGGATTTTATAAAGATTTGTAGGAGTTACCAAAATGGACAATAGGCGTGGATTTTATAAAGATTTGTAGGACTTACCAAAATGGACAATAGGCGTGGATTTTATAAAGATTTGTAGGAGTTACCAAAATGGACAATAGGCGTGGATTTTATAAAGATTTGTAGGAGTTACCAAAATGGACAATAGGCGTGGATTTTATAAAGATTTGTAGGAGTTACCAAAATGGACAATAGGCGTGGATTTTTATAGTAAACAAAAATGACAATAGGCGTGGATTTTATAAAGATTTGTAGGAGTTACCAAAATGGACAATAGGCGTGGATTTTATAAAGATTTGTAGGAGTTACCAAAATGGACAATAGGCGTGGATTTTATAAAGATTTGTAGGAGTTACCAAAATGGACAATAGGCGTGGATTTTATAAAGATTTGTAGGAGTTACCAAAAT
This sequence comes from Musca autumnalis, assembly GCF_047663935.1. Classification (NCBI taxonomy): domain Eukaryota; kingdom Metazoa; phylum Arthropoda; class Insecta; order Diptera; family Muscidae; genus Musca; species Musca autumnalis. The sequence continues at coordinate 82,440,008 of NW_027411644.1, forward strand.
GGACAATAGGCGTGGATTTTTATAGTAAACAAAAATGACAATAGGCGTGGATTTTATAAAGATTTGTAGGAGTTACCAAAATGGACAATAGGCGTGGATTTTATAAAGATTTGTAGGAGTTACCAAAATGGACAATAGGCGTGGATTTTATAAAGATTTGTAGGAGTTACCAAAATGGACAATAGGCGTGGATTTTTATAGTAAACAAAAATGACAATAGGCGTGGATTTTATAAAGATTTGTAGGAGTTACCAAAATGGACAATAGGCGTGGATTTTTATAGTAAACAAAAATGACAATAGGCGTGGATTTTATAAAGATTTGTAGGAGTTACCAAAATGGACAATAGGCGTGGATTTTATAAAGATTTGTAGGAGTTACCAAAATGGACAATAGGCGTGGATTTTTATAGTAAACAAAAATGACAATAGGCGTGGATTTTATAAAGATTTGTAGGAGTTACCAAAATGGACAATAGGCGTGGATTTTATAAAGATTTGTAGGAGTTACCAAAATGGACAATAGGCGTGGATTTTTATAGTAAACAAAAATGACAATAGGCGTGGATTTTATAAAGATTTGTAGGAGTTACCAAAATGGACAATAGGCGTGGATTTTATAAAGATTTGTAGGAGTTACCAAAATGGACAATAGGCGTGGATTTTATAAAGATTTGTAGGAGTTACCAAAATGGACAATAGGCGTGGATTTTATAAAGATTTGTAGGAGTTACCAAAATGGACAATAGGGGTGGATTTTATAAAGATTTGTAGGAGTTACCAAAATGGACAATAGGCGTGGATTTTATAAAGATTTGTAGGAGTTACCAAAATGGACAATAGGCGTGGATTTTATAAAGATTTGTAGGAGTTACCAAAATGGACAATAGGCGTGGATTTTATAAAGATTTGTAGGAGTTACCAAAATGGACAATAGGCGTGGATTTTATAAAGATTTGTAGGAGTTACCAAAATGGACAATAGGCGTGGATTTTATAAAGATTTGTAGGAGTTACCAAAATGGACAATAGGCGTGGATTTTATAAAGATTTGTAGGAGTTACCAAAATGGACAATAGGCGTGGATTTTTATAGTAAACAAAAATGACAATAGGCGTGAATTTTATAAAGATTCGTAGGAGTTACCAAAATGGACAATAGGCGTGGATTTTTATAGTAAACAAAAATGACAATAGGCGTGGATTTTATAAAGATTCGTAGGAGTTACCAAAATGGACAATAGGCGTGGATTTTTATAGTAAACAAAAATGACAATAGGCGTGGATTTTATAAAGATTCGTAGGAGTTACCAAAATGGACAATAGGCGTGGATTTTTATAGTAAACAAAAATGACAATAGGCGTGGATTTTATAAAGATTCGTAGGAGTTACCAAAATGGACAATAGGCGTGGATTTTTATAGTAAACAAAAATGACAATAGGCGTGGATTTTATAAAGATTCGTAGGAGTTACCAAAATGGACAATAGGCGTGGATTTTTATAGTAAACAAAAATGACAATAGGCGTGGATTTTATAAAGATTCGTAGGAGTTACCAAATGGACAATAGGCGTGGATTTTATAAAGATTCGTAGGTGTTACCAAAATGGACAATAGGCGTGGATTTTTATAGTAAACAAAAATGACAATAGGCGTGGATTTTATAAAGATTTGTAGGAGTTACCAAAATGGACAATAGGCGTGGATTTTTTAAAGATTCGTAGGAGTTACCAAAATGGACAATAGGCGTGGATTTTATAAAGATTTGTAGGAGTTACCAAAATGGACAATAGGCGTGGATTTTTTAAAGATTTTTAGGAGTTACCAAAAAGGACAATTGGCGTGGATTTTTTTAAGATTTTTAGGAGTTACCTAAAAGGACAATAGACGTAACTTTTTTTTTAAAGATTTTTAGGAGTTACCTAAAAGGGCAATAGGCGTGGACTTTTTAAAGATTTTTAGGGACAACCAAAGAAGACAATAGGCGTGGACTTTTTAAAGATTTTTAGGAGTTACCTAAAAGGACAATAGGCGTGGATGTTTTTAAAGATTTTTAGGAGTTACCTAAAAGGACAATAGGCGTGGATGTTTTTAAAGATTTTTAGGAGTTACCTAAAAGGACAATAGGCGTGGATGTTTTTAAAGATTTTTAGGAGTTACCTAAAAGGACAATAGGCGTGGGTTTTTAAATATTTTTAGGAAATTAAAATAATCGAATTACTTTTTTCCGAATTCCCCCCATTCCGAACTTCCAACCACCCCATTCCGAACTTTCACGCTTGCGAACCACCCCATTCCGAACTTCCCCGTCAGAACCACCCCATTCCGAACTTTCACCAACACTCACTTCCAAACTCCGAACCATACAAATCGATGTTTCTCGATTTTACACTTAGCATAAACTATTTGAGACTGCCTTTTTATTTTATTTTAGTTTATTTTATTTTATTTTATTTTATTTTATTTTATTTTATTTTATTTTATTTTATTTTATTTTATTTTATTTTATTTTATTTTATCGAAGACAGATCAAACGTTGTATACAATATCAAATGTAATGGTGACTCGACCAACTTATGCCCCAAGGTATATGTTGGCACAACTAAGACGAAGCTAAAAACTAGGATGAGTGGTCATAAGTCTGACCAAAAAGCTAAACACAAACCTTTAGAACAGAAAACTGCTCTTGCAGCACATTGTGCAACTACGGGGCATACTCCAAATTTCAAGGATGTACAAATTTTAATACAAGAATAAAATTATAAGCGCAGATACATGCTTGAAATGCTCCATATTATCAACGTGCCAGTAGGGAAGAGAATAAATTTTATTTTGTTTTATTTTATTTTGTTTTTCAAAATAGTCTGGCTTAATCCCATTGTCTTTGTTTTATTATTTTAAAACAACTAATTTATTAGTGGAAAAGGGTTGGTATTGTTCGCCAAGGGGTAAGGCGGGGAAGACTAGTTTCGATCCACGCCTCTGGATCTCATCAGTTCCCTTGTTTCTTGTTTGTGGATATTCTTCACCGAAGTTATTTTTCAATAACTTCTTCAACAAGAAACTTTTTATACCCAAACATCAATCGTCAGCTCGAAGTATAAAGGTGAACAAATAAAAAAACTTTAATGAGAAGTTTTTCTTTGTCAACCTAACACAACTCCGACGAAAGTGTTTGCGAAACAAACCAAACCTTTTACCACTGCTATGTGTCGTCGAATTTCGACGAATGCACATAACAAAATGTAGTTGGTAGCTTGTCGCAGCCAACCATACAAACGGTGCCAGTGTTTCTCAAATCGAACATTGGTGGCGTCGTTTTTATTGGGATAGCCAATACAATTTTGTTTTACATCTTTGTGTTTATTTCAGCTTGAGTCCATATTTTGTTGTAAAACGACATAAAAACAGTGGTGGATATGAAATTATTTAGTTCGACTCAAATTGTAGGGTAAACAGCTTTAGGGCCATACAGCAAATTTCTCATTTTATTTAATTTGCTAGATGGCTTTATTGACCTGTTTATCGATACAGAGTCGGCGAAAAAGGGAACTGATGAAATTGTTTGGTGACAACTGAAACTATAGTATTCCCTACCCTTCGCCCGCAACTAATCAATTTCATATCCACCTTAAAATATTTTGTTGTTATTCAAACAATTGAATTACAACAAAATATGGACTCAAGCTGAAATAAACACAAAGATGTAAAATTCTGCAGTCCAACAATAAAAAACGCCAACAATTTTGTTTTCTTCAAAATAGTCTGGCTTAATCCCATTGTTGTTGTTTTATTATTTTAAAACAACTAATTTATTTATATGGTTGGCTGCGACAAGCTACCAACTACATTTTGTTATGTGCATTCGTCGAAATTCGACGACACATAGCAGTGGTTAAAGGTTTGATTTGTTTCGCAAACACTTTACTTTATTTTATTTCACTGCACTTTATTTTATTTCATTTATTTTTTTATTTATACCCAGCAAAAAGTTTGCCTCCAAAGAGGCAGTTAAATGATATGTACAAGTGATCTGGAAGTGCATCAAATTATGCATTTTCACTCATGATTTTTACAAGAGCGTGACTACTGAAAGAGGCACTCCATTGCACTGCATTTTAACTGACCCTTTGGCACTGCATTTTAACTGACCCTCTGGCACTGCATTTTAACTGACCCTTTGGCATTGCATTTTAACTAACCCTTTGGGGTAGAATAGGAGGCAGTCCAAAGCACGTGTTTTGATACAGGCATTCTGCGGAAATTGTGCAAGCCATTACAAAATATCCTAGAACAAATAGAATGCATTTATTATTTGTGTAAAACAAAAATATTAAGAACTTTATTACATTAACACAAATTATGAAATCCAATCGCAAACATGCGTGTTTCCTCCGCTCTCCATTTAATTCAAGCTGAACTGTTTTTGCTTCATCTGCTAAATGGGTTGTCCTCCCATCACCAGTTAAGATTTCGACATGTACTCCAACAGCAATCCATTCGGAAATTTTCTTCTCGTGAGTTACCGGAAAAATGTTCGCAAATTAAATATTATTTAGTTTGTATTAACAAATGTTTGGAAATGTTAACACGCTTATCTCTTTTTGGAAAATGTATTCCGCTGCCTGTAGAGATGTACAAACTGATTTATGTACATGTAGGGATCTCTAACAACTGCTAATAAAATGTAGCGAACGGAGTGCCTTTTTCACGAATCCGTTTGGACTGCATCCGCTTGCTGTTAAATTGTGGGGAATTGGAGTGCCTTTTTCACGACTCCGCTGAACTGCATCCGGATGTTGTTAAAATGTGACAAGTGGATGTGATTCTTTGGATTGCATCCAAATGCGGTTAAAATGTGAGGACTGGAGTGCCTTTCTCACGACTCCGTTTGAACTGCATCAAAACATGCCGTGACAGAACTAGTCCACATTGCACTACTTCCAATTTATTTTGCTGGGTAATTTATCATTGCTAAGTAGAAAATAATGCAGAGATGATAAAATGTTCAGTGAAACAAATAGCATCCACACTTTGCAAGAGAACTGAGAGACTTAGCAAGATGGCGGAAAAACTAATCAAGAGAGCACAACAACTTTGCTAAAGAGACAGGTTTAAAAAAAAATTGCTAAGTGCAGAGAGAAATTGAGAAGTTATTTCGTGGAAAAAAATTATCACTTTTCAAAATAACTTCTTTTTGATAAGTGAAAAGCGATAAGTTGTTTTGTGGAATAGGGCCCAGGTTTACAGAAAAAAACTGGCGACCATTAGCTTCGAAGTGTTTCTTTACATGAACAACTTTCTTTGGATTTTGCTCGCTTTCGAAGACCTAAACGGTCTATTCCAGTTTTCTTTCGGGCTCCTAAACATATATTCAAGTTTCGTCGTTTGTGACGATCTTATACAAGTCATTTGAAGCATCGCAATCGTTTTTATTTACAATTTCATTGCACCAATCCACAGGAGCCTCTTTTTGAGCTATTGTCCAAACTTGCTGAACCTAACGAGAAAAATCCATATTTGCGGCCATGTGTTCACGTAATGTCAAAGGTTAGTTGGTGGACGAAATGCCCAAGGATGCCTCTATTTCACGGTATATAACATGGCGAACTTGCATTATCCATTCACGCACAGCTTAATTTTTTTCTGACACAACAACCGTTATTGGACAGATAATGTTACAGTTTGTTTTTGTTCACGTACATTGTACGTGAGAGAGAGAAATGCAAAAACAACTCATTGGGCGCCCTCAAGATACTATATTTTCCTGGTCTAAAACGATTATTTCAATGATACACATTTCTGATAGTGGCAAAGTGCACATATCCTCTGTGGTCATAAGCCTACGGGCATAACAATAAATAAAAACACTCCATTGATTTAAAATGGATATCCTTGGACCTAATTTTGGCTTGACCTAACCTTTTTCATAATCATTAAAATTGTAATGCACATCTTAACAAATTTATACTTTCTGTATAATTAAGTGTCCATTATATTATTACTTTTCCGTCAGGCATTTCTTCTCACTTGAGGCATTTCATAATTTATTAAAATATTCCAAACAATCAACACTTAACATCATTAAAAGTTTCCACAAGTGTTTCCTCAGTAAACACCATCATTATGGCATTTAAAATAAATCAGTAACATTCCGAATTTTCTCACATCCACCCTTACAATCAAAATGTGTATGGAAAATATGCCGCTTACATTTTGACAACATTTTTAATTGTTTCTAATTTGTTTTCAATGTTGGGCGGTCGGTCACAAACACAAAATATTCATTAACGTTTTAAAAATGTCCCTTTTTCTCGCTAACAGGATACACTTGATGAGTGTCAGTTTTTCCTTATTGAAATTCGCAAAAATTTGATTGTTTTGAAGTTTGTTTATTTATGAGATTAACCAAAAAAACTTGGGCTAGAGAAAATTTTGAGAAGTGAAAAAAAAAATCTTCAACATTTGTTGTTAATTACCATCATAGTTAATCACGCGCAAAAAAGGGAGGGGAGATTCTTATCTAGATTGTCATTTCTAGTCCGCATTAGAATGACAAAACAAAATGATAATGACAGCAATGGTTACTTGCTTATGTTTCTTTGTCTACCCCTCGCCACACCCCCCTTCAGACACCATCTCCACTAACTAGTCCTGCTTATTGTCCACAATGACATTCCAAAATCCTTTGTTGGGGAACTTTTCTTGGCTAGTCAGCTATTAAATCCTTTTTTCGGTTTCGCGTTTAATGGAGATTTAACCCCACCATCATCCACCCATCCCTCGCCACACTAAATTTGTTGTAACAAATCAGTTTGTCCCCTGATATGCTTTCATTATTCTGTCATTCCGTTGTGCTGCTAGTGATGTTGGTCGCTGGCTAATGTTTGTCTGTCATGTTGTCAGTAATTTTGTTAATTAGACAAGAAATTAAATAACAACTATTTAGCAATTATTGTTTGTTGTTGTTGCTACAAAAATTGCGTTTAATTAAATTCTGTTGGTAATGATTTGATGGAGGATTTGATGCTATAATGAAATAGAATTTAGGAATTTGCCTAATATCATTTAATGAGATTGAAAACATGGTTTGACAGTTGGACAAAATTTTTGTTATGAATATTTGTTTGAATTTAAAACAACAATATAAAAAACTTATTACGAAGAGGGTCAAGTGAACTCTGAGTAAGGTTTAGAGAACCGCATCGGGTACTTACACGGAATGGGACTGCGGTGTGGTACCAACTTGCGACATCGAAATCGAAAAATCGAGTTTGACGTTTACGTAAGATCTCTTAAGGTAGAATTAGACGTGACATAGCCATAACGCCATAACCATAGAAAACCCAATTGATTTCTTATGGTTATGGCTGGTTTTTTCCATATCCTCAAAATTGAAGTTGAGTTTTACTAACTATGCCATTCTATGCCACTCTATTTTTATACCCTACACCACACAGTGGTAAGGGGTATTATGTCTTTGTGCATTTGTATGTAACATACAAAAGAAAACGAAATAGACCCATAGTTCCTTTTGGGGATATACATATAATAACTTTCTGAGTCGATTTATGCATGTCCGTCCGTCTGTCTGTCTGTCCGTCTGTCCATGTATTTTTGTTCGCAACGTACAGGTCGCATTTTTTGTCCGATTCAGCTGAAAATTGGGGACTACAACTTTTTTAGCCATAGGAAGAACGCTATTGCTTTTGGTGAAAATCGCTTCAGATTTGGATATAGCCCCCATATATATGTTCGCCCGATTTCACGTATGTGCTGCACCAATCACGCTATGTACGTCCGATTTTAATGAAATTTGGAATGTTTGACTGAATTTGGTCTAGAAATAAGTGTGCCAAATTATATAGAAATCGGTTCAGATTTGGATATAGCTCCCATATATATTTTCGGCCGATTTCACGTATTTTCTGTACCAAACACGCTATATATTTCCGATTTCGATGAAATTTGGAATGTGTGACTGAATTCAGTCTAGAAATAAATGTGCCAAATTATATCGAAATCGGTTCAGATTTGGATATAGCACCCATATATATTTTCGGCCGATTTCGCGTATTTGCTGCTCCAAACCCGCTATATAAGTCCGATTTCAATGATATTTGGAATGTGTGACTGAATTCGGTCTGGTAATAAATGTGCCAAATTATATCAAAATCGGTTTAGATCTGGATATAGCTCCGATGTATATTTTACATATTCACAGTGGTGTAGGGTATCATATAGTCGGTCCCGCCCGACTTTGATCCTTTCCTTACTGGTTTTTTTCTTGGATAATGTTCGAAATAGAGTCAAGTTAAAAAAAATTGGTTCCAGCTGCATATATTTGCATTTCCGTGTGTTACATTGGGGTCCAAAATTTGGCTTTCGTATTATTTTGTCCAGACTTAGTTAAAGTTCGAAGATGGGTTATATCGGTCCACTCCTTCCGGTACCTCCCCCACAAAAGTCCGAAAATTTTTGGAAAATTTGTGCGCACGATAATTCTTGAAGGGAGTAACCGATTTTATCCAAACTTTATACATCGTGAAATTTCTACAAGACTTAGGTGAGTTGACATTGGACTCAATCGGTCCAGTCCTTCGGGTACCTCCCACACAAAATTTTGGAGGAGTTCAGTTTAGGACCTGCTCTCGAATCGCTTTGATTTTTGTTATAGCAACTTTTGTTCTTTGCCCCTATACGGTGGTATTAGTTTCTTCAAGCGCAAGTGCATACTTTCTTAAAAAAATAGCCTGAAAGGTGCAAAAAGGCCCTATGACACCATGCGTAGTGGTTGGAGCGCAAGATAACTCTCGAACGAATCTCCCGATTCGTTCCAAAATTTGGCCTTCGTAACATTTTGTCCAATCCTAGTTTAAGTTAGAAGATACACCATATCGGTCCTTTCCTTCAGGTACCTCCCCCACAAAAGTTCAAAAATGTTCGGACAAATTGTGCCCACGATAACTCTTGAAGCGATTGGCCGATTTGGTTCAAACTTTACACATCCTAATATATCTACCAGATATAAATTAGGTTCGAATATGGACTATATTTGTCCACTCCTTCGAGTACCTCCCACATACAATTTCGGATAAGTTTACTTTAAGACCTGCTCTCGAATCACCAGGATTATTGTTGAAGCAATTTGCATTTGCTGCCTCACTTACGACGGTAAAAGTTTTTTAAGGGCAAGTCCATAGTTCTTGAGAAAATAGCCCGAAAGGTTTTGAAAAACCCCTATGGCATCATATGTATATAGTGACTGCAGATCACGAAAACTCTCGAACTGATCCACCGATTTGTTCCAAAATTTGGCCTTCGTCATAATTTGTCCAAAATTATTATCAGTTCGAAGTAGGGCAACACCGGTCCACAACTTCCGGCACTTCCCCCAATATTTAAAAAAGGTCACTAAAATGGTATGAACGATATCTCTTGAACGGTGCAACCAATTTATATATCCTAATACGTTGTCAAAATTTAGTTTAGTTTCTAAAATGGTCCATATCGGTCCTCTCCTTAGGTTACCTCCCCAACGAAAATTCAACATTTGTGTCTAAGTGAACTTTAGGGTCTGTTTGAAGATCATTTGGAACTGTATACCGATGCTGTTCGTTGTGGTCCTGTTTACAGCGATATTATGTTTTCCGTGGACAAGTCCAGGCTTCCAGAGTACTAGTCCAAAAGTTGTACGATGACCCACTGAAATGACTAGTGGGCGCGATATCTATCGAAAATATATGACTCCTTTGGGAATAAAGTGTTTCAAATTAAAAAGGCTGAGGGTATATCTCTGTCGGTAAAGCCGACTGATACTTTTTTACTTATTTTATTTTTGACTAAATTTATTAGTAACAGTATATATACATTTTTTGCATTTTGGACTGATTCGGCTGATCCGTTCGAGAGTTAACGTACGGTCCAGCCACTACACATGGTGCATAGGGGTATTACTCCATTTAAGAATTATCATGCGCAAAATTTTTCCAAAATTTAGTGTGGGAGGTACCATCAGTAGTGGACCGATAGAGTCCATATTGGAATCTCGTCTATATCTGGTAGAATTTTCACGATGTGCAAAGTATGGCCCAAATCGGTTACTCGCTTCAAGAGTTATCGTGCGCACAATTTTTCTGAATATTTTCGAACTTTTGTGTGGGAGGTATCTGAAGGAGTGGATCGATATGGCTCATCTTCAAATTTAAACTAAGGTTGAATAAAATATTACTAACGCCAAATCGGTTCATTCGTTCGAGAGTTATCGTGCGCACCAGCCAGCCAGCTAGACGGTTAAATCGACTTCAGTGTCTGAAACACATTTCGTCCAAATTATTTCGATAATGCACAATTTTTCCGGTATGAAAGTGTATATATACCCTCGTTAGCATAAATGCCATCAAGAGGTTCTATATGCTTGAGATAATATGAATCGTAGTGCACTCATTAATTTGAGAGAAATATCCCTACGGTACGTTCATATGTGGATTCGGAGATCATGGCCTTTAAAATGATGGAGCTCATATTTTTTGGGGTTCCCACGATTTCTTAACCCCCAAAGCGTGATATTCATGAACTGCTCAAGGCTAACGTTTTGCTATTTCAATCAACATTTCAAATTTCTTGACACTCAACATTGTCCAAAAACAGCAACCGCTTTAGATCTCAAATAAATAAAACAATTTAAATTCAAAACTAAATTTTTGCAAAATGTCAAAAACATCAGGCATACAGTATTTGTCACATCTTTTTATTTTTGCCACACAACACTTCCGGACATCAACAACAATTTATGACAATAAATGTGAATACGAAAGACGACGAATCTCATTTCATTACAAATTCAAAAAAAGAAAAGAAAAACTAGAAGGAACTGCATTTCTCCAGAAAATGGATAAATGGCAAAAGACGACCACTTACAAACATACTTACATGCGAATTTTGTTATGTTGCTGCTGTTGAGCTGTGAGATATTCTGACAATGTTTCTATGACACGCATCCACATGTGCAAAACAATAAAAATCCATCAAAAACTCTTGAGGAAAACTCTTTTTTGTTTCGTTTTGGATTACAAGTGGTGTACTATGTGTGGAGAAAACGTACATATGAAAGAAGGGGGAATAGTGTAATGGAAGTTTTTAAGTTTGCATAATACGACTATTCGGGAAACTACAGGCTTGAGAAGTACTTTCATGTAGTTGAAGACCAGTTGCAACAAAAAGATTTTTAGAATCTATTGCAATATGTCCTGATGATGTAATCGATGGGCTAGAAGTTGAGAGGTTTAGGCAACACGCTAATGAGGTACATCATAAAATTGTCTTTTCCATTTCAAAAAAATCTAAATCTTTTTTCTTTTTTGAAAAATTCGGTTTTGTAATTAACAAACTTTGGTCGTTGCGCGAAAAAATATATAGGCGTTTAAATTTTAATAATTAAAAAAATCTAAAAAAATCGCTGCTTAATATAATAAGCTGTTATATCCTATTACCGTTTGAAGAATTTATACCTTTACGATAATCGAAAAATACTTCTGAAAAGTCTTTATGGAATTCCCGAAAAATCGAATTTCTTAAAAATGTTTACGTATTTATTAAAATAAAATAAATATTTCTTAAAATAATGGCGCGTATACTTACAAAATATATATAAAAATGTAGAACTACATCCAGACACCGTGAGAAATACAATGAAGCCTAAATCGTGATCACGTTATTTGCAAAAATACGAAGAAAATTTGAAGAAAAAAATAAAAATTTTATTATTCTAATTTTATATTTTTTATATTGTTCCGAGGCGCAAACATTGATTCGGACCACTACACAGTGGTTCCGCCCGTGGACAAAAATCAAAAAATTGATGGCGACAAATTTTATTGCGGTTAAAATAAATATTCTCTAAACATATCATATTTTTAATATCCAGCTTTATTTTTGAAAATTTACAGCGGTTATACGCCAAGTTAAGTCGAAGAAGTTGTGATTTGTATGTGAGGCCTTAAAAACGAAAAATACATCCGCAAAGCATTCGTAGGTTATGAGTAAAATTATAAAAAATTGGAGAAGTAAATGCGCAATTTTCAAAATGAAACTTATAGGATATGCATTGGCAATTTTTTTACCAAAAAACAGATTCATAATTAGTTTTCTAACTTCATTAAAAATAAATTCTTAATAAATGACTTTTTCTGCTATTTTTAATATAATTACAATTAATTTATGTTGAGTTTTACTAATGTTGTGAGCATTTGTGAGTCTTGAAATTTTTTTAGAATGCAGGGGAAAGTCTCTAGTTTACGATTAAAAAAGTCCAGCTGCCCACATCTGCCACCCGCTAAGTTACTCCTCTTACACCACGCCCCTAAAATCGTTAAAATTCCGAAAATCGGGAGGTACGTTTATATGGGAGCTATACCTAAACTTGGACCTATACTGAACATTTTTGGCAAGAAGGTATATTGCTCACTCAGAACTCAAAATGTAAAATTACAGCCATATCGGTTGGAAAATGTGGGTAAAATCGTCAAAATTTCGAAAATCGGGAGGTACGTTTATGTGGGGGCTATACCTAAACGTAGACCGATATTGACCATTTTTTGCATGGAGGTATTTGGTTCACTCAGAACTCAAAATGCCAAACTACAGCCAAATCAGTTGGACAATTTCGCTAAAATTGTCAAAATACCGAAAATCTGAGGGTACATTTATATGGCGGCTATACCTAAACGTGGACCTATATTGAATATTTTTTGCAAGGAGGTAGTTTATTCACTCAGAACTCAAAATGCAAAATAACATCCAAATCGGTTGGTTAATTTGGCCAAAATCGTCAAAATGCCACAAATCGAGCGGTACCTTTCTATGGGAGCTATACACAAATATGGACCTACATCCACTAAAAATGGGTTTCTTTCTTTTTGGCTTGTTATAAACCTACGTTTAAAATTTGGAGGAGGTAGCTCGATTAGAACTATTTTGGCACTCTTTTCCATACAAGTGGAACCACTGTGCACTACCTTGTTGCAGCAAAGATGGCAAAATATTGCCCACTCCATGCAAACAGCCGCAAAATCCATACTTGGATACCAGAGACCTCCACAAAGGAATTCATGGTATGATCAGGCTACCGAAGAGAAAAATGCGGCATATAGGGCTACTTTACAATCAGTAGCAAAGCGTAGCGCACGAGAGAGATATCGGGAGAAAAGGAGAGAAGAGAAACGTCTTTTCCGCAAGAAAAAGAGAGAAATGGAAAAGCGGGAGTGTGAAACAATCGAGATGTACAGGAGCCAGAATGAAATCCGAAAATTCTTCCAAAGAGTGAAACATCAAACTGATGGCTTTGGAACTGGCACATCCTCCTGTAGAGACCAGCAAGGTAATCTGGTAACAGATACAGGATATGGAAGGAACATTTTTCCAATCTGCTGGTATCCAATAGTAGCGAAGACGATGATACCACAGATCCAATCCCATAAGATGGTATAGAATGTATACCACCCGGCCAAGATGAGGTAAAAACAGCAATCAACCGGCTGAAGAATAATAAAGCAGCAGGACCGGATGGCTTACCAGCCGAGCTGTTTAAACCCGGAGGCGACGCGCTGATAAGGTGTATGCATCAGCTAGTTAGCACCATCTTGCAGGAAGAACGCGTACCCGACGATTGGAACCTGAGCATCTTGTGTCCCGTCCACAAGAAAGGAGATAAGACTGTATGCTCCAACTATAGGGGCACAAGTCTTCTCCCTATTGTCTATAAGATAGTGTCAGGGATATTGTGCGAACGACTAAAGCCAATGGTCAACGAAATAATTGGACCATACCAATGTGGCTTTAGACCTGGCAAGTCCATCATTGACCAGATATTTACCCTGCGGCAAATCCTTGAGAAGACCCAAGAGGTGCAGATCGACACATATCACCTTTTTGTCGATTATTAAGCAGCTTGCGACAGTTCCCTCCGATCAAAGGTATTCCATGCAATGTCTGAATTAGGTATCCCCGCAAAGCTCATCCGGCTTTGTAAGATGAATTTAACTGACACTAGGTCATCAGTTAAAATTGGAAAGAACCTCTCCGAACAGTTCAGTACCAAAAGAGGTTTCAGACAAGGAGACAGCCTTTCGTGTGACCTATTCAACATTTTGCTGGAAAAGGTAATACGAGATGCAAATGTCAAAAGAAATGGCACAATTTACATCAATAGCCACATGTTACTTGCTTATGCTGATGATATAGACATCATGGGACGATCAGTAAAGGAAGTAACTGATACCTTTAGGAAGATCGAAGCAGAATCTGCGAAAGTGGGTCTGGCGGTAAACGGCGAAAAGACCAAATTGATGGTGTCGACGCGCAAAGCGTCCATAGAGCTCGGACCAACTGTGGAAGTTAGTATCTATAATTTTGAGGTAGTTAAAGACTTTGTCTACCTCGGCACTGCCATAAACACAACAAACAACATCAGTTGTGAAATAAGAAGAAGAATTGTATTGGCCAACAGATGTTACTATGGTTTAAATAAGCAATTTAAAATCTCGTCAAACAAAAATAACACTATACAAAACGCTAATACTACCCGTGCTAATGTATGGCTCCGAAGCATGGGTACTTGCGCAAGCAGATAAAACAGAGTGTGGTGTGTTTGAGAGGAAAATTCTTCGAAAGATCTACGGTCCGATTTGCGTTGACGGTGAATATCGACGTCGTATGAACCACGAGCTACATATATCAGCTATACAAGGATATGAATATAGTTAAACGTATCGAGATGCAACGATTGCGTTTGCTAGGCCATATCATAATAATGAGCGATGATGAACCCGCTAAAAAGGCGTATGAACTCATGACACATGGCGGTGCACGCAGAATCGGTACCCTAAAGAGAGGATCGATGTGGGCCATTTTTTAAGTGAAACTAAATTTGGACAAAATATTCGAAGATCCAAAGTTTTATACCAGTTTGGTTGCCCCTTTCAAGAGATATCGTGCATAACTTTTTAGTGACATTTTTTTTTAAATATTGGGGGAAGTACCGGAAGTTGTAGACCTGTATTGTCCATCTTCGAAGTGAAACTATGTTTGGACAAAATGTGACAAATTTTGGGCCAAATCGGTTGATCAGTTCGAGAGCTATCGTTCTCTCCAGCCACTACGTCTGGTGCCATAGGAGTTTTTTTTACACATTTTCGGACTGTTTTCTCAAGAAGTATGGACTTGCCCCTGAAGAAACTTTTACCGTCGTAATTGAGGCAGAGAACGCAAGTTGCTTCAACAAAAATCTAAGTGAATCGAGAGCAGGCCTTAAAGTGAACTTATCCGCACACACACACACAATATAACAAAGACCAAATTTTGGACCAGATCCGTTCGAGAGTTATCTTGCGCTCCAACCACTACACATGGTTTTAAAGGGGTTTTTTGAAACATTCAGGTCACTTTCGCAGGAAGTATGGACTTGCCCCTAATGGAACTCGTACCGTCGTATGGGGGGCAGTGAATACAAGTAAAAATCAAAGCGATTCGAGAGCTGGTGCTAAACGGAACTTTTTCGGAATTTTGTGTGGGAGGTATCCGAAGGAGTTAACCGATTGAATACATATTGGAACCTCTTCTTAGTCTGGCAGAAATTCCACTATGTGCAAAATATGGACCAAATCGGTTACTCCCTTCAAGAGTTATCATGCGCACAAATTTTCCGAACAATTTTGAAATTTTGTGGGGGAGGTGGCGGAAGGAGTGGATCGATATAACCCAT
This sequence comes from Musca autumnalis, assembly GCF_047663935.1. Lineage (NCBI taxonomy): Eukaryota > Metazoa > Arthropoda > Insecta > Diptera > Muscidae > Musca > Musca autumnalis. The sequence goes on from NW_027411644.1 coordinate 82,455,766, forward strand.
CTTCGAACTTAAACTAAGTTTGACCAAATATTACGAAAGTCAAATTTTGGACCGAATAGGTTGATCCGTTCGAGAGTTATCGTGCGCTCCGGACGGACATGGCTAAATCAACTCCAAATTGGATTTCGTCCAAACATACTTGGGACCTAAAACCATTATTTCGATGGGGCAGCCACCGATTCCTTATTTTCATTCTGGTTTTTAATTAGATCCTTATTCTAGACTAATTAATCTGCAAACCTCTCACATTCTGAATGTAGTCCCCAACTTATGTAGGGTAGTGAACATGTCACTTTCCCCTACCTCTACGCTTTCCTCGTTCCTCCTTTCCTCTTTCACTCATTCACTTGTTTTTAACATGAATACAAAACATTTTGATGTAAAACATAGACATTTGCATGTGTACCACCACAAGAAGACGAACATCGTGTTCTGCGTTACACAGAGTTGCAGTCATGTCTTCATATTTATTTAACATGTGTTTAGCAACAACTCTAAGTGTTCCTGCCTGGTACTGCTGGGACTGCTAGCTATTGGTGCTGTTAGTACTGGTGTGAATTGTTGCAACAGCAACATTAAAATGAACAACAACAACAATTGCCAACAAAAAAAAAAAGAAACTCATCATGGGAATATGAAACAATTGTTGCAAATATGCTCTGACACATTGGACTTTCAAAACATTTGTAATGAAATATTCTAGGCACACAATATTCATGAGTTCTGCAACCAAATGACAAGTATATGACGTATATATGTATCTACGAGTAGTATACAAAAAGTTGCGTATTATGTCACTTAAAATCAAGGTCCAGATGAAATTTAAAAAGGTATCATCCTAAGGAAAATTTTATCCTTTTAAGAAAGCAAAATGACCTAAATCATTGTAGATTTCCTATCTTATAACAATTTGTACAACCGCAGCATATACCCTTTAATACGATCGAAGCGCCTTATCGAAACAACATCAAGTAGTGGATTCTGTCTGGTTGATGCGCACGATAACTCTGGAACTGTTCAACCATTTAATGTTATCATTGCACCTCGTAATATGTATTTGTCCTAACTTGGAACAAACTTAGATGTTTAACAAAAAATAACAAAAAAAACTTTAACTCAAATCTCAACTAGATTCCAAACAGATCAGTAGATCTCAGTACGCCTACATCAAGGGCAATCCAGCAGAAACCGCCCTGCATGAGGTAGTTGGACACGTTGAGAAGAATATAGAGAATTCTAATCTTTTATTATGTTATTATTCGTTTCTTTGCAATGCAAAGACCATAACTGTGGGAAGTAGTTACTTGGTTTACATATGCGGCTACGAGATTTTTTAAATGTTTCTGATGAATTCGCATTTAAACGAATTCATCGGTTACGTTTATTCTTGAGCTCTGGTCGTCATAAAATTGGGAAAGAGTTCTTTGTTTCAATACAAAGAACTAAGAGAACTGATGAGTCCAAGTGGCGTTGGACGAAACTAGTATTCTTTGCCTTCCCCGAAATTAAATCAATTTTAACTACATCCCACTTTAAATAAAACTTGTTGTTTTAAAATTTAAAAACAACAAAACCCGAGATTACGCTGAATTATTTTACAACAATAAAAAAGAGAATTCTAATCTCTCAACTCTGCTCTGGCTTCAGGTGGTAATTGAAATTCTTGTGTGCTTCGACCAGGCGAAGACTAAGGTGGTGGCCTACGCTTATGATGTGGTAGTGCTGATAAGTGGCAATTTTTTACAATCCCTGTCGAACCTCTTGCAAAGCACTCTGTTACAATTGATAAGCTGGTCCTGATAATAGTCTTGGAAAACGGAACTTGTGCTATTTACAAGAAAACGCAAAATTCCCGATTTTCAGCCTCCAATTTGGGATGGAGTTACATTGCTCTTTGGAAGCAAAGTACCTCGGACCCACCTCCTTCAAGTTCGACTCATTATTCATAATTTTTACAAATAGGGGCACTTAAACTAAAGGTTAGTCTTCTCTGGACGGTCTGGCAATATATACAGATGGGTCCAAAGAAGGATGGAAGAAGGCACTGGGTCCTACGTTTACTGCCAGAACCCATTAATAAAACAATCATTTAAGCTTTATGAGAGCTGCAGCGTCTTTCAGGCAGAGATTCTCGCTATTAGGAAAGCAGCAGAATTGGTGAAATGACTTGAAGGTAAGCTTACAGGACCGGTGACTATATATGTCGATTAATGGTGCAGTAATTAAGAGCCTTGATGACCGCTCAAGGCTCTCAAGTCCTGCACCATAATCGTTCAACTTAGCTGGGTTACAGGTCATAGTAATATAATAGGAAACGAATTAACAGATGCACTAGCTCGAGGGGGCTCTAAATCAATCGACTTACCAGTTTTGATGAATCTGTAGGACCACTAATGTGCTACTACATCGGCAAACTTCCTGAGATCTACATCGAGAAGGCACATCAAAGATGTCTCGTGGAATCTGAATGCAGGACATCCACAGCAATCGGGAGCATGGTCTCTCGTTGTAGAACGAACTTCTTCCTATCACTCGACATGTTAGGGATGAAAATCACTGTGGGCTTATAACGGGTCACTGTAGAGTAAGATCTCTAATTTCAAAATGGGATGACAGTGGTAATGATTACAGTAGGCAATATGAAGATGCTGAGAGATAGAGACTGTAGAACAGAACATACAGAGTGGAGGTACCCCTTATTGCAAACAAAAAGGCAGCGACTACTAGGTAGATACAAGATACGAGGGTTGCACGATAACTTTCTTGCCTAACAATGAAAACGCTAATATTTATCACCAAAAACAGCTTTATTGTTTGTATTAAGTAGTCTCCATTATAATTTATACACATTTTCATGCGCTCAAACCTATTACTGAAGCACTTTTTTTCACCGGGACACCTTCAAAATAGGGTTTTTTTTAACGTTTTTACAGCATCTTCTGGCGATTGTTGGCATTTTACGGGCTCATCCGCATAGTTCCATGAATCGTCACTTGAATCCATTATATAAACGTATTTTGAAGCACCGCTATCGTATTTTTTTCGAAATTTCTTGTACCGATCGACACGGGATCCAAGGAGAAAAAACTCATTTTGGCGCTAGGGGTTCTTGCAATATTAAATGTTAGTTGACGGAATAAATGCTCAAAGTTGCCTCTATCTCACGGTATATAACATGGCGATCTTGCATTATCCGTTCACGCACGGTTTATTTTTTTTTCCTTTTTGTACCACCCTCACGATCTTCGTTTTTAGGGAATGTCGGCAGCGATTGAATTTAATAAACCAGTTTTTCATAGGGCATCGACATACAAAGATTTAATTTGATCGAACCACCTTTTGCCGTTATAATCCACGACAAAAAATGTGACAAATTATCGCACGAAAATGTTCACGAGTTGATTCCATTTTTTGGAAAAGTGATTTTTCCAAGTCAAATAGTACAGATAATGTTTATGCTAAAAAATGTCAATGGAAATTTAAACCGGACTTCTGGCAGCACTGTGTGTTGCTTAGGCCGGAAAATTTTATAGTTCCTCTCGTACAGATAGTGTACTCCGGATATGGAAATAACATTTTTCCAAACTGTTGGTATACAATAGTAGCGAATACGACGAAGAAACCGCAGCTCCAATCCAAGAAGATGGTGTTGAATGTATACCGCCCAGCCAAGAATTATGTAAAAACAGCAATAAACCGGCTGAATAATAATATAGCAGGAAGAGGCGTTGGCTTACCAGCCGAACTGCTTATATCGGGAGGCGGCACGCTGATAAGGTGTATGCATCAGCTGGTTATTACCATCTGGCAGGAACAACGCGTACCCTATGATTGACCCTGAACATCCTGTATTCCATCCACAAGAAATGAGATAAGAATGTGTTCTCTAATGATAGAGGACTAAGTCCGCTCCCTATTGCATACAAGGTTGTGTCTGGGATATCGTGCTTAGGATTAAAGCATATAGTCTATGAAATAATTGGGTCATAGCAATCTAGCTTTTAAGCAGGCGAATCCTAGAGAAGACCCAAAAGATGCAGATCGACACCTACCATCTTTTTGTCGATTATAAAGTAGTTTTCGACAGACCTCTACGTTCAAAGATTACCAAGCTATGTCTCTCGGCTCTCAGTTAAAAAAGGAAATAACCTCTCCGAACCTGTTTTCGGACAAGGAGACAGCCTTTCGTGGGGTATATTCAAAATCCTGCTAGAAAAGGTTATACGAGATACAAAAGAAATGGCAGAATGTACACCAATAGTCACAAGTTACTTGCATATGCTGACAACATGGGTCGATCAGTAAAACAACATACTGATACCATTAAGAAGGTTGCAATACAATCTGCCAAAGTAGGTTTGACAATAAAAGGCGACAAAATCAAGTTGATGATGTCGACGCGCAATGCGTCCACCGAACTCGGCCAACTGTGGAACTTCGTACCTGTAATTTTGAGGTATTTAAAGACTTCGTCTACCTCGACACCTCCACAGATACAACAAACAATATTTGTTGTGAAATAAGAAGATGAATAGCGTTGACCAACAGATGCGTATACAACTCATGCTAATGTATGGTTTGAAGCATGGATAATTGAGCAAGAAGATAAGTCAATACATGGTGTGTTTCAGCAAAAATCCTTTGGAAGATTTAAGCACCAATCGGCGTTGACGGTGAACATCGACGTCGTATGAACCATGAGCTTTATCGGGTTAACTACGACAACGAAGAACATCCTCCAATTTTCCGAACAACATCAACCGAAGTTTGAACTAAACAGACACCAAAGCAAGTTAAATAAAACACTGTAAAAATTAAAATTATTAAATCGGCTACTAAGGCACAATCCTATCTACAAAAAAAAAAAAAAAAAAAAAAAAGAAAAAAAAGAAGAAAGAAAGAAAAGAAGAAGAAAAAGTTCAGCTCAAACGGCAGAAGAAGCCAGTGCTTTTCTCATTTAATTTTATCCCTGAAGATGGTTGACGATATTGGAATAAAAAGCTTATAAACAACAAGTAAAAAGTCGTTAAGTTCGGTCGGGCCGAACTTTTTATACCCTCCACCATAAAATATTCTTAATTAAAATTGAATTATTAGGGTCCTTTCACAATTATAGGTGGAACAACTTTTCGACAATGGATAGACTCCTACTGCCTCCCACTATTGCTTAAATTACACTGTGAGCACAAATGTTGGGGCAGAGATATTTCCTTTTGGAGATGAAAGGCCTTGGTGTGTGTATATAAAACCCCGAAGGACAGATGCGCCGTGAGTCGAAGGCATTTTCCGTGCCCCAGACTTTCACCTTCATTTTGTTGCACAGTGTTATCTAATCTAATCTAATCTAATCTAATCTAATCTAATCTAATCTAATCTAATCTAATCTAATCTAATCTAATCTAATCTAATCTAATCTAATCTAATCTAATCTAATCTAATCTAATCTAATCTAATCTAATCTAATCTAATCTAATCTAATCTAATCTAATCTAATCTAATCTAATCTAATCTAATCTAATCTAATCTAATCTAATCTAATCTAATCTAATCTAATCTAATCTAATCTAATCTAATCTAATCTAATCTAATCTAATCTAATCTAATCTAATCTAATCTAATCTAATCTAATCTAATCTAATCTAATCTAATCTAATCTAATCTAATCTAATCTAATCTAATCTAATCTAATCTAATCTAATCTAATCTAATCTAATCTAATCTAATCTAATCTAATCTAATCTAATCTAATCTAATCTAATCTAATCTAATCTAATCTAATCTAATCTAATCTAATCTAATCTAATCTAATCTAATCTAATCTAATCTAATCTAATCTAATCTAATCTAATCTAATCTAATCTAATCTAATCTAATCTAATCTAATCTAATCTAATCTAATCTAATCTAATCTAATCTAATCTAATCTAATCTAATCTAATCTAATCTAATCTAATCTAATCTAATCTAATCTAATCTAATCTAATCTAATCTAATCTAATCTAATCTAATCTAATCTAATCTAATCTAATCTAATCTAATCTAATCTAATCTAATCTAATCTAATCTAATCTAATCTAATCTAATCTAATCTAATCTAATCTAATCTAATCTAATCTAATCTAATCTAATCTAATCTAATCTAATCTAATCTAATCTAATCTAATCTAATCTAATCTAATCTAATCTAATCTAATCTAATCTAATCTAATCTAATCTAATCTAATCTAATCTAATCTAATCTAATCTAATCTAATCTAATCTAATCTAATCTAATCTAATCTAATCTAATCTAATCTAATCTAATCTAATCTAATCTAATCTAATCTAATCTAATCTAATCTAATCTAATCTAATCTAATCTAATCTAATCTAATCTAATCTAATCTAATCTAATCTAATCTAATCTAAAAAAAATGTGTTCAGCTAGGTGAAAGGTACCACTAACGGGGCTATATCAAAGAGTCAACCTATCTTTAAATTTTTTGGCGGAAAAGTTTTATAGCTGCAGGGAACTTCAAGAGCCAAATTGAGGGTAATTTCATCAAAACAATGTAGACCCTCCAAAATGGACCAATGTTGACGAATTTTAGTGAAAAATTTCGTGACCACTGAAAATTCCCGAAAATCGGGAGGTACAGTTATATGGGGGGATATACCAAAGCATGGACCTATATTGACGATTATTTTTGAATAGACAAAATTGTAGCTAAAATTCTCAAAATACCGATCATTACAGCTAGTTTGGTTAAAAATTGCAGCTAAAATTCTCAAAATACCGAAAATCGGGAGACATCGTTATATGGGGGCTATACGAAAACATGGACCTATGTTGACGATGTTTCGTTGGAGATATTTTATGACCCCTGAGAACTTTAAATGTCAAATTACAGCTATCTCTGTAAAAAACTGTAGCTAAAATTCTCAAAATACCGAAAATCGGGAGGTACCGTTATATGGGGGCTATACCAAAATATGGACCTATGTTGACGATGTTTGGTGGAGATGTTTCATGACCACTGAGAACCTCAAATGGCAAATTACAGCTAGTTCGGTTAAAAATTGTAGCTAAAATTCTCAAAATACCGAAAATCGGGAGGTACCGATATATGGGGGCTATACCAAAACATGGAAGATGTTTCGTGGAGATGCTTCATGGCCACTGAGAACCTCAAATATCAAATTACAGCTAGTTCGGTTGAAAATTGTAACTAAAATGCTCAAAATACCGAAAATCGGGAGGTACGGTTATAAGGGGGCCATACCGAAACATGGACCTATGTTGACGATGTTTGGTGGAGATGTTTCATGACCACTGAGAACCTCAAATGGCAAATTACAGCTAGTTCGGTTAAAAATTGTAGCTAAAATTCTCAAAATACCGAAAATCGGGAGGTACCGATATATGGGGGCTATACCAAAACATGGACCTATGTTGACGATGTTTCGTGTAGATGTTTCATGACCACTGAGAACATCAAATGTCCAATTGCAGATAGTTCGGTTAAAAGTTGTGGCTAAAATTCTCAAAATACCGAAAACCGGGAGGTACCGTTATATGGGGACTATACCAAAACATGGACCTATGCCCATATCCTTTGGGATATAAGTTTGCTGACCACTAGGAACCCTAAGTGCCAAATTATAGCTAATTCGGTCTGCAAATGTGGCGAAGAACGTCAAAATACCTCAAATCCGGAGGTACCGTTATAAGGGGGCTATACCAAATAGTGGACCGATATAGCCCATCTTCGAACTTGACCTGCCTATGGAAAAAAGACCCTCGGGTGCAAAATTTCAGCATTCTATCTCAATTATTGCGGACGCTAGAGTGATTACAACAGACGGACAGACGGACAGAAGGACATGGCTAGATCGTCTTAGAATTTTATCCTGATCAAGAATATATATACTTTATAGGGTCGCAAATGATTACTTCGATGTGTTACAAACGGAATGACAAACTTAATATACCCTCCATACTATGGTGGAGGGTCTAAAAATCAACAAGTCTTTTCACTGACCTTAAGCCGAACAATAACTTCAAATTGAAAAAAAGAACGTTAACACAAGAAGTAAATATTTCTCGGAAACTATAACAGATATAGTTTCTGAGAAATAGTTAAAATAGTTATTTCTTTCTTCAGAAATTTTCAAAAATTACCAATTTTCCAAAATTGGGAAAAAATTGTCGCCCTTATGAGCATGGGGTTTTGGCCAGAAAATCGATTTCTGAACCACTGTGCAACGCTGTTCCTTCCGATTTTTCATTAAAGCATTTCTAGTCCGTTCTCTTATAACTATTTTTCAGATACAAGTGTTATAAGAGCGTTCCCACTGCATTGCCCGAGATTGTATCGAAAGCGTCCATAGGAGGATTCTATGTTAAAGAAGACTTTCGATATAGGCTTCTACAAAAGAGAAGAGCTACATAGGAGGATTCTATTGAATAATATTCTTCTATAAAATTGAAAGTTTCCTTATTAGGCTTCTATAGTGAAAATACCTTCGACGAGGCTCCAATGGAATAGAAGAGCTTCTATGGAAAGTATGAGTGGACGACTTCGTTTAGTATTGTATAGATAGAAGATCTCAAGTGGAGGTTTCTTAATTATAGAATAATAATCCTCCATAGGAGGCTCCTATAGAACAGAAGCCCTCCATGGAAGGGTTCTATATAAAAAAGCACCCCATAGGAAGCTTCTGTAGGATAGAAGCCCTCCGTATTAGTCTTATAGGTAGAGATGGTTTTTACCGGGTATTTACCCGGTAAATACCCACACGGTGGGTAAATACCGGGTAAATACCCATTTGTGGGTATTTATTTGGGTATTTACTATATTTAATGGCAAATACAACATTTTACACCCTATTCCTGGGTTTAGGTTGTAAATTCGTTTCAAATGGATAGTTTTACAATACTTTAGACTAGTGGGTAAATACTTGGGTAAATACCCGAGTATTTACCCAAGTGTTGGGTAAAAACTCATTATCTGCCGAACCACTTGACGTAGGCTGACGAAATTTAGCTTAAATCTTACTTATGTCAAGAGAATATCTAGCATTGAAAATGGGGTCTCTGGGTCCATGTTTTGATATAGCCCCCATATAACCGTACCTCCCGATTTAAGGTATTTTTTGTCTATTAGCCACATTTTACAACCAAATTGGCTGTAATTTGGCACAGTGAGTCCTCAAGGAGCAGCAAATATCTTTGCAAAAATTTGTCAATATAGGTCCACGTTTTCTAATAGCCCCCATAAAAGGGCACCCCGATTTCGAGTATTTACCCAAATTTTGGGTAAAAACTCCTTAACTGCCGAACCACTTGACGTAGGCTGACGAAATTTAGCTTAAATCTTACTTATGTCAAGAGAATATCTAGCATTGAAAATGGGGTCTCTGGGTCCATGTTTTGATATAGCCCCCATATAACCGTACCTCCCGATTTAAGGTATTTTTTGTCTATTAGCCACATTTTACAACCAAATTGGCTGTAATTTGGCACAGTGAGTCCTCAAGGAGCAGCAAATATCCTCTGGGTCCATGTTTTGATATAGCCCCCATATAACCGTACCTCCCGATTTAAGGTATTTTTTGTCTATTAGCCACATTTTACAACCAAATTGGCTGTAATTTGGCACAGTGAGTCCTCAAGGAGCAGCAAATATCCTTGCAAAAATTTGTCAATATAGGTCCACGTTTTCTAATAGCCCCCATATAAGGGTACCCCGATTTCGAGTATTTACCCAAATTTTGGGTAAAAACTCCTTAACTGCCGAACCACTTGACGTAGGCTGACGAAATTTAGCTTAAATCTTACTTATGTCAAGAGAATATCTAGCATTGAAAATGGGGTCTCTGGGTCCATCCTTTGATATAGCCCCCATATAGCCGTACCTCACGATTTAAGGTATTTTTTACCTATTAGCCTCATTGTACAATCATATTGGCTGAAATTTGGCATAGTGAGATCTCAATATGTAGAAAATACCCTTGCAAAAACTTGTCAACATAGGTCCACGTTTTCTAATAGCCCAAATATAAGGGTATCCCGATTTCGAGTATTTACCCAAATTTTGGGTAAAAACTCTTTAACTGCCGAACCACTTGACGTAGGCTGACAAAACTTGGCATAAATTTTACTTATGTCAAAAGAACTTCTGGTACTGAACATGGGGTCTCTGGGTCCATGTTTTGATATAGCCCCCATATAGCTGTACCTCCCGATTTAAGGTATTTTTCATCTATTAGCCACATTTTACAACCAAATTGGCTGTAATTTGGCACAGTGAGTCCTCAAGGAGTAGAAAATATCCTTGCAAAAATTTGTCAATATAGGTCCACGTTTTCCTGTAGCCCCCATATAAGGGTACCCCGTTTTCGAGTATTTACCCAAAATTGGGTAAAAACTCATTAACTGTCGAACCAGTTGACGTTGGCTGACAAAATTTGGCTCAAAACTTTCTTATATCAATAGTAATAAGGGTATTGAAAATGGAGTCCCTGGGTCCAATGGAGGCCATATTTAAACATGGACCTAGAGACCCCATTTTCAATGCTAGATATTCTCTTGACATAAGTAAGATTTGCGCCAAATTTTGTCAGCCTACGTCAAGTGGGTTGGCAGTTAATGAGTTTTTACCCAAAAATTGGGTAAATACTCGAAATCGGGGTACCCTTATATGGGGGCTATTAGAAAACGTGGACCTATGTTGACAAGTTTTTGCAAGGGTATTTTCTACATATTGAGAACTCACTATGCCAAATTTCAGCCACTATGATTGTACAATGAGGCAAATAGACAAAAAATTCCTTAAATCGGGAGGTACGGTTATATGGGGGCTATATTAAAACATGGACCTAGAGACCCCATTTTCAATACTAAATATTCTCTTGATATAAGTAAGATTTGAGCCAAATTTCGTCAGCGTACGTCAAGTGGTTCGGCAGTTAAAGAGTTTTTACCCAAAATTTGGGTAAATACTCGAAATCTGGGTACACTTATATGGGGGCTATTAGAAAACGTGGACCTATATTGACAAATTTTTGCAAGGATATTTTCTACTCCTTGAGGACTCACTGTGCTAATTTACAGCCAATTTGGTTGTAAAATGTGGCTAATAGATGAAAAATACCTTAAATCGGGAGGTACGGCTATATGGGGGCTATATTAAAACATGGACCTAGAGACCCCATGTTCAGTACCAGAAGGTCTTTTGACATAAGAAAGATTTATGCCAAGTTTTGTCGGCCTACGTCAAGTGGTTCGGCAGTTAAGGAGTTTTTACCCAAAATTTGGGTAAATACTCGAAATCGGGGTACACTTATATGGGGGCTATTAGAAAACGTGGACCTATGTTGACAAGTTTTTGCAAGGGTATTTGCTACATATTTAGAACTCACTATGCCAAATTTCAGCCACTATGATTGTACAATGAGGCAAATAGACAAAAAATTCCTTAAATCGGGAGGTACGGTTATATGGTGGCTATATCAAAACATGGACCCAGAGACCCCATTTTCAATGCTAGATATTCTCTTGACATAAGTAAGATTTGAGCCAAATTTTGTCAGCCTACGTCAAGTGGTTCGGTAGTTAATGAGTTTTTACCCAACACTTGGGTAAATACTCGGGTATTTACCCAAGTATTTACCCACTTGTTTAAAGTATTGTAAAACTATCCATTTTGAATCGATTTCATAGCCTAAACCCAGAAATAGGGTCTAAGATGTTGTATTAGCGATTCAATATAGTAAATACCCAAATAAATACCCACAAATGGGTATTTACCCGGTATTTACCCAATTTACCCAATTTACCGGGTATTTACCCACTGGGTATTTACCCACTGTCCATCTCTACTTATAGGGAATAAAAGGCATCCATAGGAAGATTCTATAAAACAATTTGTATAAAATATATTCTATAGTGTAGAGAACCTTCGATGGAGGCTCCTATGGAATAGAAAGAGTTCATAGGAGACCTCTGTGCAAAAGAACACTTCCGGTGGCGGTTCCTATAGACGAGAAGACCTTCATACGAGGCTTCTATATAATTGAAGGTTTCCTTATTAGACTTCTACAGCGTAAAGGACGTTCGTAAGAGGCTCCAATGGAATAGAAGACTTTCGTCAAAAGCTTCTATGGAAAGAAGACCTCCATAGATGACTTCTATGGGATCGAGGACTTCGTAGAAGACTTCTATAGAGATGAAGGGTTACGTAGGAGGATTGCACGGAGGTATTCTAAAATAGAAAAGTGAATAGGATTTCTATAGAAGGCCTACGTAGGGGGGCTCCTATCAAGTATATGGGCTCCATAGGAGGCTCCTATACAATACAATAGAAGACCTCCACAGGCGACTTTTATCCAAGAAAAGACTGTCAAAGAAAGCCTCCACAGAAGGCTTCTGTACAATAGGCCTCCATGGGAGGATTTAATACAATACGAGACTTCTATGCAATACAAGGCCGCCATAGGAAGATTCTACACAATAAAAGGCCTCCATAAATGGCTTGTATAAAATACCTGCATAGGAGGTTCTCCGAAATAATATGTTACAGTTATTTTTCATTTGGACGATGTGTATACGTAAAATAGGGAGGTACCTTTACATGGCATATATCAAAATATGAATCTACATTGATGTGTTGAGGTTTCTACCTGTTAAGAATGCGAAATACCAATTTACAGTCACTTCAGTAAAAAAATACTTTAAAACAATTCATATCGAGCAGTATCGTTGTACCTTCCAATCTGAGAACAAGCAATACCAAATTACATCAAGTTTGTTCGGGAGGAATTGATATATGGAGGTTATCCCAAAATGTGTACATACAGTTAGTCAACTAAATTATTTCAAACGATGAATTTTTAAAAATTTAAATTTTTAATTAGGAATTACTACAAGAAACTCTTTCAATAATATTGGGGTTTTTGTACATATGTGTTGATTTACCTGTTAGTGACAACATCAAGCCAATAAATGCAGAAATCGGTCGGAAATAAGAAAAACAACGAGCAAACAGGTGGTTTTGTTTGTGTCAACTAAATTATTGGAAAATGAATGAATGTGCAATAAAATCGTGGGATGGTCCCCGCTATTTTTTTGCAATTAAGGATTTTTATGACTTTTGTGGTATGTGCAAATAATGCAGTGCAAATAATGAACTGTTCCCTTTTTGCTAATTTCAATTACTAACAAATTTCTGGGGAAAATTTTTATAGAGAATGGAAATGAAATGTGGCTAAAACCTTCAAAATACCAAAAATCATAAGGAGAAACCATGGCATTGTTTTAAAGGTGCAATGGTCCATGAAAATATTCCCTAAATATTTTAACTGTTTGTCATTGAAGGTATGCATTTTCAGATTGTCCCCGGAAATGAAATTATCTTCTAATAAACAATTTTCACTCACATAATCAAATAGACATTAAACGCTGGTTTACAAACAACTAAACAAGCAAAAACCACTACAACAAAATATCATCTCAGTTCCTTAGAACATGTTTCCACATGTTAAACAGAAGCATTTGTTTACAGTTGTTCTTTCTTCTATTCTGTTCTTTCTGCTTCTGTTGCACTTTTTCAGGCCGAATTGTCTTCTACGAAATATGTAGCTATAGCAGCTGGCTTACAAATGCTAAACAACGTTAAAGCTCTAAAGGTATCTAAAGTTTAGAAGACTTGTTACTATTGTACTGTTTTATTCAACTTTGCTTTTCTTCCCTTCTAAGGATCAACAGCAACAACAATGCTAACTCAGCTCTTCAGCCAGATTTTTGAAGAAGTGCACATCTTTTCTTGCCTTAAAAACTTCTTGCTTGCAGCTTGCTTTCAATTCGTACAATAATTCGACAATAGGAATTGTGTTGAAGTTTTAAACGTATGTTACAGTACGAACAACAACAAAAAAACACTTTGCTCTACATGAAAAACACTTAAACAACGACAACAACGAACTGCCTTGAATGAATTCCTCTTCTTTTAATGTTCTTTAAGTTGTAGTTGTTGTTTATGTGTATGTGTTTTTGCGTGCGTGTGAAATGAGCTTGGAAGTGTATGAGAGTGTTTATATGTGGCTATGTTGTATTGTGTCTTTAAGTGTTTACGTATTTACACGTCTCCATTTTGTTGTACAAATGTAAGATGACATTGTTGTTCGCATAGAAGGGAGATAGAACAGTGAAAAGAAATTAATTTCAAGGGATCGGGCAATGGTTGTATGGGTATAAGAGGTCCCATCTGCCACACTGCCCCAATCATCACCAGTACGAGAAATGCCCTACTGTCAACTCAGTTCTCCGCCAAAGAACAAGGTTAAAAACGTTAGGTCAACGAAGGAACAACAACCGAAGGTCCAGATTCACAACCCGAGTTAGAACTCTAAGATCTCTACCTTCTCTATCTACTATCAAAAGACTGAGAGCGGAAATATACCACTTCATATGCTAACCACAGGCACAAGTTATTTTTTGGATTTATTCCCACAGGAAGCACCCCAAAAAAAAAAAAAAAAAAAAACTCAAAATAATGTTTTTTATAGGACCTTTTTGTTGTCGTAACTACTTACAAAACCCCCTACTAGCCCATTATTTTAACAAGGGCATATCGCACTGATTAACTAGTTATTCTACGACCACTAGAATAAATAGTTATTCTATGGCCACTAGAAGTTGAAAAAAGTAAGAACGGCGTTAAGTTCGTCCAGACCGAACTTGTTATACCCTCTACCACGAGTTGTATTGAAGTAAAATGGAAAAATAAGTTTCCTTTCGTTTATAAAGAAGACTAAATACCAAATCTCAACCATTTCGGTGGAATATTGAGGCCACAACCTTCAAAACACCGGACGATACCCCAAAGTTGGCTATACTAAATCGTGGACTTATACCGACAAATTTCATATGGAACGGTTAATACCCCAAATGAAGACTAATTACCAAATTTCTGCCATTTGTGAGGAATATTAAGGCCACAACCTTCAAAACACCGATATTCGGGAGGTATCGTTCTAAGGGGGCTACATGAAGGCGTGAACCTATACCACCAAATTTCATATGGACCGGTTAATACCCCAAATGAAGACCAAATCCCAAAGTTCAGCCATTTCGGTGAATTATTGTTGCCACAACCTTCAAAATACCGAAAATCGGGACAATATGAAGGCGTGGACATATACCGACAAATTTTCTGAGAGAAAGTTGTATACCCCCAACGAAGACTAAGTACCAAATTTCCGCCAATTCGGTGCGATAATGAGGCTAATACCTTCAAAATATCGAAAATCGGGTGGTACTGTTCTATGGGGGCTATATGAAAACGTGGACCGATATAGCCCATTTGCAATACCAAATAGCGTAGGAGTAATATAAACTTCTATACAAAATTACAAAGCTCCATCTTAATAATTGCTAGCTGAAGGACGGACAGACGGACTTAGAATTTTACCCTGCTCAAGAATATACTTATACGGTTATACTTTATACGGTCTCCGATGAATATTTTGATGTGTTACAAATAGAGTGACAAATTTAATTATACCCTCCATATAGGGAGGGTACAAAAACATATGTTCTATTTTTAGAAAATTGCAGGTAGAATTTGTTTTTAATTTCAACACACTTCATATTTTTATTATATTTTTTTCGGCTGTCTGCTGCATTTGATCTTGCGAACTTGTGATTTGTAGCCGAACACACTACACACTGGGCTACACGTACGAACATTAAGGGTTGTATAAATGCTTACATGTGCACCACCGACTGTCATTCTTTTTTTGTTATTCTTTTTGTTTAACAAAAAGTACCCGACAAGCGTAAGCGTTGAACACACAACCCTCTGATTTGTAGTCGGACACACACGCTCTGTGCCACCGTACTCATAACTTAGTAAGGGGTAACATAAGTAGTTATTTTTGTTTACATTACTTTGTAATGGAATACATAATGACTAACGGGGCGCTATAAAGAGCACCAAACGACCAATGGTTCCAGGTGAACTTCGAGTAGTGGTTATCGATCCTGATGGGGAAATCAGTAATAAACGATTACTGCTTAGCTGAGATAGTCTGTAAAATGCGCCTGAGAAACAATGAAAAAAGCGTTTGGCTGAGATTGTCTTTAAAAATATTTTGAAAATCCACGCTTCTAGCTGAGATACCCTGTAAAAACCGTTTGGCTGAGATTGTCGTTCAAAAACCTTTTGAAAATCTACACTTCTAGCTGAGATACTCGGTAAAATGCGTTTGGCTGAGATTGTCTTTGAAAAAGCTTTTGAAAATCAACGCTTCTAGCTGAGATACCCTGTAACACCCGTCTGGCTGAGATTGTCGTTCAAAAACCTTTTGAAAATCTACACTTCTAGCTGAGATACTCGGTAAAATCCGTTTGGCTTAAAATTGTCTTTGCAAAAGCTTTTGAAAATTCACGCTTCTAGCTGAAATACCCTTTGAAAAGAGTTTGGCTGAGATTGTTTTAGAAAAAGCTTTTGAAAATCCACGCTTATAGCTGAAATACCCTTTGAAAAGAGTTTGGCTGAGATTGTTTTAGAAAAAGGTAGAAAGGTAGAAAGAGGTAGTCTGCGAAAAAGCTTGTAAAAATCCACGCTACTAGTTGAGATAGTCTGTGACAAAAGGTTTTAAAAATCCACACTACTAGTTGAGATAGTCTGCGAAAAAGCTTGTAAAAATCCACGCTACTAGTTGAGATAGTCTGTGACAAAAGGTTTTAAAAATCCACACTACTAGTTGAGATAGTCTGTGACAAAAGGTTTTAAAAATCCACACTACTAGTTGAGATAGTCTGCGAAAAAGCTTGTAAAAATCCACGCTACTAGTTGAGATAGTCTGTGAAAAAAGGTTTTAAAAATCCACGCTACTAGTTGAGATAGTCTGTGAAAAAAGCTTTTAAAAATCCACGCTTCTAGTTGAGCTAGTCTGTGAAAAAGCTTTTAAAAATCCACGCTTCTAGTTGAGCTAGTCTGTGAAAAAGCTTTTAAAAATCCACGCTTCTAGTTGAGCTAGTCTGTGAAAAAGCTTTTAAAATCCACGCTTCTAGTTGAGCTAGTCTGTGAAAAAGCTTTTAAAAATCCACGCTTCTAGTTGAGCTAGTCTGTGAAAAAGCTTTTAAAAATCCACGCTTCTAGTTGAGCTAGTCTGCGAAAAAGCTTTTAAAACTCCACGCTTCTAGTTGAGATAGTCTATGAATAAGCTTTTAAAAATTCACGCTTCTAGTTGAGCTAGTGTGTGAAAAATCTTTTGAAAATCCACGCTTCTAGTTGAGATAGTCTATGAATAAGCTTTTAAAAATCCACGCTTCTAGTTGAGCTAGTCTGTGAAAAAGCTTTTAAAAATCCACGCTACTAGTTGAGCTAGTCTGTGAAAAAGCTTTTAAAAATCCACGCTTCTGGTTGAGCTAGTCTGTGAAAAAGCTTTTAAAAATCCACGCTTCTAGATGAGCTAGTCTGTGAAAAAGCTTTTAAAAATCCACGCTTCTAGTTGAGCTAGTCTGTGAAAAAGCTTTTAAAAATCCACGCTTCTAGTTGAGCTAGTCTGTGAAAAAGCTTTTAAAAATCCACTGTTCTAGTTGAGCTAGTCTGTGAAAAAGCTTTTAAAAATCCACGCTTCTAGTTGAGCTAGTCTATGAAAAAGCTTTTAAAAATCCACGCTTCTAGTTGAGCTAGTCTGTGAAAAAGCTTTTAAAAATCCACGCTTCTAGTTGAGCTAGTCTGTGAAAAAGCTTTTAAAAATCCACGCTTCTGGTTGAGCTAGTCTGTGAAAAAGCTTTTAAAAATCCACGCTTCTAGTTGAGCTAGTCTGTGAAAAAGCTTTTAAAAATCCACTGTTCTAGTTGAGCTAGTCTGTGAAAAAGCTTTAACAATTTCACGCTTCTAGTTGAGATAGTCTATTAATAAGCTTTTAAAAATTCACGCTTTTAGTTGAGATAGTCTGTGAAACAGCTTTTAAAAATCCCTGTTTCTAGTTGAGATAGTCTGTGAGAAAGCTTTTAAAAATCCACGCTTCTAGTTGAGGTAGTCTGTGAGAAAGCTTTTAAAAATCCACGCTTCTAGTTGAGATAGTTTGTGAAAAAGCATGTAAAAATCCACGCTACTAGTTGAGATAGTCTGTGAAAAAGCTTTTAAAAATTCACGCTACTAGTTGAGATAGTCTGTGAAAAAGTTTTTAAAAATCCACACTACTAGTTGAGATAGTCTGTGAAAATGCTTCTAAATTCCACGCTACTAGTTGATATAGCCTGTGAAAAAGCTTTTAAAATACACGCTTATAGTTAAATAGTCTGTGAGAAAGCTTTTAAAAATCCACGATACCAGTTGAGATAGTCTGTGAAAAAGCTTTTAAAAATCCACGCTACTAGTTGAGAGAGTCTGTGAAAAAGCTCTTAAAAATTAACGCTACTAGTTGAAATAGTCTATGAAAAAGCTTTGTGAAAATCCACGCCTCTAGTTGAGATAGTCTATGAATAAGCTTTTAAAAGTCCACGCTTCTAGTTGAGATAGTCTATGAATAAACTTTTAAAAATCCACGTTTCTGGTTGAGAGAAATCTTTTAAATATCCACGACAATGGCTGAGATGCATCTAAAAATCCCATGTTATATCTGAGATATTTAGTGAAGAAAAATCTTTAAAAAAAACCATGCTTACATCTGCGATAGTTTGTAAAAAAAACTTTTGTCTGAGGTACTGTGAGAAGAAGTTATTTAAAAAAACACTTTTCTAGCTAAGACAGTCTATGAGATGTTTTTAACTGAGATGGCCCATTAAAAGCTTTTGGCTGAGATTATCTTTGAAAAATCTCTTAGAAATTTACTCTTCTAGCCTAAATAGTCTATAAAAAGCTTTTAGCTGAGATAATGGAAAGAAAAGCACTTTCATAAATTCACGCTCCTAGCTGAGATAGTCTGTAAAACGCATTTGACTGGTATAATCTTTAAAACAAGCTTTTGAGAAATAAAAATACAAACTTTTAGTTGAAATATTCGACTGTTAAAAGCTTCTAGCTATGATAGTCAGCAAAAAATTAACATTTCTACCTGAGATAGTTAGCTATTAGATGCGATAGTCTGTAAAAAGTCTTAAGAAATCCACTCTTCTAGCTGAGATAGCATGTAAAAAGCTTTTGGCTGAAATTTAAATATACACGCTTCTAGCTAAGATAGCGTGTAAAATACTTTAAAGATTTAAAAGATAGCTGAGATAGTCTTCTAGCTATGATTGTCTGTAAAAACTTAACACTTCTAACTGAGATAGTCTGCAACAAGCTTTTAAACCTGAAAGCTTAGAGTTGAGATTGTCTGTAAAATACAAGCTTCTGCCTGACATTGTCTGTAAGATAACTTTTGGATAAGAGAGTCTGTGAAAAAGTTTTTTAAAAATCCACGCTAAAAAAACTTTTTACTGAAATAGTCTGTTAAAAGCTTCTAGCTATGATAGTCTGTAAAAACTTAACACTTGTAACTGAGATAGTCTGTAAAAACTTTTAAAAACTAAAGCTCATAACTGAGATAGTCTGTAAAATGCAAGCTTCCCTTGAGATTGTCGTAAAAATGTTTTTAAACATCAACGCTTCTAGCTGGATCTTTTGGCTGAGATAGTGTTTGAAAAAGCTTTTAAAAATCTACTATTTTAGCAAGTAGTAGTAGAACGTATATCAAAACCTTTTGTTTTTTTCACGCTTCTAGCTGATATAGTCTGCTCAAAAAGGTCCTTAAAAGTCCATACTTTTCTAGCTATGAAAAGCTTTAAAAAATATTCCTTAAAAATCAACACATCTAGCTGTAATAATCTCTCAAAAACTTTCTTAACAAGCTTGCAATTAAAAATTATTTTGACTGATTTAAAATCTCTGGATAAAGTCCCCAAATGTCAGTCATCAATCATGACAAGAAATCACTGTGCCTTGTCACTGTGTCTGTGTGTTTGTTTGTGTGTAACATTACCAAAGGCAGCAGCATCTGTTTTAAGTGCATCTTCAAATGAGTTGCAATTGTTGTCTTCGTAGAAGTGGTAGCGGTTGTGTGACAACATTTGTTGCTGTGCTCGCAGAGTCCTTGCAATCTTTTGAAACATTCAGCTGTGTAAGTATGCGTGTAAGAGTGTCTTCTCGGTGTTGGTTTGTGTGTGAGTGTCAATGTGTGCCATGACAAATTCTAACATCAGTCGTTGTGACACATTTCTTGGTGTCTCTTTCTCCGCTGCTCCATTTTTCTTGACTTTGCTTTTGTTTTGCCTCAACATTTTAACGAGAGTCCTGATGATTGTTCTGTGGCTGTTGCATCTGCTGTCAATGATGCTGTTGTTCTATGTTTTCATTTAGTCTCTGTGTTGTGTTGTCACTACAAGTGATGCTGTGTTATTCTTGGTGTGGTGTTGCTCGAGCTGATGCTGCCACTACTACTATTGTTGTTGGTGTTGCTGCTGCAGTTGATGTTATTGCAAATGTCAAGAAAACAAAACGCTTTTGAAATGTTCTAATAAACAGCAACAGAATGAAGCTGCTGCTACCACCACTCACCGACTGACGGACTGACTCAATGACTGAATGAATGCAAGCAGTTGTAAGACAACTCAGTATTCTTTTGGTTTTGTGTCATTATAAATGAGCAACATCCAAATAAAAGTCGAATTGTGTGTGCGTGTGTGTGAGTGTGTGGCGTTGTGAATGCATTTCATTTTCTCTGTTCGATTTATTTTCATTGTGGGTGCTGTTCATCAGTTGCTCGTTCATTTGCTGTTTTTTGTTTACTTTCTTTTGGGAGCAATATCTAGCACCAGTTGGCAAGGACGATTTCAAATAAAATTTGTCAAAATTCTTATGCAAGGGAAATGATAGATAATTTTGCAATAGAATGGAGTTAAAAGTATGCATTTCTAAATAAATTACCATATATATAATACTATATGTTTACGTAGTATATTCTTACAGCCAGCAAATATTGAATATATATATTTACACTGAAAATCGCAACAGTATATAGAAGAGCTTTCAAAGGATATCGCAACTGTATTGGTGCTATGATTATATTCAGTACATCCACAGGTAGAATATATTGCAGCATAGTTATGCTACGATTTTCAACTAGTACCTGGGTCATCAGTACCAACATTAGGGTTATGAAGTCATTTGACATTTTTTCTCAAAAATAATTTCCTGTAGTGAGAATGAATTACCCAGCAAAAAGTTTGCCTCCAAAGAGGCAGTTAAATGATATGTACAAGTGATCTGAAAGTGCATCAAATTATGCATTTTCACTCATGATTTTTACAAGAGCGTGACTACGGAAAGAGGCACTCCATTGCACTGCATTTTAACTGACCCGTTGGCACTGCATTTTAACTGACCCTCTGGCACTGCATTTTAACTGACCCTTTGGCATTGCATTTTAACTAACCCTTTGGGGTAGAATAGGAGGCAGTCCAAAGCACGTGTTTTGATACAGGCATTCTGCGGAAATTGTGCAAGCCATTACAAAATATGCCAGAACAAATAAAATGCATTATTTGTGTAAAACAAAAATATTAAGAACTTTATTACATTAACACAAATTATGAAAATTTTCCATTGAATTCAATCGCAAACATGCGCGTTTCCTCCGCTCTCCATTTGTTCCAAGCTGAACAGTTTTTGTTTCATTTGCTAAATGGGTTGGTTGTCTTCCCATCACCAGTTAAGATTTCGACATGTACTCCAACAGCACTCCATTCGGAAATTTTCTTCTCTTGAGTTACCGGAAAAATGTTCACAAATGAAATATTATTCAGTTTGTATTAACAAATGTTTGAAAATATTAACACGCTTATCTCTTATTGGAAAATTTATGTCGCTGCCTGTAGAGATGTACAAACTGATTTATGTACATGTGGGGATCTCTAACAACTGCTAATAATATGTAGCGAACGGAGTGCCTTTTTCACGATTCCGTTTGGACTGCATCCGGATGCTGTTAAATTGTGAGGAATTGGAGTGCCTTTTTCACGATTCCGCTGAACTGCATCCGGATGTTGTTAAAATGTGACAAGTGGATGTGATTCTTTGGATTGCATCCAAATGCAGTTAAAATGTGAGGACTGGAGTGCCTTTTTCACGACTCCGTTTGAACTGCATCAAAACATGCCGTGACAGAACTAGTCCACATTGCACTACTTCCAATTTATTTTTCTGGGTTAACTATGTCTTAATAATGCCTACAATAACATTCATTCCATTTTATTATAAAACAAGTGAGCAACGGCTATAATCGGGACGAGGCCGACTAGGTGATATGCTACACCACTACCCCTGTGCATAAGCTTTTCACTCGCAAAGATTTTACTAAAGTTCTCACCTATCTGGCTTTTATACCAAATGACTTAAGGCGAACTGAACCAAAATGATTGATATTTAAATTTATATTCGACTTCTGTCGACATCTACTTTGTACAGATTGAAAGCTTTTCTGGTCTTCTTGATTAGCATTTTACATGTCTTTAATACACAAAATAGAAGCAGGGGTATTCGTCATTAAAGTACCAACTTCAAAATATTAAAATTGTGATAGGTACATAAGCTGCCTCGCCTGCTTGCCGCTTCTGGTAAAAGAATAAAAAAAGGGCAACCCAGTTCGAAATTTGCTCGGCCTTCTTTATTCTTTTATTTTTGTTATGTCAAAAATGAATCAGGAAAGCAAGGTAAGCAGGCGAGGCTGCTTATGTATCCAGGTCTTTAGCGCCTATTGCAATATCTCAGAAATATCTGACATGGAAATAAAATTCCATAAATTGGGATATCCCAGCGTCTTATTCAGCATCACAAGCAGTTCACCAATTTTGGTAACACAACGGGGAACATTTTAAAGCTCAGAATATCTTCATTGTTGAAACGCATCCAACCAAAGCTGATATACTCGCCAGTATAATTCAATTAAAAAATGGGAAAAGGGATGATAAATGCAATATTTTCCTCACTCATTGACGTCCATTTTGAAATACGACTGCTAAAAGCGGAGATATTCACATAGGAATGAAACTTTGAATTTTTGTCCATTTCGACTCTTGAGCATTATCCGACCATCATCAAACTCAATATGATTCTTCCTCTATGGGACCCCCGTTAACACTACCCTACCGAAATTGCGACCTGTAGCATGATAAAAAAAATGGCAAAATGGGATGTGTTACCGACTATTGAGATACCTCCGTTCTTTGGCCACCTACGCCAACGTACCTTGCATCATTGTAAAGACGTGATTTTCTACTTTCATAGCCAGACTTCGTTTTTGGAAAGTCCCCAACCAATGCTGTGATATTCGTCATTATAATTAAAATCGCAAAAAAATAGAAGTTGGGTTTTATTTGCGACTATCGTGATATCTTCGTTGTTTGACCACCTACGACAACCTGTTTTACATCGTTAGAGAGGCGATATTTTCTACTTTCATTGTCAGGTTTTTTGCTTTTGGTATACCCCCTATAGAAGCTGAGATATTCGCTTTAGAAAAAAACCTTGACTTTTTACCCAAATAAGTTTTTGCCCATTCCAACCCCTAAATATTATCCGACCGCCAAATTAAATTCCCCTCCGGACCCCCCATCAACACCCAAAATTTGGCGACGATCCGCTCAAAATTGCGACCTGTAGACAGACGGAGGCACACACATAGTCAGATCGACTTAGCTCATCGAGACATACATTTGGTATATCAGTATGGGTCTACGACCATTATTTCGATGCGTTACAAACTTTTTGGCCAAAACCTTATAATACCCTATCCACATAGTGATGTAGGGTACACAAAGGTTCCGCACAAATTACTTTGAAAAATTCTTTTTAAAAAAAATATATGAAATGAAAAACTTTTTTTCTCCAAAAATTATTTCCTGTTGCACGAATGAATGACCTTTTGCCTATTATTGACTAAAATAACTCTTATTCCATTTAAATTTAAATTAAAAAAAGCCCTTTAAATTTTTATGATAAAAATCATCAAAGTATCATACGAGGTTGTAAAACAGTCATAACCCTAACCCACATTACCGCTAGAGTTGGGCAATCTCGTTCAATTGAACGATCCGGATCACTGTCCTCGTTCAAAAAAGAATGAGTAACATCATAAAAACCAACGTGTAAAATTAAGTATACGCAGTTGTGTCAAAGAAATTACCGGTGTCCATTAAACGAGATAGTGATCTGGATCGTTCAATTGAACGAGATTGCCCAACTATAGCGGTAAAGTGGGTTAGGGTTATGACTGTTTTACAACCTCGTATGATACTTTGATGATTTTTATCATAAAAATTTAAAGGGCTTTTTTTAATTTAAATTTAAATGGAATAAGAGTTATTTTAGTCAATAATAGGCAAAAGGTAATTCATTCGTGCAACAGGAAATAATTTTTGGAGAAAAAAAGTTTTTTATTTCATATATTTTTTTTTAAAAAGAATTTTTCAAAGTAATTAATATACTAGTCCGGTCAAAATAGACATGCGTATAAGGGGGAAATAGCAAAAATTCTCACAAAGCTGAATTTTGGTGGAGAGCTAGGGTTAGCCATTAGAAGCAACGTCCTAAAAGTCCCCATCGATCCCATGTGTGCTAAACAAGTTATTCGGGGTCAAAGGTCATTTTTGGAGGCATTATTCAGTTTTTTAATTTTTCTCAAAAACGCTAATACTTAGCAAAAGCCCGCTAAGGTAAAAGTTGTAGATTCAATAATTGTCTACAAGATTGGTCTTTATCATTCTTAAAAAAGACTTACCATTTTCGAGATATCTCGATCTAAAATTCAAATAAAAAATTAGCCGCGTAAGTACATTATGAGGCGAACCGGTTAAAGTAACGACAATATGTGTTAGATACTTCCTTAAGCTTTCAAACGATATCCATTTTGCAGTAATCGGTTCAGTAGAACCGGGTCTAGCCGGTTTTTAAATTTGGCCTTTCGGGTCTAATAACCGGCGAACCGGATCCGCAACCGTTGAAATATATACATTTCCGTAATCAGCGCAAAAAACCCTAACATCGGACAAAACTTGAAAAAAATCGGAGAGTTTTCGTTGGGGTCGTTCCCGTTGGGCTTTCGATTATACATGTGGGTTAAATCCCAGCAACATTTATTTGAAGTTGTTCCTTGTGAAGTAGTGATTGAATAGCTTTTTTTGAAGCAGTCCACGCAGAGTCATGAAAAATGCAGTCCGTTCTTCACATTTTGACAATGTCCGATTTGAATCCATTTCCTAAATTTTTCACATTTTAGAAATTTCAAAATTTTGCAAAAAAAAAAACTTAAAAAGACAAAGAACATAATTTGTTTCTTGTTAATTATAATAACAGCAATATGTTTGCAACCATAAAAAGTAATTTGTATACAAAAAATAATAAAAGTGATTTCGAACTACATCTTTGTTTGTAGCCAAAGAAGTAGTTGAATCATATGTTGTTGTGATTTATTCACTACAAAGAACTAATGCAAAATGTGTGATTAAGAAGTAAATTAGACAGTATCCTCACTGCACCATGCCCTTGTAAAAATCATGACTTCTTTTACGTAAAAAGATGTAGTCCGAAATCACTTGCACTCATGATTTAACTACTTCTTTGGCTACAAACATTTTGCTGGGATGGGCTATTTTAGCATAAAATGACTCTAACATTGAATAACTCTATTAAACACACTCCGATTTTGTTGGATTTTTTTTAAAAGATAGCTATAATTTCGCTCTTCAAGAAAATATATATTTTTTGGGGGACAGACCCGATTACTTCGCTTATTTTAGCCGGTTCGTCTGAATATATGCATATTTCCCTTATAAGTGCATAAAAATCATGTGTTTTTTAGAACAGCTATATCTCAAGAATGGTTCCTTCTAAGAAAAAAATTATAAGGGTCAAACTTGTAGATAATTTTTCTGTCCACAATATTTACTTTAGTCACTTTTTGATTAGATCAACCGTTTTCAAACAATAAATCCGAAAACCTAAAAACTCTTACATTTTGACCTTTGACCCCGAATAATTTTTTTTGCACACATGGGATCGATGGGGACTTTTAGGACGTTGCTTCTAATGGCAAACCCTAGCTCTCCACCAAAATTCAGCTTTGTGGGAATTTTTGCTATTTCAATGTCTATTTTGACCGGACTACACTCCTAGGTTCTCACAACTCATTTGTATCTGGTTTTCCTCAATGTTCCATAAATTTGTGTAAAACATTCGTTTTGCTTCTTTTTAATATTCTTTGAATTAAAAAAATCGCTTGTTTAGTCAATGAAATCTGTACAAACTCAAACCTCATCTATATTTATTGACGGTCTGTTGAACAATAATTTATTTCAATATGAAATACATTATTTCAATATTTAGCTATCCCAAAAAACAATAACTTGCTTTGCAGATTGAATGCCAATTTTCCATATTGAAATAGTTAAAGGGTGATTATTGAAATTGGCTCTTTGCATTGGCTCTTTGTCACATTAATTAATTTCAACCTGTGATTTAAAAAATAAATATCATTTTCGTAGGTTAAACTTTTGAAAGCCTCCACGAGAACTATAAACGGTAATAAAACGTCCGTCCGTCCGTGTGTCCGTCTGTCCATTATAAATTGTAATCAAACTCCAGTTCGCAAGTATGGACCGATGGTCACGAAATTTAGTATGGAGGTCGGTTTTATATTAGAATAAATCGCTATTATTATTGTGGTGAAATGGACCAAAAACAAAATTTTTATCCGAATTTGTATCTGCTCTGTAGGTCGAAATTTTAAATAAGGTGTAAGCTTATAACAGAAATGAAGCTGGCAATTTTCCATGATTATCAGCTAGTTTTTAGCGGGTGAAATGGACTTTTATGTGTAAATTGGAAAAATTTTAATATATATCTTATATCTTTATTCCTGGCAGACTCATTCCGCCCACGTGAATTATTTTTTACCTTTCCATAGATGCCAATTATGTTGATATACGTGCTCAGATAACAGAGCTACAGCCTAGTATATACAGAAACTCCACAGTTTTAATTGTGTGTATAGTAACCATAACCACGCTGAAGTTCGCAGTTATAGTTTAATACATACAAATCTTTACACGAGGTAAGAATTTTGGTCAAGGAAGATGCCAACAATTTTGGATAATGAACGGATAGTTCTTAAAGGGGTGAACTTTTGTGGGAAAAATATCCAAATTCTATTGTTGGTCTATATTTTATTTCTAGGAAACATATTTCGGCAATCTACGAAAATGAACTTGAAAACGAACATAAATATAGCTGTTAGATAACTGAACTACTGCCTAATATATAAGAGTTTTTTTTTATTGTAGTGAACTACAATAGAACTACATTTATATTCCATGTTACAAAATGTCGCAATCATGATAGAAAAGTTTTCAAATCATGAAATAAGGATTCCCAGGCTTTTAAATTGTTACAAATTACAATTTACCTCTGGTAAAAAGTAATGTAATAGTCGAAATATTGGTATTTATACCCTACACCACTATGTGGAAAGGGTATAATAAGTTTGTTTTGGTAAAAATTCATGTAACACCGCGAAATATTCGTCGGAGACCCCCAATGTGGTATACCAATCTTCATATCTCGACGAGATAAAGCGATTTTGAGATGTGTGTCTGTCCGTCCGTGTGTCCGTCTGTCCATTATAAATTGTAATCAAACTCCAGGCCGCAATTATGGACCGATCGTCACGAAATTTGGTGTGGAGGTCGGTTTCATATCAGAATAGATCGCTATTTTAATTGGTGATGATCGTGAAATATTTAGCGGGTGAAATGGACCAAAAACATAATTTTTATCCGATTTTGTAGCTGCTCTATAGGTCGCAATAATAGTTCGATCGCCTTGAAATTTTAAATAAGGTAAGAGTATATGACAAAGAAGAAGCTTACAATTTGAGATCGCGATCAGATAATATTTAGAGAGTTAAATGGACCACAACTTTTGTGTGAAAATTATGAAAAATTTTAATATACAGCTTATATCTTTTTTCCTGGAAGAGACATTCCTCCCTCGTGAGTTATATTTGAAAGACGATCTCTTTTTTGTTTGTAGTGTAATCATAAACACGCTAGAGGTAACAATTATAGCTTAATAGTCACGAAATGTTGCACGAGGTAAGAGTTTAGGTCGAAGAAGGTGCCTAAAATTTTTGATGATGATCTGATATTATTTATCGGGTGACATAGACCATTACTTTTGTATGAAAAATATCCAAATTTTATTTTTGGCCCATATTTTAATTCCTGGAAGGCATATACCGGCAAAGTAGCCTACGTGTGGAAAAATAACTACTGACCTTTCCCCTGATGCAAATTGTAATAATGTGTCTGCTAGATAACGCGCCTACTGCCTAGTATATAACGGGTTTTGTGTAGTGAACAACAATTTCCTCCCATGCTACATGGGATTGTCTCTATTATGACAGAGAAATTTTCAGTTCAGTTGTCCAATTGGATTTTTTATACAAATATTGCAACATGGGGTCACCTCGCTACCTATTCTATTCTAGGATTTAGAGTAAAGGGGATACATACAAAATACGACCAAAGATATGTCTCATCGAAATAATGGTTTTGGGCCCCAAATATGTTTGGACGAAATTCGTAGGAGTCGATTTAGCCCTGTCCGCTCATCTGTCTCTCTTACTGTCTAGCTGGCTGGTGCGCACGATAACTTTCGAACAGATCTACCGATTCAAACCAAATTGTATACTTCGTAATGTTTTGACCAAACTTAGTTTAAGTTTGACTATAGGCTATTTAGGTCCACTCCTAATGGTGTGAAAAATTGTGTGAACGATTTGGTCCAAACTTTCCATATATTCCTTCCAGATATAGATCGCGTAAGACCAAATCAGTCCACACTTTGGGGTACCTTACACACAAAATTGGGAAAAGTGAAATTTAAGAGACATCTCGAATCGTTTTGGATATTTTTCAGCAGATTGTCCTTGCGGCCCCCTTTACGATGGCACAATAGCAATGGCAAGTCCATACTTCCTGAGATTATAGCCGAAAAGCTCCAAGAAACCCTGAAAAACAAACAAGAAGCCTAACTAAAATGGCAAATCCGCATGATAACTCTCAAGGGGATTTTCTGATTGGTCCGAACTTTCACATCGTATTATTTCATCCAGTCACACAAAATTTGGGAAAAGTGCATGTTGAGGACTCGAATCGGACCTAATTAAATTTTTTTGAAGAATTTTTTTTTTGGGGTACGTCCATTCTTTTTGAGATAATGATCCAGAAGTTCCAAAAACCCCTGCCGGCTCCAACTAAACTTACAAATCCGAAAAATAATTCTCAAATTTTTTCAAAAATCAGAAGATAGATTACTAAAATTGATTTGGTATAGGCCCACATTACGATATATTGATGCAAAATCAATATATTTTTATACGGCATAATATTTTTAGAAAAGTATAATTTATATAATTGTTCCACAAACATCCCAGTAGGGACAAGGGAGGCTTCTCTTATACCAATGGAGTCATATTAAGTTATTGATATGTGACCTCGTTTTTATCGCCGAGTCTGAACGGCGTGTCCTAAATTGCCACTAGTAGAGACGTTTTTCATGGCTGAAAAACTAAGGAAATATCACCAACATTACTAAGGGGTATTTTGACATTCAGCGTGCAAGGCGGTTGCACATAGCTAATTCCTAGATGTTGTGGTGTAGGGTATCACATGGTCGGCCCCGTCCGACTATAGCATTTGCTTACTTGTTTTTTTACAGTGTTTTATTTAACTTGCTTTGGTGTCCGTTTAGTTCTAATCTGGTAACTCATTTTTAACACAGTTGCAGTTGACGAATCGAAATAAAACTTTGCACACTTTTCAGATTTGGATGACAATACATGAATATGAAATCAGAACCAATATTGGTCCATTTTTACACGGTTTTACAGTGTTTTATCTAATTTGATTTTCAAATCTGGTAACTCTTTTTTCACACAGTTGCAGTTACCCAATCGAACAAAAACTTTGCGCACTTTTCAGATTTGGATGACAATACATGAATATGAAACCAAAACTAATATGGATTAATTTTTTCCTATGGCCCCCACATAACGGTACCACCCGATTTCAAGTATTTTGATGATTTTTTCTTCATTTTTAGCTATAATTTGAAGTTCCCAATAGTCCAGTAAGTTTCCAATGGTCCAGGAACTTCCCCACTAAAAATTGTGGACAAGATTTGGTATAGCCTCCATATAGCGGCACCACCCGATATCAAGCATTTTTATGTTTTTATCTACATTTTCTGCTCAAATGATTTAGCATTTGGAGTTAAAAATAAAAAATAATAAAAAAATTAAGTTACAGTGTTTTATTTATAATTGCACTAAAATCTAGAAATTAATTATTCTTCAAATAAAAAATAGGGGCCAATATTCAAACGTGGACTTATGTCCACAATTTTTGGTGGAAAGGTTTAGTAATCACTAGAAACCCTAAGTACCAAATTACAACTAATTTGGAAGGAAAGGGTCTTAAATCCTCAAAATACCGAATATCAAGAGGTACCGTTATATGGAGGCTATACCAAAATATTAGCCGATGTTGTTCATATTTAGTACATTATTACCCACGGACACAGGCTGAGTTTGTACAAAATTTCAGAAAGATATCTCCATTCGCTTCCAAGTTATTAATTTCGCGCCGCTAGATCAGTGATTTCGACCACTGTGCGAAGGACCCTATGGAGGGTATAATTGAATTTGTTATTCCGTTTGTAACACATCGAAACATTCATCGGAGACCCTATAAAGTATATATATTATTGGTCAGCATAAAATTCTATGTCGATTTGACCATGTCCGTCTGTCCGTCCGTCCGTCCGTCCGTCTGTCTGTCTGTTGAAATCAAGATATAGCTCGCAATTTTAAAGATAGAGAGTCAAAATTTGGTACAGAAGTTTTTATTACTTGCTGGTTGGTATTGAAAATGGGATATATCGGTCCACATTTTGATATAGCCACCATAGAACGGCTGAAAATGGCTGAAATTTGGTATTTAGATATCGTTGGGTGTATAAAACTTTCCACCTGAAATTTGTTGGTATAAGTCCACGCAACGGTACCTCCCGATATTCGGTATTTTGAAGGTTTTAGCTTCATTATCGCACCGAAACTTTGGTACTTAGTCTACGTTGGGGGTATACAACTTTCTCCCAGAATTTTGTCGGTATCTCTCCCAGAATTTTGTCGGTATCCATGCCTTCTTATAGCCCCCATAGAACGGTACCTCCCGATTTTCGGTATTTTCAAGGTTTTAGCTTCATTATCACGGTTTTAGGTTCATTATCACACCGAAATGGCTAACATTTGGTACTAAGTTTGCGTTGGGGTATAAAATTTTCCACCAGAATTTTGTCGGTATCAGTCCATGCCTTCATATAGCCCCCATAGAACGGTACCTCCCGATTTTCGGTATTTTAAAGGTTGTGGCCTCAACTTTCCTGCGAAATGGCTGAAATTTGGTATTTAGACAACGTTGGGGATACTCAATTTTCCTCTTTCAATTTGTCGTATAGGTCAACGCCTTTATATAGCCCCCATAGAACGATATCTCCCGATTTTCGGTATGTAGTCTTCTTTGGGTCTAAAAACTTTCGGTCAGAAATTTGTCGGTATGGATCGACGTTCTGAAATAGCTTTCGTAGAATGGTGTCTCACACTGTTTTACCAAAATTGCTGAAATGTAGTATTAAGTCTTCTTCATACACGAAAGGAAACTAATTACTTCAGCCAGGCCGAAATTAACGCCGTTTTTACTTGTTTTTTTTTTTTTTTTTTTTTTTTTTTTTTTTTTTTTGTGGAAAAATCCCATACTTCCTGAGATGACACCAACTAAACTGACTAGTGCCTAAGATAACCCTCGAAGGGAGAAACCGGTTTGGTCTTAATTGTGTACATCGTATTATTTCTTAGAGACTTGGAATACGTCCGAATATGGACAACATCGGAACACTCTTTCGGGTGCGCCCCACACAAATTTTCGACAGAGTGCCGTTTAAGAACTCGTCTCGTCTTTGTGGCCCTTGTTACGACGGTACAATTTACTCCATTTTTCTTGAGAAATTGGCCCAAATTTTAAATTAAAAAAAAAAACGTAAAGACGTTGTAAGTATTGAGTTTACTCTCCGTCGCTCTATTTCTCTGGTGTGTTACCGTGTATATCAACTTATATATGTATGACCGGACGGCTAAAATATGTCGCAATCATATAAAAGAAATTTCTTTGGAAAATAGTGCCCAGGTGTAGTGGAGTAGGGTACCACATGATCGGTCCTGTCCGACTATAAACCTCTCTTACTTGTTATTCTAATCAAACCAAAAAAATATTTGGAACAATATTCCAACAATAAGTTTTTTT
The DNA here is from genome assembly GCF_047663935.1 of Musca autumnalis. Lineage (NCBI taxonomy): Eukaryota > Metazoa > Arthropoda > Insecta > Diptera > Muscidae > Musca > Musca autumnalis. Next base: position 82,488,158 of record NW_027411644.1, read on the forward strand.
CTATTTTGTTGTTGCTATAATATGCAATTTATATAACCAATCTCTAACTATGAAACCAAATTTATAGGTTCCATAGTTTTCCATGCATTGTCTAGATTCTGTAGATAATTTTTATAATTTGTCGATTTTTCGCGAAAATAAAAATAAATTTAGTAAATATATATGCATCTATGAATAGATATGAAATGCTGTTAGCGATTTATGCATAGATTTTCTCATAAAAGCAAATAAGACATTTTTAAATATATTTTTTAATATGAGCATAATAATCGCTATAACTTTTGTGCGTATAGGCCAATTTGGTGAACGCGAACTGATTTAAGACCATAATTTTTCCCATAACCTTTATACAAAAAATCGTAGATGTGCTCGCAAAAAAATTTTTAATTTTTTTCAAATAGAATTGCAAAAGAAATTTGGTTTTTACCATATCTATATCAGGCAACTCTTTCGAATTCTTCCCTAATATCATGAGCATGATTACTCTCGATTTAGTCCAAGGTGCCTTCTGCTGCCACCACTGAAACTATCTATAGAAGACCTCAAGAAGTCTGCTGCCTATAGAAGACCTGTGAGGTCCTATCCTATGTTCTGTATCATTCGTATACAGCTTTCTTTGACACTATTACAGAAATATTCCCATAATATTTCACCTGCAACTATTAACAAACCATACATACTACATCAATATCTTAGACAACCATCTCCCAGAGAGTTTAATGTTGCATTTCTTATGAATATTATATTAAACTAAGCATATCCTTAAACATATCATCTCAAATGCATAGCAGACACATTAAACTCATTGCACACCTGAACATCAACTTAACATTTTGCAGTAACCACAAGGAAAACGTAATGCTCATACGCCTTGATGCCTGACTCTCTCTCTGTCTCTCTATAAAATCAATGTTAATCATACGGTCCATTAAACATTTTATTGGCACATTTGCTTCAAGCTTTATGACATTATTTCGAAAATTTTATGAGACTTTCTTCTAATTACTTTTTCACAAGCAAAGCAACAACAACAAAAAAGAATACGAAACTACTATCATAAACTGACACAAGGAGGCAAAGCAAAGCAATTTTATGATTTTAAAATGACTTTTGATTCTCTTGCATGACCAAATAAATAGCTTATGGGGAAATGTTATTAAATATTCCAGCACAGTATTGTGCATTTTGGGGAAAAATTATAAATTTGGCAATTGTCATGTAGATTTTTGCGATTTCTTAAATATTTATTCGGTATCTTGGCATTGTTAAAAGGAAAGTAACATATGCATTTGCTTACCTGAGGTTTGTGACATGCATTTAATTCTAAATGCCTGTAGAGGAAGCCAATCGACTGAAAAGAATTGTTAGCACATTAATTTACATTTATTTTTAAGAAGAAATATACATATAATAAGAACAGGTTTATCTACGCCATGACGTGAGGAACTAGAAAATTTACGATTTTAGTTGTGAAAATTTTATTAAAGCTGAGAAACTGCTTGAAATATTGAATTAGAGGCCGTTGTAATGCTATATATCAAGGAAGGTGGACTGTATAAGACCGCTCTGGGAAGTTTTTATACCCTACACCACTATGTGGAAAGGGTATTATAAGTTTGTTTTGGTAAAAATTCATGTAACACCGCGAAATATTCGTCGGAGACCCCCAATGTGGTATACCAATCTTCATATCTCGGCGAGATAAAGCGATTTTGAGATGTGTGTCCGTCCGTCCGTCCGTGTGTCCGTCTGTCCAGGCCGCAATTATGGACCGATCGTCACGAAACTTGGTATGGAGGTCGGTTTCACATCAGAATAGATCGCTATTTTAATTGGCGATGATCGTGAAATATTTAGCGGGTGAAATGGACCAAAAACATAATTTTTATTCGATTATGTAGCTGCGCTGTAGGTCGCAGTAATAGTCCGATCGCCCAGAAATTTTAAATAAAGTAAGAGTATATGACAAAGAAAAAGCTTGCAATTAGAGGTGGCGATCAGATAATATTTAGAGGGTTAAATGGACCACAACTTTTGTGTGAAAATTGTGAAAATTTTTAATTTACAGCTTATATATTTTTTCCCGGAAGAGACATTGCGGGCAAGTAAGCTATACTTGGAAGAGGAACGCTTGACCTTTCCATTAATGCCAATTACGTTGATTTACGTGCTCAGATAACAGAGTTACAGCCTAATATATCCAGTTTTTTGCTTCAAATATAATCAAAAACACACTAGAGGTCGCAATTATTGCTAAATAGTCACGAAACTTTGCACGAGGTAAGGGTTTAGGTCGAAGAAGATGCCTACAATTCTGGATGATGATCCGATATTATTTAGCGGGTGAAATGGACCATTACTTTTGTATAAAAAATATACAACTTTTATTTTTGGTCCATATTTTAATTCCTAGAGGGCACATACCGGCAAAGTAGCCTTCATATGGGAAAACGAATACTGATATTTCCCCTGATGCAAATTGCAATAACGTGTCTGCTAGATAACTGGCCTACTGCCTAATATATAATGGGTTTTGTGTAGAGGACCCCAATTTACTCTCATACTACAAATTGTCTCAATCATGACAGAGAAATTTTCAGTTCAGTTGTCCAATTGAATTTTTATACAAATATTGCAGCATGGGATCCCTTCGCCCCCTATTTTATACCCTTAGCCTTTCGGTTAATATAAAATATACAAAATACGACCAAAGATGTGCCCATCGAAAAAATGGTTTTAGACCCCAAGTATGTTTGGACGAAATTTGTTTCAAACAATTTGGAGTCGATTTAGCACTGTCCGTTCATCTGTCTATCTTACTGTCTAGCTGACTGGTGCGCACGATAACTCCCGAACGGATCTACCGATTCGAACCAAATTTTGCGCTTTGTATTTTTTTGCCTAAACATAGTTTAATTTCCTTCGGGCACCTCAGCCACAAAAGTTAAAAATTTTCTGAAAAATTGTGTGAACGATAAATGTCGAAGTGCGAAATCGATTTGGTCCAAACTTTCCATATATTATTATTCCTTCCAGATATAGATCGGGTAAGACTATATCGGTCCACACCTTCGAGTACCTCCCACACAAAATTTGGAAAAGTGAAATTTAAGAGTCCTATCAAAGATTGTCCTTGCGGCCCCCTTTACGATGGTACAATTGCAATGGCAAGTCCATACCTCCAGAGATTATGGACGAAAAGGTCCATGAAACCCTGAAAACAAGCAAGAAACCTAACTAAAATGGCAAATTCGGAAGATAACTCTCAAGGGGATTTTCTGATTGGTCTAAACTTTGCACATCCTATTATTTCATTTAGTAATGTATCAGGTTGGAATATGGACTATATCGGTCCCGTCCTTCGAGTACCTCCTACACAAAATTTGGGAAAAGTGCAGTTTGAAAACGTTCTTATCACGTTACCTATTGCAATAGTAAAATTTTTCCGGAGTAAGTCCATACTTCCAGAGATAATGGTCCAAAATTTACAAAAAATAATTCTCAAACTTTTTCAAAAATCAAAATTTTGTATAGCCTTACATTACGATACCTACAAACTACAAAATATATATTTTTTATACGGCATGATTATTGTGTTTGTTTCTTTTTTGGTCAGATGCTGACTTTTACTATCCTGACTTTTACTATCTTACTTGGCGTGTAATTAAATATGAATAATTTTGGGATTAATAAAATTTTGTGCATCCAAATTATTTGAATTTCTATTCATTATTAGTTATTTCTACCGGTATAAAATATGTATATAACCACAATGAGCTATAGATTCACAATAAAGCCACAATCAATGTGAATTTTCCAATTTTGGCATATTGTTTAGAAATGTATAATTTATATAATTGTTCCACAAATATCACAGTAGGGACCGGGGATGCTTATCTTATACCAATGGATTCATGTTATGTCATTGATATGTGACGTATTTTTATCACAGAATCCGAAAGGCGTGTCCTAAGTTGCCACTTGTAGAGAAGTTTTTCATGGCTGAAATACTCAGGAAATATCGGCAGCATTACAACGGGGTATTAGGCCACCGTTGAAAATTTGATGTGGCCAGGCCTGGGAATCATAGCCGGACATTCAACGTGCAAAGTGGTTGCACATAGCTAAGTCCTATAGGTTGTGGTGTAGGGTATCACATGGTCGGTCCCGTCCGACTATAGCCTTTGCTTACTTGTTTTTATCTATAGAATGCCGTTGGGATGTCTTCTGTCTCTAGAAGACCCTTGGGAGATCTTCAGTCCATAGAAGAACTCTGGGAAGTTTTTTTTATCTATAGAATGCCGTTGGGATGTCTTCTATCTATAAGGTAGTAGTTCAATTGAATGATCCGGGTCACTATTTTGTTCAATGGACACCGGTAAATTCTTAATATATACTTAATTTCGCACGTTAGTTTTTATGACGTTACTCATTCGTTTTTGAACGAGAAGAACTCTGGTAAGTTTTTTTTATCTATAGAAGGCCGTTGGTCCAAGAGGTGTACGATAACCCACTGAAATGACTAGTGGGCGCGATAGCTATCGAAAAGATATGACTCTCAAAATAAGATCCACTTCCGTAATGCACTATGTCGGTCCATTCCTCCGCAAAACTTTTGAACTTTAATCCTAATCCAAATTTTTGTCGGCAAGTTCAAATATCAAAAAAGTGTCACAAAATTCTGAAAAGACCCTAAATATATTCGACCTGTCCGTAAATGAAAGTTCCAATTCATATAGGCTGAGGGTATATCTCTGTCGGTAAAGCCGACTGATACTTTTTTACTTGTTAAAATATTTTTTTCTTAAAAGCAGAATTAAAACCGCAATAACTTTTGTCCGCAACAACCAAAAATTTTCTCGCGAGCGGATTTGTACTGGGGAATTTTTTCTTAACCTATGTACCAAAAATCGTTGATGTAGCGCGAAAAGAAAAAAATTAAAATTAAACCAATTCAAACCAAATTTTGGGTATCGTAATATTTTGTACAAACTTAGTTTATGTTCGAAGATGGGCCATATCGGCTACCTCGGGCCCACAAAAGTAAAAATTTTTCTGTAAAATGGTGTGCACGATAACTCTCAAAGGGAGCAATCGATTTGGTCCAAATTTTGCACATCGTATTATTTCCTCCATATATAGATCCGTTTCGAATATGGACTAAATCGGCTCACTCCTTCGGGTACCTCTCATACAAAATTCGGATAAAGTGAAGTATAAGAGCTCCCCTCGGATCGTTTTGAAATTTTTTTCAGTATGTTGTCCTTGCGGCTCCCTTTACGACGGTATAATTTTTTTTCTTGCGCAAGACCACACTTCCTGATATATAGTCCTGAAAGCTCCAAGAAACCCTGACGGCACCAACCAAAATGGCAAATCCGCAAGATAATTATCGCATAGATTTTCTGATTGTTGCTAACTTTGCACATCGTATTATTTCATCCAGTCTTGTATCAGGTTGGAATATGGAATAAATCGGTCCACTCCTTCGGATACCTTCCTCACAAAATTCGGATAAAGTAAAGTTTAAGAGCTTCTCTCGCATCGTTTTGATTCTTTTTTCAGTAGGTTGTTTAACCGGCCTCATTTAAAACGGTACATTTTTTTCGGGAGTAAGTCAATACTTCCTAAAATAATGGCATAACTGTTGTGTTTGGTTTTGTGGTTTTTTTGGTTAGTGGCTGAGGGTATATCTCCGTCAGCACAGCTGACTGATACTTTCTTACTTGTTAATTTATTTTTTAGAGGTTTATATGGATTCTGAGGTAGTATAATTTAGATTTGCTCCCAGATTTTTTTAATTTTTTTTTAAACCAATTTTAGAAATTGTGGTGCATCTGCGGATGGATGTCAAATGCTGTTACTGGTATACATATGCCTAAATTTTCTGAATACAACAAATAAGAAATTAAAAAAAAATTTCTTCATAAGATAATAAAAACCTCTATAACTTTTGCGCGCATTGGCCAATTTTTTGAACGTGAACAGATTTGAAACCAGAATTTTTTTCCTTAACTTCTATACCAACTTAACTTCTTAACTTCTATACAAGTAAAAAAGTATCAGTCGGGTTTGCCGACAGAGATATACCCTCAGCCTATGCAAATTGAAACACTTTTTTCACAAAAAACTTATGTATTTAGGGGGTTTCAAAATTGTGGTCGTATAAAACGACAAAAATGTTGATTAGGATTAAAGTTCAAAAATTTTGCGGAAAAGGTACCATAGGGGGTTTTTACACCCTTCGGGCTGTTTTCTCAAAAAGGAAGGACTTGCCCCTGAAACAACATTTACCATCGTAATTGAGGCAGCGAATGTAAGTTGCTTCAACAAAAATCAAAGTGATTCAGTAGCAGGTCTTAAAGTGAACATATCCAAAATTTTGTGTGGGAGGTACGGGATGGAGTGGACAAATATAGTCCATATTCGAACCTGATCTATATTTGGTAGATATTATGAGAATGTGTAAAGTATGGACAATTCGGTCACTCCCATTAAGAATTATCGTGCGCACAATTTTTCCGAATATTTTTGAACTTTTGTGGGGTAGGTACCTGAGAGAGTGGACCGATATGGCTTATCTACGAACTTAATGTATGTTTGGAAACAATATTACGAAGGCCAAATTTTGGCCGGAATCGGCATTTCCGTTGGAGAATTATCTTGCGCTTCCACCCATAAACATGGTGTGATAGGGTTCGTTTTTCAACTTTCAGGCTATTTTTTCAGGAAATATGGGCTTGCCCCTGAGGAAACTTGTACCTTCGTATAGGGGACAGTGAATACAAGATGTTACAACAAAAACCAACGCGATTCGCGAGCAGGTCCTAAACTGAACTTTTCCGAAATTTTGTGTGAGAGGTACTCGAAGGAGTTTACCGATTGAGTCCATATTGGAACCTCATCTAAGTCTGGTAGAAATTTCATAATGTGCAAAGTATGGACCAAATCGGCTACTCCCTTCAAGAGTTATCGTACGCACAAATTTTCCGAACATTTTCGAACTTTTGTGGGGGAGGTACCGGAAGGAGTGGACCGATATAATCCATCTTTGAACTTGAACTAAGTTTGGACAAAATATTACGAAAGCCAAATTTTGGACCGAATCGGCAGATCCGTTCGAGAGTTATATTGCGCTCCAACCACTACACACGGTGTCATAGGGTTTTTTGTAACTTTCAGGCTATTTTCTCAGGAAGTATGGACTTGCCCCTAATGAAACTTACAGCGTCGTATAGAGGACAGCGAATACAACTTGCGTAGACAAAAATCAAAGCGATTCGAGACCAGGTCCTAAACTGAACATTTCCGAAATTTTGTGTGGGAGGTACCCGAAGGAGTGGACCGATTGAGTTTATATTGGAACCTAATCTAAGTTTGGTAGAAATTACACTATGTGCAAAGTATTGACCAAATCGGTTATTCCCTACAAGAGTTATCGTGCGCACAAGTTTTGCGACAATTTTTGAACATTTGTGGGAGAGGTACCTGAAGGAGTGGACCTATATGGCACATCTTCGAACTTAAATCGAATCTGGGCAAAAGATTACGATACCCAAAATTTGAACCGAATCGATTGATCCGTTCGAGAGTTATCGTGCGCACCAGCCTGCCAGACAGACAGACAGACAGACGGACGGACATTGCTAGATCTACTCAAAATTGTCTGAAACGGATATCGTACAAACATACTTGGGGTCTAAAACCATTATTTTGATGAGGCACATTTTTGGTCGTATCAAAGTGTAAATACCCTCTTTAGCCTAAAGGCTGCGGGTATAAAAATCGAAAATGTGATTGCAAAAAATTTTTTTAATTTGTTTTAAATGGAATTGTAAAGGAAATTTGTTTTTTACCATATCGTCGGTGTTATACTTAAGTGTTCCATACGCCATTTTTGACATTTTGAGATAAAGGTACTATACAAGATTTCCCATTTTTTGCCAAATTACGAATAATGTGGCGTATGGAACACATTGTTTTAAAGGACTTGATTTAAAAACTGAAGAATAATATAATTGTTATATGAAAACGAAAATGTATCAATCGCTTAAACAACAAATCCCTAGTTTAAAGACAACATTTTTATGTAAGTCCACAAAAATATACGCAAAAACGTTCAATCGACTTAAAGCTAGTGTGGACACCGACTACAAAAATGGTATTATAAGAAAACGCGTATAAATGTTTTATGTTACCTTAGAAATGCAAAATATCAATCCGTTTTGTCCGATCGAAATTTTTACCACAAAAAAAAAATAGTGATAAGGGGAAGCAATCCCTTAAATAAATGTTAAGGAAACCTATAATATTGCTCCTTATTGTATTTATATGAGAAAAATAAATGTTTCATTTAAAGTCCTGATTTTTCAACTCCACAGTAGCACTTCATATAAGGGAGGTGGAACACGATTGATAAAAAGTGTTTTGGTTGAAATGTGACAAAACGTGTTCCATGTGACACAAACTGCCAAAAACATGAAAAAAAGATTCCATGGAACAATTCAGCAACTTTTTGCAATTATAAAAATTGGCCATAACTTCTAGACTATCACAGATATCTGACTAAACAAAACTACTAATATATGCTATGAGTTTTATTAAGTAGAATTGAGCTCTTAAAGTATTGGATTATTGCACCATTTTTATCCTGTCTGGCTTTAAACATTAACTTGAGTTTTTCTGGAATCAGGCAAATGGCGTATGGAACACTTAAGCATGACACCGACGATATACATTTTTGGTATAACTTCCATAGGAGTGTACCTCCCGATGTATGTAATTTTTATGAGTTTATCCGCATTAGCCTACTGAAATGACTGAAATATGGCGTTCAGTCTTCGTTGGGGGTATAAAATATTCCGACAGAGAATTGTCGGTGCAGGTCCACTTTTTGATATAGCCCCCATATGAAGGTATGGCCCGATTTTGGTAATTTTGAAGATTTTAGCCACATTATCCAACCGAAATGGCTGAAATTAGATTTGAATATACATAATTTATGGTGGAGGGTGTAATAAGGGTTCAAAATCACCCCATTCTGCACTTTATGGTAATAAAACTTGTATTTAACAGTTTGTTTGGAGACGCATAACTGCATTAATTTTGCTATTTCTACCCATATGGTTGGAACCGTCGGACGGACTTTTTACTTTTGTAATTTCTTATGAGAGAAGTCTCCCCTGTCCCGCCTGGGATGTTTGTGGAACAATTATTATATTATAATTTCTTATCTGCTATGCCGTGATCATTTCTGATTTTATTTATCAAAATGTTTTTTATAATCGTAGTTTAAGTTGAACCAAACTTAAATAAAGCGTAGTTCCCCAATTGTCATATTTCCTAAAAATTGCTATAAAACCAAAAGCCGCAGGAAGTCGAAGGTAAAATTTTAAGACATTATTATAGATAAGATACATCAAAAATTAAAAAAAAAAAAATAAAGCTAATCTCGACTAATTTCTATACTAAACCCCTATTTTAATTGAAGAATTAAAAAAAAAATAGACCTTATATTTATTTACCCCGAAACATTTAAATTAAAATAACTTATAGATTACAAAACAATATAACTAATTTAAATACCATTACGGTATATCAAAAATACAAAAGATTCCTCAATAATATATTCACAGAATCCACACGTCTATATCAATTTTACAGCTAACAAGTAAGAACGGCGTTAAGTTCGGCCGGGCCGAACTTGTTATACCCTCCACCACAAGTTGTATTGAAGTAAAATGGAATAATTATTTTCCTTTCGTGTATGAAAATTTCAGCAATTTCGGTAAAACCATGTGAGGCACCATTCTATGGGGGCTATTTCAAAACGTCGATATATACCGACAAATTTCTGACGGACAGTTTTTAGGCTCAAAGAAGACTAAATACCAAATTTCCTATATTTCGGTAAGAGAATGTGGCTAAAACTTAAAAAAATACCGAAAATCAAGAAGTACGCTTCTATGGGGATATAGGAAGACGTGGACCTATACTGATAATACTCTTCTGGAATATTTTATAACTCTTGGAAGACGAAATAACGAATTTCAGCCATTTCGGTTGGATATTGACGTCACAATCTTCAGTATTACGAAAATCGGGAGGTACCGTTCTATGGGGGCTAATCGAAACGTGGACCTATATCGACGAATTTTAGTCAGAAATGGGGCAATATGAAAGCGTGGACATGTACAGACATATTTCTGGCGAACAGTTTTATATCATATTGAAGACTAAATACCAAATTTCAGCCATTTTGGTGGAATATTGAAGACACAACCTTCAAAATACGAAAAATCGGGAGGTGCCTTTCCATAGGGGCTATATGAAGGCGTAGACCTATACCGACAAATTTAAAGGGGAAGTTTGAGTACCCCAACGAAGTCTAAATACCAAATTTCAGCCATTTCGGTGGAATATTGAGGCCACAACGTTCAAAATACCGAAAATCGAGAGGTACCGTTCTATGGGGACTATATGAAGGCATGGACCGATACCGACAAAATTCTGGGGGAAAGTTTTATACCACCAACGTAGACTAAGTACCAAATTTCAGCCATTTTGGTGTGATAATGAATCTAAAACCTTCAAAATACCGAAAATCGGGAGGTACCGTTCTATTGGGGCTATATGAAGGCATTGACCGATACCGACAAAATTATGGGGGAAAGTTTCATACCCCTAAAGAAGACTACGTACCAAATTTCAGCCATTTTGGTAGGATAATGAGGCTAAAACCTTAAATATACCGAAAATCGGGAGGTACCGTTCTATGGGGGCTATATGAAGGTGTGGACCGATACCGACAAAATTCTGGAGGAAAGTTTTTTACCCCTAAAGAAGACTACGTACCATATTTCAGCCATTTCGGTGGAATATTGAGGCCACAACGTTCAAAATACCGAAAATCGGGAGGTACCGTTCTATGGGGGCTATATATGAAGGCATGGGCCGATACCGACAAAGTTCTGGGGGAAAGTTTTATACCACCAACGTAGACTAAGTACCAAATTTCAGCCATTTAGGTGTGATAATGAATCTAAAACCTTCAAAATACCGAAAATCGGGAGGTACCGTTCTATGGGGGCTATATGAAGGTGTGGACCGATACCGACAAAATTCTGGGGCAAAGTTTTCTACACCTAAAGAAGACTACGTACTAAATTTCAGCCATTTTGATAGGATAAAGAAGCTAAAACCTTCAAAATACCGAAAATCGGGAGGTACCGTTCTATGGGGGCTATATGAAGGTGTGAACCGATACCGACAAAATGCTGGGGGAAAGTTTTATTCCCCTAAAGAAGACTACGTACCAAATTTCAGCCATTTTGGTAGGATAATGAGGCTAAAACCTTAAAAATACCGAAAGTCGGGAGGTACCGTTCTATGGGGGCTATATGAAGGTGTGGACCGATACCAACCAAATTCTGGAGGAAAGTTGTATACCCCTAAAGAAGACTACGTACCAAATTTCAGCCATTTTGGTAGGATAATGAAGCTAAAACCTTAAAAATACCGAAAATCGGGATGTGCCGTTCTATGGGGGCTATATAAAAAAGTGGACCGATATATCCCATTTTTAATACCAACCATCCTGCAAGTAATAAAAACTTCTGTACCAAATTTTGACTCTCTATCTTTAAAATTGCGAGCTGTATATTGATTTCAACAGACAGACAGACGGACAGACGGACATGGTCAAATCGGCATAGAATTTTATGCTGATCAATAATATATATACTTTATAGGGTCTCCGACGAATATTTCGATGTGTTACAAACGGAATGACAAATTTAATTATACCCTCCATATGGTGGAGGGTATAAAAATGTCATGGTTAACATTGAAAAAAATATCAATTTTAAATGTACCGTTATTCCGTTCTGAATAATTATTTCTAAGTATTACATATACCGTTGAGTACAGTCAACACTCTATTTAAATACTGCACTAGCGTTTCATAGTTTCCTTCAAGTCCATTTTTTGATTTTCTGCGCGCTAGATCGGTATTTTATTCCACTGTACGTCGGGAGGTCTTCTATATACGGAAGCCCCTTCGAAGGTATTTTATCTATGGAAGACTTTTGGGGCTTTTTTAAATAAGTTAATCATTACTCAAAAAGATTGCTTTACTAATGTATCTCCCCTTCATTATTCGTTGACTTGCATTCATTTTTCCACACATTTACTTTGTTTTGTAATAAAGCACGAAGTTAACAACTTCCTTGTGGCAATTTTTCATTCGAAATTATAATGACTGGTTGTGCAAATAACCAGGATTAACTCATTCACTTCACTGGGCTTTGTTTTGTAAGAAAAATTGCAACCCTTTTGGCAGCACAAAACGGAAATCCGCTTGCAAGTGGAAAACCAAAACACCAAATAGAAACAATGTAAAGAGTATAAAGGTCAATCAGGGTTTAGTAACTGTAAGAACGAAACAAGGTTACAAGTATCAGAGGGATTCGGATTATTTTCACCTTGAGAACGATGCAGGCCTCTTTTTATTAATATACGAAAAACACTTTGAAAGAATTTTTCTCCTCCGCGTCCATTCGAACCTGGGACCTCTCGGTTTGTAGTCTGGCACAATATCCACAGCACCACCCATGATACATACGACATATTAACTAGTCTTCCGGTTTAGTAAATACGGCTGTTTATCCAGAGGTTATTATAATGTTCTGATTTTTTTTTTAATACTTCTCCCAACCAATTTTATTAATATACTTTCTGGTAAACACGAGATATGTTAAAGTTCAAGCAAACGGAGTTCGATGTCCTTGTCTGGGATCGGCCCATTAGCATTATATCTGAATATATATATTCTCTATACAGTGCAAACAATTTAACAACATTTTCGCTTGAATTTATATTTTGACCTTTTTTGCAACTCAACAATTTTTTTTTGGTTGCAAAACAATTTAAATTACTTTTTGTTTCTACTTTTGTAATTCCTTAACAGTAATTTTTCTTTTCTGTCAAAATCCGTTACAATGTTACTGCAGTTCTGGCAATGGGACAGAGGAAGTGTGGAAAGGTGGTGTGCGGGGCAACAATAGTTAAACATAAATTAGCCAGCCAAGTATGAAAATAACTCAAAACGAAAATTAAACTAAATTACAAAATTACACAATGAGCAGCGCATTAATGCTTACGTTTTATGTACGCAGTAGATTGGATGTGAATGGAGAAGTGGATAATGGCTGAAAAGAAATACAATATTGTTTAATATATGTTTTAGTATTATTAAAAATATGTTAATGGTTTACAAAGAAATTAACAGACAGTGGAATATAATTTAGTTGGTTTTATTATACAATTAACATTCTTTAGGCAAAACGAAATTGGAATTTTAGGGCCATAAATATGTTTGGCTTTACACATTAGAACCTTGAAAGACATTACTTAAAAATTAACAACATAACGCTGAACTCTTCCTTTAGAAAATACGCCGTTTACGCATTGATGGGTATATTTGTAATGTACAAGAAAAATATTATTACCTTGATGGAATTTTAATGTTTTATAACTTTGATGACACTAGACATAAGTATAGTAGTAGTAAGTATAATTAGGTATAGTATATATACGTATAGTAGTAGTAATAAGCAAAAAAAAAAATCTCCAGAATCACTCCATTGGATAGAAATACTTTCCGCAACAATTAAAGACGAGCTGTCCAAAGTCTGAGAAAAACATATATCCACTAAACCATGAAATTAAACTGGTTCTGGGAAATTTTTCCAAAAATGTTTGCTAACATTGTGTACAATATAAATCAAATTGAGTAACCTGCTTGGTCCAAACTAAGCACAAATATGAAATTGTTTCCTGAAGATTGTCCTCGCGGTTCTTGTTATACGGTATAATTTTTTGGCGAAAGGGCCACACTTCCTGTCCCACGTGGGACAAGAGAAACTTCTCTCATAACAGTGAGTTTACTCCGATTCATATGAGCTCAATGATATGTGACGTACGGTCTATCGCCGAGACCGAACGGCGCAAAATGGTATCTCAGTGGACAAAAATCGAAATTTTTTTATCGACTTTTTTATAATTTTATTGTTTCATTTTATTGAGAACACTTTAAATAGGACAATTGTGAATGAATTTTGTCGATATATGGTGTTACTTCAAAGTTGTAGCTCATTAAACATAGAAAAGCTTTTGAATTTGGGAATTAAAAAGTGACCATTAGCCTTAAAAATGTTTACATTATCACGATAACAGCTCTATCTTGATCTAGTTGGCATGTGTTTTCGGGCATTTCACGTCAAACAAATCGAGATAGAAAACCGTTAGTACAAGGTGGCACAAAAGTAATCCTCCTATCAGAAAATGCTATAAATTTTGTGATTGGCCCCTAACGTCAGTTCTGTTTTGATATTTGTGTAGTAAACACATGCGAAATACACGTTAATAAACAATTTTACGCTACACTGCTCCAGAACGCGGAATATTGGTGACTATTTATTTGACCAATAACACTGCTCAACAAAATTGAAAAAGTTGAATGTTTCAGACGAAGTTGCAGTTGTTTCTAGATAAAATCGGCGAGTTATTTTCAAATCCGGTGCCGGTTTTTCTCCATCAGCTCTTGTTTTTGAGATATAGCTCAAAATCGGTTTTTACGAGTTTAACCCAGACTTTCGTTATTTTCGGATACAAACAAATATTTTTTTGTGGGTTTTTCGACATTAATATATTAAGGAGATTTTGTACGCTCGATACAAATCGTTTTTGAAATTAATTTCTCGTTAGAGACGAGCTTACTGACCAAGATGCTTTTTGAAAAAGGAAAGCCGACGATACGAACCCACACAATCACCACTGTGTGACATGCATGTTTCGCCTTTGGTTTAGGAAGGCTCCTCAGACACATCGACTGTGGGGCGGCTTCGCTATCCTCTAACTTATTTCCTCTTTCAAATGCAAGTTGTTTTTTTACAAAGTTGAATTTTTTGTTCAAATCTTTGTATGGCTTTCATGACAAACGCTTAGCGTAGCCTTTGAAAGTTATGAGTTTGGTTCTGAACACTAACACGCCGTGACAACACTTTTTTCCATGTGTTTTTCAAGGACATGGGTTCGAACCCCAGCCTGGCTCAAGCTGATTTTTATTTTTATTTGAAAATTTTGCCTATTAGGCGAAGGTCATTTTTTATTAATTTTTTTAATTAATTTCTCGTTAGAGACGAGCTTACTGACCAAGATGCTTTTTGAAAAAGGAAAGCCGACGATACGAACCCACACAATCACCACTGTGTGACATGCATGTTTCGCCTTTGGTTTAGGAAGGAAAGGAAATATTTATGGTGAGTATATATCAAAAAAATATAGAAAATATACGACGGACGGAAAATATACGACGGCCGAAGAAAAAGGTCCGATGTCTCCTCTTCGTCGCGGGCCAAACGGTTACTGTGAATGGTGAACGCTACAGAGCAATAATGAACGAGCTCTTTTTGCTGCACCTTTATGAATTGGGATTGGAAAACATGTGGTTCAAACAGGACGGTGCAACGGCACACATTGCACGTGCAACAACCGATATGCTGAAATATGCCTTTCCCGGGCGCCTAATCCCCCGTTTTGGTGATTTGCACTGGCTAGCAAGATCGCCTGATTTGACCGCTCCAGACTTCTTTTTGTGGGGCTTTTTGAAGTCGCGGGTTTATGTCAACAAGCCTCAGACTCTTTCTGCTCTTAAAGACAATATCCGTCAAGAATGTGAGGACCTATCGCCGGAAGTTTTGGCCAAAGTGATGGAAAAATGCCATAAAAAAGGGCTCAAATGACAATAAACTGTGGCGGCGGCCATTTACCTGACATCATATTCTCGACTTGATGTAAAAAACTTAAAAGACCAATCCACAAGAAGAATCAAAGTTTTTAATTAACCTTGTATAAACATGACTATAGTTTCAATTAAATTCATTTCAAATTCAACCCAACTATGTGGCAACCCGAGGCAGGTTATTAAAGAGGGAATATTAAAAACAAAAGTACTGTTATATATAGGGACCATATCCAAATCTGAACAATTTTTTGGACAGGAACATTGGAAAATATCGCATATTAAATTTTAAGGCTATTAAATTGAAATTGACTGAGTTATAACAAAATCAGAGAATGATATATAGGACAAAATCTGAACCGATTTTTGTGAAAATCGATAAAACTGATCAAGGACTAAGAAAACATCGCATATTAAATTTAAAGGATATTCAATTAAAATTGACCGATTTATTGCAAAATCGGGGAAATATATATATAGGGACTATATCCAAATCTGAACCGATTTTTATCAAAATCGGTAAAACCGATTAGGGGCCTAAGAAAATATCAGCTATTTGGTTTGAATGCTATTCTCTTAAAATTCACCGAGTAATAGCAATATCGGGGAAAGATACACTCCACGTCAGTAGAATAGAACACCTACTTTTTTGTTAATGTTCGCTTATTTACCCCAAAACGAATGAATCTTCGTTTTTAATTTTGTGGGGATTTAAAGTCTATGATGTTCCGTATCAAACAAAGAAAAAATTATATTTCTAGCTTTTCGCGAAATGATTTTCTGATCAATTTTCAGATAGTACTATGAAAAATAGACATTTATTTTTGGTTATCAGGATAGAACAGTTACTTTATTTTGGCGAATTTTTGAGATATAAACGCCGAAATTTCTTTCAGTCGATAAAACAAGGCTTTCTAATCATTTTCCACCAAAGAAAACCTAAAAATTATTCCGCGGACACCGAAATAACAGTGTTAAAGGGTTTAATTTGGCAGATATTTGAAACATCTCGGAATATCAATAGGAGTCGCGCAGTTATGTCATATTTCTTCACAATAAGATAGAATATGAAACAGACAAGCTCGAAGGATACAATCGAGTGCTTCGGATGCTGATAAGATGGAACATTTTCAAAATAATTGTGAAAACGTCAAAATCTCTCATAAAAACCATGATGTTGTGATCAATAAAACGGGGTTTCCACGAACAAGTCTACCGTTTAAAGGTTTGGAAATATGCTCTACATTTAGAAGAAAATAATCTGATATGAAAACAACCGCTATTTTAATACACTGAGGGAAATTTTAGCTCATTTTCAAATTGAACACACCCTTTGGACTTTGAATTTTATATGTGTTCTTATTTCGGTGTCCGCGACTGTTCTCAACAGTGTTATGCTCCAATATAAATGGACCAGGTTATACTCTCCATACCGGATTTTACGAGTTAGTAGTTTTTTTAACTGAACTCGCAAATGTAAAAGACCCGTTTTCGCGGAAAAACACAGTCATGGAAATTGAGGTTTTAGGTTTCGTATGTTGTTTTAAAAAGTACTAAAATTTCTCTCAATGTATGAAAATAACGGTTGTTTTCGTATCAGATTATCTTCCTTCAAATCTGGAGCATATTTCCAAACCGTTGAACGGCAGACTTGTTCGAGGAAAAACCGTTTTATTGAACAAAACGTCATGGTTTTTATGAGAAATTTTGAAGCTTTTCATAATTATTTTGAAAATGTTTCATCGTATCAGCATCCGAAGCACTCGATTGTATCCGTCGAGCTTGACTGTGTCATATTCTATCTTATTGTGAAGAAATATGACATAACTGCGCGACTCCTATTGATATTCCGAGATGTTTCAAATATCTGTCAAATTAAACCCTTTAACACTGTTATTTCGGTGTCCGCGGAATAATTTTTAGGTTTTCTTTGGTGGAAAATGATTAGAAAGAAATTTCGGCGTTTATATCTCAAAAATTCGCGAAAATAAAGTAACTGTTCTATCCTGATGACCAAAAATAAATGTCTATTTTTCATAGTACTATCTGAAAATTGATCAGAAAATCATTTCGCGAAAAGCTAGAAATATAATTTTTTCTTTGTTTGATACGGAACATCATAGACTTTAAATCCCCACAAAATTAAAAACGAAGATTCATTCGTTTTGGGGTAAATAAGCGAACATTAAGAAAAAAGTAGGTGTTCTATTCTACTGACGTGGAGTGTATATATGGGGGCAATATCCAAATCTGAACCGATATGGACCAAATTTAGCATTTTTCATTTCTATGCCCTCTAAGTACTTGTACAAAAATTTATCATCCTAGGTCAACTCTTTCTATTTTTGTCCACGTTTACAAGAAGTGGCACCACTGTGCGGCGTGTCTTAAGGTACCATTTATAGAGAATTTTTACATGCCTTAAATACTCAGGAAATGTCGCCAATATTGTCCTGAGGGGTATTTTTAAAAATTTGATGTCCGGACATTCAAGACGATGTACATACCATTGCACCACGGTGACACCCGAAAATATCCCAATAGCTCTGATGAACACTTGACTTCTTAGTTTTTTTTTTTTAATTCAAACAAACGCAATCCCATGACGGCCAGTTCTATGCACCGGATTGACTCAGAGGAATTTTCAACAAGGTTCGTCACATCACATCGTCAGATCATCATTTTCGACCTGGGCCGTGTTTGCAGGAATTCACAAATAAGAAGTCTCAGGCCCGTAGATTGAAACAGGAGTCATACGCCTCGGAATCCATGGTACGACTACTAGTGTCTTGTCCCGTTCTTAAGTAGTCTCCAGCATGATTTATACACTTTTTCATGCGCTCAAACCAATTGTTAAATCACTTGTTCCACTCCGATTGAGACACCTCCAAAACATGGTTTTTGACCGCTTCAACAGCATTTTCTTGCGACGAAAATCGTTGACCACGCCTTTCTTCTTGATATGCTGGAAACAGCTTTAGAAGACAAGTAAAAAAGTATCAGTCGGCCTGGCCGACAGAGATATACCCTCAGCCACAAAAGGGAAAGAAGTAACACACAATACTTCTGACGTCTATATAATGCGATGTACAAAGTTTGGACCAAATCCGTTTCTCCCTTCGAGGGCTGTCTTACGTACTACCCAGTTTAGTTGGTGCCAGCAGACTTTTTGTGCCATTATCTCAAGAAGTAACGACTTGCCCCGTCGTAATGGGCAAAGCGAAAACAAGTTGTTACAACAAAAACCAAAGGGAATTATGTACCGATTCGGCTGATCCGTTCGAGATTTGTCCTGTTCTCCAGCCACTACACATGGTGCCATAGTGGTATTTTAAAACTTTCGGACTATTTTCTCAGGAAGTTGGACTCTCCCCTGAAAAAAAGAGTACTGTCGTAATGGGGGCAGCGAATACAAGTTGTTACAAAAAGAAGCAAAACGATTTGAGAGCAGGCCTTATACTGCACTCTTAACAAATTTTGTGCGGGAAGTACTCGAGGAAGTGGACCTATATAGTCCATATTCCAACCTGATCTATATCCCGTGAAGATATTACGATACGAAAAGTATGAACCAAGTCGGTTACTCCCTTCAAGAATTATCGTGTGCTCACTTTTTCCGAACATCTTCAAACTTTCGTCGGTGAGGTACCTGAAGAAGTGGACCAATATTGTCTATCTTCGAACTTAAACTAAGTTTGGAGAAAATATTATTAACGCCAAATTTTAGACCGGATCGACTGATCTGTTCTAGAGTTATCGTGCGCTCCAACCACTTCACATGGTGCCATATAGGGTTTTTTAAACCTTTCGGACTATTTTCTCAGGAAGTATGGACTTGCCCTGATAAAACTTATACCGCCGTAATGGGGGCAGCGAATTCAATTTGTTACAATAAAAATTAAACCGATTCGAGAGGAGGTCCTAAACTAAACTCTTCCGAAATTTTGTATGGGAGGTGCCCGAAGGAGTGGACCGATAGGGTCCATGTTGGAATCGTTTCAAGAGTTATAGTGCTTACATTTTCTACAAACATTTTCGAATTCTTGTGTGGGGGCTATCTGAATAAGGGAACCGATATGGCTCATCTTCGAACTTAAACTAAGTTTGGATAAAATATTACTAACGGCAAATTTTGAACCAAATCGGTTCATCTCAGTAGTTATTCTTATAGAAGACCAGGAGGTATATTTATAAAAAACCAGGTGGTTTTTTTATAGAAGACCAGTAGGGGTTCTTATAGAAGAAACGCAGATGTTCTTATAGAAGAAACGCAGATGTTCTTATAGAACACAACTAGGTCTTCTTATAGAACACCAATAGGTATTCTTATAGAAGGCCAGGAGTCATTCCTATAGAAGACCGGTAGGTCATTTTATAGAAGACCGGTAGGTCTTTTTATAGAAGACGGGTAGGCCTTCTTAAGAGAACTAAAGAAAAGCAGTAGCTCTTCTTTTAGAAGACCAGTAAGTGTTCTTAATGTGTTCTCTTTCTAGACCAGTAGACCTTCTCCTAGAACAGTAGGCAGTAGGTATGTTTATAGAAGACCAGTTGTTCTCTTTATAGAACGCCAGTAAGTCTACTTATTGAATACATGTAGGTCTGGTGTTCCTATAGAAGACCAGTAGGTCGGCTTATAGGCACTGATAATTTCAGTTCAATCATTATACCAAAATCGACAAAACATTTATTTATCCTCATAGTACAACAAGTGGGGATTCCAAAAATTGTTTTTTTTTCAAAATAGTCTGGTTTTTTATTTCTAAAAATACAATTATTTTGAAAAAAAATTAAATTAATTGTAGTTCACTCCAAATGTTATGAAATAATATCATGTTTGGCATTAAACAAAGTGCATTGAGTTAGTGTCTGTACAAAAGTTTTCGATGCCAGTGGAGAAAAATTTAACATGAGTTAACATGACTTTTGACTGTCTGCGTGTGAATAATATTTGTTATACCTTGGCGCGAAAATTTTTTGCATAACTTATTAGCATTTGTGTTATGGGTTTTGTTTGTAATTTTATTCTAAATTGTTTATAATTGGTTGTTTAAACGTTCTGTCTACTATGCCATTTTTCAAAACATAAATTAGTAGATGCCTAACAAATTGTTCATACATATACAGTAAACTCCAGGTAATTTGGGAATTATTGATAAGAGGCGTTAACAAGATTATCTTACTATCTAATTTATCCTTTAAGAAGTGTGTGGGTAAACCTGGTTACGTGGGAAGGACATTATAAGTTTGTTTTACTAAAAATTCATGTAACACAGCGAAATATTCGTCGTAGACCCCCAATGTTATATACCATTTTTCATATCTCGATGAGATAAAGCGATATAGCGATGTCCGTCTGTCCATTATAAATAGTAAAAAAACTCCACGCCGCAGTTATGGACCGATCGTTATGAGGTCGGTTTCACATGATGATTTCATGATGATCGTGAAATATTTAGGGGGTGAAATGGACCAAAAACAATTTGTATCTGCTCTATAGGTCGCAATCATAGTCCGATTGGCGCGAAAAGAAGCTTGTAATTTTACATGATGATTACATAGTTTTTAGCGGGTGAAATGGACCGAAACTTTTGTGTGAAAATTGGAAAGAATTTATAATATATCTTGTATCTTTATTCCTGGTAGACATATTCCGCACACGTGAATTATTTTTGAAAGACGATCTCTCGACCTTTCCAAAAAAGCCAATTATGTTGATGTACGTGCTCAGATAACAGAGTTACAGCCTTGTATATACAGAAATTCCGCAGTTTTAGTTGTGTGTATAGTAACCATAACCACGCTAGAGAAGAATCAACCTATTTGGTTCAAATCTTAGGTCTCGTAAATTTTGTCCAAACTTAGTTTAAGGGTACCTCCGTGGTGCCATGGTATGCACACCCGCCTTGCACGCAGAAGGTCGTGGGTTCGATTCCCCGGCTAAGCAACATAAAATTGTTAACGGTGGCAAAATACCCCTGAGTATTTCAGCCATGCACTGTGGCCGAAGTTGTTTGGGAAGCGCGGCCAAAAATATGTCCTGTGCAGGTATCAATAAGAAATTTTCAGAAAAGGTTAGTTTAGCAACACCAATGAAAAAAAAGCAAAAAAAAAATGAACATAGGTCTAGCTTTAGGTATAGCCCTCATAGAACGGTACCTCCTGATTTCTGGCATTTTAGGGGTCTTGACCACATTTTCAATGAAATTAGCTAAAATTTGGCTACCGGTATTCCCTAGTGTTAGAAAACCTTCTTGCAAATCATTTTTGAATTGGGTCTACGTTTTGATAGGGTCCCCATATAATGGTACCGCCCGATTTTCGGAATTTTGAAAGTTTATATAAAATTTTAATTCGAAATGGCCGAAATTCGGCTTAATCATTCCTGGAGGTAGGCTACCCCCAGAAAATTGTCGATTAATGCAGGTCCACTCTTTGATGTTGTCTCCATAAATCGGTATCTCCCAATATTTGGTATTTTTAAGGTCCTAGCCGTAATAATCAATCAAAATGGCTGAATTTTCCAAATTTTACATCGAGGGCCTCATTTTGACGTACCCTTCATATAACTGAACCGCACAATGTATCTACTATATATTTAAAAAGCTGAAATATATCACCTGCCCATTTGAAAAAATAACAAAAACACCCTGAAAGGTATCCTTAGTATTTTGGGAACAAGTTCCAGAGATGCGGAAATATGCAGCTGATATTTTGAAAATAGAATCTTTAGACTATTGCTGATCTTTAAAAAAATCGCTGGGGGGAAACAGGGGGAAAATAACTAAAACTTTGCTTGAATTTTAATTATATTGAAGAAATGGCATTACAAAATCCTTCAGTCAACACACCTATTCAATAATGAATCCAAAAAATTAACAAACACAAAACTGCATAAAAATTAAGTTAATGCCTTGTTTTTCAATATTCCAATTAAATTTAGTCAATATACAGTTCAACTAATTTGATACTAATATTTAACTTTCACCTAGCTTTTGCACTGAATTCACCTGTTAAATTTTCTCTTATTTGATGCTATTCTCAAAGAGTGCAGTAATAAGTAATCCATAACAAATTTATTTTAGAGAAATTTAACATGTTAGGAGTAGATATGAACACATTTGGTACCAAAAATTTGACTTTCATGTTTATACCCTACACCACTATGTGGGGAGGGTATTATAAGTTGGTTTTGGCCAAAAAGTTTGTAACGCATCGAAATAATGGTCGTAGACCCATACTAATATATACCAAAATGAATGTCTCGACGAGCTGAGTCGATCTGGCTATGTGTGTCCGTCCGTCAGTCCGTCCGTCCGTCCGTCTGTCCGTCTGTCCGTCTGTCCATCTAAACCTTGTAATCACGCTACAGGTCGCAATTTTGATCGGATCGTCACGAAATTTTGGATGTTGATGGGAGTCCCGGAGGGGAAGAAGCCTTTTGATTTTGGTGATGGTCGGATAATATTTAGGGGTCGGAATGGGCAAAAAACTTATGTGATAAAAATACAACGTTTTTTTCCAAAGCGAATATCTCAGCTTCTATACGGGGTATACCAAAAGCAAAACCTGACAATAAAAGTAGAAAATATCACCTTTCTAATGATGTAAAGTAGGTTCTCGTAGGTGATCAAACAACGAAGATATCACAATAGTCGCAAATAAAACCCAAATTTTCATTTTTGCGATTTTAATTATAAGGCGAATATCACAGCTTTGGTTGGGGACTTTCCAGAAGCAAAGCCTGGCTATGAAAATAGAAGATCCCATCTTTACAATGATGTAAACTAGGTCGGCGCAGGTGACCAAATAACGGAGATATCGCAATAGTCGGTAATACATCCCATTTTTCCACTTTTTTGGAAATCACGCTACAGGTCGCAATTTTGATCGGATCGTCACGAAATTTTGAGGGTTAATGGGGGTCACACAGATGAAGAAGCCTATTAATTTTGGTGATGGTCGGATAATATTTAGGGATTGTAGTGGGCAAAAACTTATTTGGAGAAAAAGACAACGTTTTTTCTAAGCGAATATCTCAGCTTTAATATGGGGTATACCAAAAGCAGAACCTGGCCATGAAAGAAGAAAATATGGCCTTTCTAATGATGTAAAGTAGGTTCTCGTTGGTGGTCAAACAACGAAGCCGCTAATAGAACACAACTTTTCATTTTTGCGATTTTAATAATAATGACGAATATCACAGCTTTGATTCGGGACCTTCCAAAAGCAAAGTCTGACAATGAAAGTAAAAAATCCCATCATTACAATGATGTAAAGCAGGTTGGCGTAGGTATCCAAATAACGGAGATATCGCAATAGTCGGTAATACATACCATTTTTCCACTTTTTTGGAAATCACGCTACAGGTCGCAATTTTAATTGGATCGTCACGAAATTTTGGGTGTTATTGGTGGTCCCACAGAGGAAAAAAGCTTTTGATTTTTAATAATGGTCGGATATTATTCAGGGGTCGGAATGTAAAAAAAAAATTTGGAAAAAAGACCAACGTTTTATTTCAGAGTTAATATCTCCCTTCTGTAGGAGGTATATCGAAAGCAAAACCTGGCAAGGAAAGTAGAAAATATCAACAACAGAGATATCGCAATAGTCGGTAATGCATCCCTTTTTCCATTTTTGTGCAATCACACTACGAAATTTTGATCGGATCTTCACGAAATTTTGGGGGTTGATGGGGGCCTAACAGAGAAAGAAGCCTTTTTATTTGGGTTGTACTGTCGATGCACTTAAATGCGTTTCAAAAAAATTGACCTGTGTTAATGAAGACATTCAGAGCAAAGGCGCTAAGCTATCCCAATTTTAATATTTTGAATTTTATTAGTCAAAAGCTTATGAACAGGGGTAGTGGTGTAGGGTATCACATAGTCGGCCCCGACCCGAATATAGCCTTGGCTCACTTGTTTTAATTCTGGTCAATGGCAGCGACCACTGTGCCATGTAAAGCTTCTCTGTAAGTGGTGTCTTAGGACACGCCGTTCGGACTCGGTGATAGGTAGGTAGGTCTCATATCATTGAGCTAATATGAATCTAACCGAATTGTACCAAACTACGGATGTGAAAATATTACTTCCATGCATATATCAGGTTCGAATATGGACTATATCGGCCCACACCTTTGGGAAAAGTATAGTTTAAGAGCTCTTCTCGAACCGTTTTGAATTTGTTAGAAACATGTGCATTTTTTTGGGCAAGTCCATACTTACTGAGACGACGCAAATTAAACTGACTAGTGCCTAAGATAATCCCCGAAGGGAGAAACCGGTTTGGTCTAAATTTTGTACATCGTATTATTTCTTAGAGAGTTGGATTACGTCCGAATATCGACTACATCGGAACACTCCTTCGGGTGCCTCCCACACAAATTTTGGAAAGAGTGCCGTTTAAGGACTCGTCTCGGATTGTTTCAATTTTCTTTTTGCATGTTTTTGTCTTTGTGGTCCTTGTTACAATTACAATTTTTTTGGGGGCCAAGGTCCATTCTTCTTGGGAAATTGGCCCAAAAATTTAAAAAAAAAAAAACATAGAGACCTATTGAGTTTACTTATTTTCTTTGTTTAAGAGGCTGAGGGTATATCTGCGTCGGCACAGCTGACTGATACTTTCTAACTTGCAAAAAAGCCCCGATTGGTCATTATAAAATACGGAAAATAATACCTTACGTTTCCAGTAATGACGACGTATATATGTTCTATATCTCTAGTATGTTACCATGTATTATGTATGTATGATCGGACGGCTAAAATATGTCGCAATCATATAAAAGAAATTCCTTGGAAAATAGTGCCCAGGTGGAGTGGAGTAGGGTATCACATGGTCGGCCCTGTCCGATTATAACCCTCTCTTACTTGTTTTTTTATAGCTTGGCGGGTAAATCTTTTACATAGCATATAAGTACTGTTTGTTATGAGTTTTGTTTGTAAATTTTGTTCTAAATTGTTTATAATTGGTCTTTTTAATGTTCTGTCTACTTTGCTATTTTTCAAAACAAAGACAGTAAATGTGTTACCATTTTTTTACATATATGTACAGTAAACTTCAGGTAATTTGGGAATTATTGATAAGAGTTTCTAGCAAATGGGCCAGTCTGGTTACAAAGAGTATTACTGTCTACCATTCCTGTTGTTGTTGTGCTGTACCGTCATTGGCGTATTTATTTATTATTTAGATGTCAGCAAAAACTGATTGATTATGATTATTTTTTTACTTATTTTATTTATTTTTTAATCTATAGGTATCAATTTTCATTATTAATTCAAGTGGAATTAAATACCGAAATTTCTTGAAATTTCAGTTACGTTGTTGCATTTTATTATCCATGTGGCAGAATTACACGTTTAAATTGAACTATTTTTTTCGTATTTAACTTCTAGTAAATCACAAGGCTTATGTCAGTGTTTTGGTTTTGGCTTTCACCAAAAGTTTAAAAGTTTACTTTTGCATAACTTTTTTAGTAAATTTTTCGTTCAACAATGCCTATACCCTACACCGCTATGTGATACCGGTCAGCATTAATAACGAAAAGAAACATGATAATGATTTACATGAATCGAACAAGAAATCGCAATATTTATTTATATTCCAAAATTTTATGCTTGGCATTCACTGCATCCTGTCGCGTATACGTGTTGACAAAATGCATACGTATAGGACAAAAACTCGTAATAATAACTGCACAAAATTATTGCTAAGTTAGGATTCAGCTAGATTAGAAATTAATACAACTGAGAAATGCCTTCTGGGTATGTTTGCGGGATGGATGTGTTAAGCATGGTTTAGTGTAACAGATGGTCGGCTTGCTCCAACAAACCTATGACCTTTGCATTACATGTTATCTTTTTGTGCTAACAAAAATTGTTTTTTTTTTTTTTTTGTTTTGCACCTCATAAAATAGTTATGGCGATAACTTTGTATTCGGTTGATGAAGAATAAAGTTTTGCAAAAGCTAACATGTATTGAAAACCACAATGGGGAGAACGAACAATGCCATATGGAATTTATGTTTTAGTGGTGTTTTCAAGCGAATGTTAAATGCATTAAAAAATGCTAATCATCGATGTTGAGTTTCACAAAAAGGGTTTTTTAATGCTTGTGTATTCGGTCCTGTAAAAATTATATCAGTGTTATTACAGAAATATTGTTGGTTACTGAATGAATATAAATGCATTCGAATGATAATAATACATGATGATAACGATGAATTTTGAACACAACAGTTATTGCATTGATTTCCGTACAATATAATAAAGAAACTGTATAACATCCACCATAATATAGAGAGTATAGTCAACTTTGTTATTCCGTTTGAAACAGATCAAAATATTCATCGGAGACCCCATAAGGTATATATATTTTATGCTATTTACGCTAAGTCAATACAACAATGTCCGTCTGTCCGTTGAAACCCAGATACAGCACGCAATATTTAAAATACTACTCTATAATTTGGTACTGAAGTTTCTATTACTCCTATTGATTGAAGGTTTTAACCTCATTATCACACCGAATTGGCAGAAATTTTTTATTTAGTCTTCCTTAGGGCTACAAAACTTTTTCCCAGAAATAATTCAATACAGATCAACGTGTTGGTATAACCCCCATAGAACGGTACTTTTAGATTTTCGGTATTTTAATAGTTCTCACATCGAAATGAATGAAAATTGATATGATATCTTCTTTGGGACAACAAAAATTTTCCCCAGAAATTTGGCAGTACAGGTTCACGTTTTGATCTAGCCCCTATAGAACGGTACTTCCCGGTATTCGGTATTTTAAAGGGTTTATTTAGCCTCATTATAACACCGAATTGCCTAAAAATTGTTGCGTAGTCTTCTTTGGGGCTAAAAAACATGTCCCCAGAAATTTGTCGTTGACTATTATTGAGACCTACAGAGCCGCTACAAAATTGGGTAAATATAATGTTTTTGGTCCATTTTACCTGCTAGTTATTTCACGATCATCACCAATAAAAATAAGGATCTATTCTGGTCTGAACGCGACCTCCATACAAAATTTCGTGACGATCGGTCCATAATTGCGGGCTGAAGTTTTATTACAATTCATAATGGACAGACGGACGGACGGACGGAGGGACCGACAGACACACATCTCAGAATCGTTTTATCTCGTCGAGATATGAAGATTGGTATACCACATTGGGGGTCTCCGACGAATATTTCGCGGTGTTACATGAATTTTTACCAAAACAAACTTATAATACCCTTTCCGCATAGTGGTGTAGGGTATAACAAGTAAGAGGGAGTTATAGTCGGACAGGGCCGACCCTACTCCACTACACCTGGGCACTATCCCAAGAGTTTCTTTTATATGATTGCGACATATTTTTGCTGTCCGGTCATACATACATAAGTTGATATACATGGTAACATATCAGAGATATAGAACATCTAATATATAAAAGGCAATGTGTGTATGTTAGTATGTTTGTTTGTTTGTATGTTTGTATGTTTGTATGTTTGTATGTTCCGAATAGACTCAAAAACGGCTGAATAGATTTTCTTGAAAATTTCAGATAATGTACTGGGAACACCGGTGGTGAAAATAGGCTATATATTTTTTTGAATGGTCGTCGCGGAAGTGAAATATCGCGGTCATCCCAAATTATTCAAAAATGTATTTTTTTTTTTTTTTTTTTTTACGTTCGGTCCCACGCCTCTCACACCCGCCCCTGCCGACCGAGGGGGCCACCTCCCCATTCGTAGGGAGCGCGTACACACCATAGACCGGACCATGGCGGGTTAGTAGTGGTTATAAATGTCAGCTACAGAGGAATCATCAGCCGACTATATATATTTAAGAATTCAATTAAAATTTATTTGCAATTAATGAACAACCTCGCTCGTAGGCAAATTTCTACTATTTCCGCATAAGGGGTTGTAGATACGCCGATTAACTGAGCTCAAGAAGTTAAATTAATTGCAGAGTTTAAATAATAAAATAAAAAAAAAAACAGGAAACCGCACGCAAGATTACTGCATAATTCTACTGTTCCGTAAGAGGAGTTGTAGATAATATGCCAGTATAGATTACGGGAAGTTAATAAGTAACTACAAAATAACAATGTATGTATATAATAAAATTACACTATAACACTACAATAGGACTAATAATACTTCTGGCAAACCTGCTGATCATAATATTACATGCGTAAGATAGCATTTTTTATTACATGTGTTGGACTGGTTAGATCTACCGTGTTAAAAATGTTATTATATATTTCACATAAAGATCTAAGTGGGTTACTTGCTTCATAATTAGTTTTCACTAGAGATAACTTTATAGGGAGGAAGTTACGTGTTAAACGTGAGGGTACATTGAACATTATTTCACCGACTAAAAATGGCGAATCAATCAGACCACGTATAACTTTTATTATAAATAGCGCTCTTAACATAAACCGTCTTCTTTCAAGAGAAGGAAGATCTATTAACATCAAACGACTTTCGTAAGGCGGCAATGATACTGAAGTATCCCAACGTAATCCACGTAGCGCAAACAACAGAAATTGAATTTGAACAGACTCAATCTTATCAGAGTGGCATTTATAAAATGGACTCCATAAAACGCAACCATATTCTAAAACTGGACGGACTAAACTCACAAATAAACGTTTGGTAACGTATGGATCATCAAATTCTATAGACCAGCGTTTTATGAAACCTAACAATGATTTGGCTTTATTAACAGATGATTCTATGTGTAAGTGAAAGCGTAGTTTAGGATCTAGGATAATACCCAGGTCAACAAATGATTCAACATTTTCCAGTTTGTAAGAGCCTATAAAATAATCAGAATGAATTTGTTGTGACCTGAAAAATGACAAACTTTTGCATTTTTTAAGGTTTAGGGTCATTCCATTTGCAGAACACCAATTCGTTAGAGAATGTAAATCGTATTGTAAATTAGAGGATTGATTTATGGAATTTATTTGAGAAAACAGCTTTACGTCATCAGCGTACATTAAAATGTTCGAAAATCGTATCGCCTGTGGAAGATCATTAAGATACAGGACAAAAAGGAGTGGGCCAAGATGACTACCTTGGGGGACTCCTGAAGACACTATTATGTCTCTGGACAGAAAATCATTAAATAATACTTTTTGTGTTCGACCTTCTAAATATGAAGCTAACCAAGATAAGAGAGACGATGGGAACCCCATAACATCTAATTTATAAAGTAAATGCTTATGCACTACCGTATCAAATGCCTTACTAAAATCAGTATATATTACGTCAGTCTGATGTTTTTTAATAAAACCTTTATGAATATGACAAACAAATTCCATAAGGTTAGTGATTGTGGATCTATTTTTCAAAAATCCATGTTGATAAGGCGAAACTACCGCTTTCGTAAAATGTAGTAACTTACGCGAAATCAATAATTCAAAAAGTTTAGGTATTGCACTCAACTTTGCAATACATCTGTAATTTTCAATTAAACATCTATTACCAGCCTTGTGAAGAGGAATAATATAACTTGATCTCCAGAGTAAAGGAAAATAACTCTTTATCAACGAATAGTTAAATAATTTTGTGAGAGGTAAATAGAATTCATTCGCACACGATTTAAGAATGCAGGAGGGAATACCGTCAGGACCGGGTATGTTCGATATTCGTATAGATTTTAAACCAGCTAATACTTCGTCTTCAGATAATACTATTTGGGGCAGGTGGTTCAGTTTATCAATCATATATTTGTACCGACCGTCTAAGCTTCTATCGGTATATGAAGATTGAAAATAGTCAGCAAACATATTGGAAATTTCTAGTTCGTCAGACGATTCACTGCTACCATATTTCATAAAACTAGGAAAATTTCGAACCTTTCTTTTGGAATTAACGAATTTATAAAAACATTTAGGGTTATTTTTAAAGTCATTCCTCATCTTGGCAAGGTAATTTGAGTAACATTTAGAATTTTCAGCATTGTATCTATTTCGGGCTACAGAATAATTGAGATAATTTATAGAGGAATTGCATAATTTGTATTTCTTAAACAGCCTACTTTTAATATTTCTTAGTCGGCGCAGTGCTGGAGAAAACCATGAAGGACCTTGTTCCGCAACAACTTTTGACATTGGTATAGATTTGGAGAACACATAATTGATTCTGTTATAAAACTGTGAAACAGAAATATCTAAGTCATCATCATAAGTCCAGCTAGTATTGCTTAAGAGAGATTTTAACTTTAAGAAGTCAGTTTTACGATAATTGTATCTATATGTAATGTTCTTAGTCTCCTTGATTACAAAAGGGGTACTTTGTAATTCAAGAAAAATTGACAGTGTAGGATGAAACTTATCTTCCGGCAGTACAAAAGGAGTACATTTACTTAGTGATACATTAAGTGACGTGCAGAAAATCAAATCTAAAAGACGATTTTTATCATTCAATATATAATTAATTTGGTATAAGCATTGGTCGAAAATCAAATCCCAGAAAGTTTCCATATCAGCAGTGTTAACTGATGGTACATAATCTAATCTATTATCACCAGGGACCCAAGAAGTATTTGGCAGATTAAAATCGCCCATGCACATTAAAACATCATTACTAGCAAGAGAAGACGAGACAGTTTTTAGTAAATTAGCATGTCTCAAATATACATCTATGCTAGAGTTAGGTGGAATGTAGGAACAAGTTAAAAAAAATTGTATTACCAAGGAATTTTAATTTCACGCAAATAAATTCATCATTAGGATTTACGGATATATCAATCAATTCAGATGAAACTGAGTTATGAACTGCTATCAAAACGCCTCCTCCAACTTTTATTAGCCTATCATTCCTATATACTTGGAAATTATCACAGAAAATCTCGGTATCTTTAATGTCTGGTTTAAGCCAGGTTTCAGTGAAAACAATAACTTTAAAATCACAATAAATACTGTTAAGATACAGACTATTTAGTTTAGTTTTCAACCCTCTAACATTTTGATAAAGTAAGGGTAGCATATCTAGTTTTTTGAAGCTGTCGAAATAACGGTAGGATTGACAGGTTTTGGTCTTTCGGTAGCATTATCAGGTCTTTGTCTATCCCTATATATAAATTCTCTTACTAAAATCTCTTCAGGCCAAAAAGATTCGTTGACTATAGTATCAAAAACTCTGGCAGGGACAACAATTTTAAAAGACGATATGTCACGGGTTTTCGCCGAATTAAATTTCAAAATATGAAAGTCGTTATCTGATAAATTTGTAACTTTACCTTTTATGTAATTACGAATGATTTCAGTTGATGTGTTCGCATGTAACCTAGATACAAATATTGTTTTACGTCGTGCAACGACAACAAGCTGCATATTAGGTTGCAAAGGGGAAGAAGCCGTAGGTTGCTGAACTTCTATTGAAGGAGTATTTTGAGCAACAATCGAAGGCAAAGGCTTCTGAACTTCTATTGGAGGAGCAGTTTGAACAACGATCGAAGGCAAAGGTGTCTTTTCAGGAGGCACCGTATCAGGAGCAGAAGGCTCTTGAACAGAAACCGAAGGCGATAGTGATGGTTCAGGGGGAACAGTATGAAGAGTACTAGGGGAATTAACAGGTATATGTGTAGACATTGTTTGATCATTGGAGTTACTTGTAGGATTAGGAGGTACTGAATGATGACCTTTCGAGGAGGAAGACTGAGTGGGAGGCAATGACAAAGTCGGAGAATTTAAACTAATTAAATTCTCAGAAGTTAAGTCAAAGTTGCCTACAATACCACCTAGTGTCTTCTTTCTCTTTGGAGAATCAGGAAATTCAAAAGTGGTTAACATTTTATCAATTTTATCAAAATTTTTATTAATTATATTAAAAGATTTTTTGACCTTTAATACCTCCGATTTTAGTTCTTTAAATAAACGACGGAAATTAATCTCCGTATCTCTGCAATCAGGACAAGTCCAGCGAATACCGTTAGATTTATCAGTTATCAGATCATAATGCCTACCCTTGAAGCCAGCACACTTAAAATGCGCAAAGTTATCGCATAACCAACATGCAAATAACCTCTCACTTGTACAATTAATTACACAATTTTTATACAAGCATTCCATGGTAAAAGAGAACAATTATTGTTAGAGCCTAAAAGTATGCTATTGGTTCAGATAAGAAAAAATGGTGCAAAATAATACTACCAAATTTATTAGTAAGGCCTAAAAGTATGCTATGATATGTAAATATTAGGTTATTTTAGTACACAAAAGCAGAATAAAAATCACATGAACGAACGTCAAAATCGATGTAAACAAAATAAACCAAAATAGAAAGAAAGGAAAACAGTGAATAAAGCAG
Source organism: Musca autumnalis (assembly GCF_047663935.1). Classification (NCBI taxonomy): domain Eukaryota; kingdom Metazoa; phylum Arthropoda; class Insecta; order Diptera; family Muscidae; genus Musca; species Musca autumnalis. The sequence continues at coordinate 82,521,272 of NW_027411644.1, forward strand.
ACCACTTTAATTAATGATAAAATCACAAAAAAATGCACTACTTTTACCAAAATTTCACAATTTTCCAATTTTAAATTGGTCGAAAATGGTTAAATAACACTTTAAGCACCGATTCACTATTTAAAAACAAGTAAAATTACTTATTAATTTTAATTTTTTACGAGAACGCACAAAAACACTTCTAAGCACAAGCAGGGTTGCCAGGTCTTATCGAAAAATCGATTGGGAAATCTTATGAAATTTTGTATGTGGAGTTTTTAGGTCTGAGAATAGGTCGTAATTTATTTTTTTATCCCGCTAAGTGGTGGTCCTCCCCACAATTTTTTTAAGAGAACCGCGAAATTCAAGATACTTTTTAATATATTGTTTACAAATTGTTTGCAATGCTATGGTAATTATAGTCTTGACGACCATTCGTCGCGGAAGTGAAAATCGCGGTCATCCCAAAATTTTCAAAAATGTATTATTTCAATTAATTAGAACTGTTGTAAGCTGTTTTTATAGTGACCGGTGGTCCTCCCCCACAATGTTTTTAAGAAAATCTGAAATCTTTGATATTTTTGAACGTATTGTTTACAGATTGTTTTCCCTGAATGATCGCGGTCATCACAAAGTTTTCAAAAATGTATTATTTCAATTAATATACATAATTTTAGTAAGCGTGACACAAAAATGATATAAACACTAGCTTGAACAAGTGGGATATCGCGGTCGTGAGCTATTTTAATACGGCTAAGTGTAGTGACCGGAGGTTCTCCTTCAATTTTTTTTTTAAATCTGAAGTCCCTGATATTTTTGAACGTATTGTTTACAGATTGTTTGCAATACTACTGTAATTACTGTCTTGACCCTGAATGGTCTTCGCGGAAATGAAATATCGCGAAAAGTGAAATATCGCGACCATCACAAAATTTGCAAACATTTATTATATCAGATAATATACATAATTTTGTAAGCGTGCCTATAAAAAGCTATAAACGCTGAACACTAAACAATAAGTGGGATAGCGCGATAAACTCCACATTTTGGAATACAGTAAAATCCCGATAACTTGAGATGTCACTAGATCGAAATTCCAGAAAGATCGATTGGAAATCAGACAAAGTTATTGATATACAATACAATATCCTCATTGGAATCAGAATACCGCGATCGTGTTCGATTTTTGAAAATATTATAATTACGGATAAAATCTCAAAATGTGGGAAGTGAAACTTCATAAGCATTGATTTCAATCCTTGGAATAGCTAGATAAAGATAAATTTTTTAAATACAACAAAAGCTCGATAATAACAACTAGAATTTATAGAAGTAATTTTTTTATGAATTATATAAATGTTGCCATACATATCCCGAAGGAACATACATTTCGCTGAGGGGTATTTTACCACTATTGCATATAGAGCGCGAAGAAAAAAGGCGTTACGTTCGATCGGGCTGAATGAGGTTAAATCCACCAAAAATAACGAAAATCAGGCGCCACCGTTCTATGGGAGCTATATCAAAACGAGGACGTATACTGAAAATTCTCTGCAAGACTGTTTACGACCCCCAACAGTGGCTATATCTCTGAACTATCGAAAATCGGGAGGTACTGTTTTATGGGAGCTATATCAAAACGTGAACCTATAACTGTTACATACCGAGCGCAAATGAAAAGGCGTGTCTTTCGGTCGATCCGAATATTTATGCTCTCCTCTTTAAAATATATTTAAACCAGATTTCAGCTATTTCGGTGTGATAATGATGTTATATCCTCAAAAATAGCGAAAATCAGCCGGTACAGTTCTGTGAGAGCTATATCTAAACGTGGACCTATACTGACAATTCTCTGCAGTAATAATTACGACCCCAACCGAGACCAACAATCCAATATATAGCAATTTAATAGACGTGCACCGACCATTATATGTGGGTCACAAAGTGCTTTAAACTGCCGATTTATGGTGAAGGGTATAATAAAAGAGATTTTATATCTTAAATTTGGGGGATACCATTACATGGAATTTATGTCAAAACATTGATTTATATTATGAAGTTTCTATAGGGATGCCTAATTATGGCTGTATCAATACTGGATAGATAACTAAAGTTTACACGGAGAACCCAAACAACGGGCCAGCAACGCGGACCGGGTCAGCTAGTATATACATATTTATACATACAACAAGTAAAAAAGTGTCAGTCGGCTTTGCCGACAGATATATACCCTCAGCCTATGTGAAGTGAAGCTTTCACCTACGGACACATCGAATGTATTTAATGTCTCTTCAGAATGTTGGGGCCCTTTTTGGACCTTTCAATTTGCCGACAAACATGTGGATTAGGAATTAACTGCGCTAAGACACAAATGTTGAACCTTTGTTGGGGAGGTACCCTTAGGGAGGACCGATATGGGCCATTTTAGAAGTTAAACTAAATTTTGACAAAATATTAGGAGATCCAAAGTTTGGACCAAATTGGTTGCCCATTTAAGTGATATCGTCCTAGCATTTTAGTGACATTTTTTAAATATTGGGGAGAAGTACCGGAAGTTGTGGACCGGTATTGCCGAATGAAACTAAGTTTAGATATAATATGACGAAGACCAAATAGGTTGAACAGTTCGAGTGTTATCTTGCTCTCCGATAGCCGCATATGGTGACATAGGGTCTTTTTACACCATTCGGGCTGTTTTCCTAAGAAATATGGACTTGCCCCTAAAAACTTTTACCGTCGTAATAGAGGTAGCGAGTGCAAATCGCTTCAACAAAAATCAAAGTGATTCGAGAGCAGGTCTTAAAGTGAACTTGTCCGAAATTTTGTGTGAGAAGTACCAGAAGGAATAGACAAATATAGTCCATATTCGAATCTGATCTATATTTGGTAGATATATTCGGATGTCCAATTTTTTTGAACATTTTTGAACTTTTGGGGGGGAGATTCCTAAATGGAGTGGGCCGATATGGCTTTTCTTCGAATTTAAACTATGTTTGGACAATATATTACGAAGGCCAAATTTTGGACCGAATCAGCAGATCCGTTCGAGACATCTTGCGCTCCATTCACTACACACGGTGTCATAGGGCCTTTTTGCATCTTTCAGGCTATTTTCTCAGGAAGTATGGACTTACCCCTGATGAAACTTGTACCGTCGTATGGGGGGCAATGAATACAAGTTGCTGCAACAAAAATCAAAGCGATTCGAGAGCAGCTCCTAATCTGAACTTATCCGAAATTTTGTGTCGGAGGTACCCGAAGAAGTGGACCGATTGAGTCTATATTGGAACCTCATCTAAGTCTGATAGAAGTTACACGATGTGCAAAGTATGGACCAAATCGGTTACTTCCTTCAAGAGTTATCGTGCGCACAAATTTTCCGAACATTTTCGAACTTTTTGGATCGAATCGGTTGATCCGTTCGAGATTTATCGTCTGAAACACATTTCGTACTTACTTACATACTTGGGGTCGAAAACCATTATTTCTATGAGGCACATTTTGCCCGTGTATATACCCTCGTTAGCATAAATGCTGAGGGTGTAATGACGGCGTATTGCTGGAAAAGTAAGGTATTATTTTCCTTATTTTATAATGACCAATCAGGGCTTTTTCGCAACATATTATTAAAACAAGTTAGAAAGTATCAGCCAGCTGTGCCGACGGAGATATACCCTCAGCCTTGGACGTAAAGAAAATAAGTATTCTCAATACTAATAACATCTCTATGTTTTTTTTTAATTTTGGTCCAATTTCCTAAGAAGAATGGACTTTGACCCAAAAAAATGTACAGTCGTATCAAGGGCCGGACCATAAAAACAACAAAATTCAAAAAAATTGATACAATCCGAGACGAGTCCTTAAACGGCACTCTTTTCAAAATTTGTGTCGTAAAAATATCCGAAAGGTAAACATGTTTCAAACAAATTAAAAACGGTTCGAGAAGAGCTTTTAAACTATACTTTTTCCAAAGGGTGGGCCGATATAGTCCATATTCGAACCTGATATATGCATGGAAGTAATATTACCACATCCCTATTTTGGATCAATTCGGTTAGTCCCTTCTGGAACTACCTTGCGAATAATCTTAGCGAAAAGTTTTGAACTTTTGTGGGGGTAATTAACGGAAGGTGTAGGCCGATATGGTCCATCTGCGAAATTAAACTATGTTTGGAAAAAATTTACGAAAACTAAAATTTGAACCAAATAGGTTGATTCTTCGAGAGTTATCGTGATCAACAGACAGCCAGACAGACGGACGGACATGGGTAAATCGACTCCAAATTGTCTGAAATGGATTTCGTCCAAACATACTTGGGGTCTAAATCATTATTTCGATGGTAATGGTAAAATCATTATTATGATGATGGTATAAACAAATATTAAAAGATGTTCAGAAATAGTTTTCTGTGATTTTTATCGAATCGATCAATCAAAAAAGACCAATATTTCGAGGTACTATTACATTACTTTTTACCAAAGGTATCACAAAAACTTCACGACTCCGTACAGCATTGTAATTTGTAACAATTTAAAAACCTGGGAATCCTTCTTTCATGATTTGAAATCATGATTGCGACATTTTGTAACATGGAATGTAAATGTATTTCTATGCAAGAAAATCACAACAATAAAAACCAGTTATATTTTAGGCAGTAGTTCAGTTATCTAACCGATATATTCATGTTGGTTTTCAACTTTATTTTCGTAGATATGTCACCTAGAAATAAGATATACACCAAAAATTTAATTTGGATATTATTCCCACAAAAGTTCAACCCCCTAAGAACTATCCGCTCATTATCCACAATTGTTGGCATCTTCCTTGACCAAAATTGTTACCTCGTGTAAAAATTTGTCAGTACTAAACTGCGAACTAGTGTGGTTATGGTTACTATACACACAATTAAAACTGTAGAATTTCTGTACATACTAGGCTATAACTCTTTTATCAGAGCACGTACATCAACATAATTGGCATTTATGGAAAGGTCGAGAAATCACGCACGTGGGCGGAATGTGTCAACCAAGAATAAAGATATAAGATATATATTAAATTTTGTGTGGTAAACAGAGTGGCGGATATTTGCATATTGCTACGGAGATATCACCCCCACCTTGGGGATCACCCTGTTTCACTCTACGGAGCTTGGACTTCTTGTCCCTGAATTCCAAGTACGACTGGCGTCTACATTTATAATTCATTATCCCACATCAAGCTGTTTCAGCATTGCCATAGAGATTCCATCAGGGTCCAACGCTTCTTTGGACAATTTAGCATTCCTGATGACATTCGCAACATCATCCATTGTAAATTGTGGTGGTTCATCCTCTTCTTCCCTTCGCCCTGTCACTAACGAGGTGCTCGATAACTGTCGATTGAAATAACTCGCGCACCTCTTCGGATCGAAAGTGCAGCATTCAGAGATGATAAGATCAGGCGGTATACTGATGTAGACAATTATGAGGTGATGGTCTGATCCAAGAGAAACAACAGGTGTAGTCATTTGTCAGACCAGGTGCCACGATAGTTATGCCTGACGAACTAGAACTCTCTCCACATTGACCGTGTAAAACGTAAAGCTATCAATCTGCTCAGCTAGCACTATACCCTTCTGATCGTTTCAGAGGACCCAATGCAAAAACTCATGATGAACATTAAAATCCCCAAAGACCAGACAGTTATGATCTTCCAAAAGCGGTTTAAAGTAGGGCTTATAACCTGAAGTACAGCTATTTATCGGGGTATATAGGTTTAGCAACTCTACTTCAGCAGTTTCACAGCTGGCTGCTAACCCCATACGTTCTATGTACTGATCATTAGAGCCAGGCTCAAGCGAGATAGGTGTGTTTTGAAAATACTGGTGTAAAAGGAGAGCTAGTCCCCATCTTCACTTTTGCTGCGATCTTTCCTCAGTACTTTGTAACCATCACAATGCTGTAAGCTGTAGTTGTTGTTAAGCTTGGTTTCCTGCACCGCCGAGACCATGATATTCTTCCGATTCGTGAAATCCACCATTTTGTGCTTAAAGGATGAATTTCCAGGGATTGGAACAACAACGGCTAGTGTTATGTGCAGCATGTGCTGCTGCTGTTGGGGGACTCCCGGTGAGTCGTGTAATCTGATGACGATGATTCACAGGGGACTGTGTTCATGCAGCATGCAGCAACGTAGTATGGCCTTTTTTGGAATACCATGTGTTCAACTTATAGATTACCATGAGGTCTTCTTATAGAAAATCATGAGCACTTCTTATAGAAAGGCAAAAGTTTTTCTTATAGAAGATCAGTATGTATTTATACCCTGTGTCTTTGTGCATTTGTATGTAACATACAAAAGGAAACGAAATAGACCCATAGTTCCTTTTGGGGATATACATATAATCACTTTCTGAGTCGATTTATGCATGTCTGTCCTTCCGTCCGTCTGTCCATGTATTTTGTTCGCAACGTACAGGTCACATTTTTCGTCCGATTCAGCTGAAAATTAGGGAATGTAATTTTTTTTACCCATAGGAAGAACGCTATTGCTTTTGGTGAAAAACGGTTCAGATTTAGGTATAGCTCTCATATATAAATTTGGCGTATTTGCTGCACCAAATACGCTATATACGTCCGATTTTTATGAAATTTGGAATATGTGACTGAATTCTATCTGAATATAAATGTGCCAAATTACATCGAAATCGGTTTAGATTTGAATATAGCTCCCATATATATTTTCGTCCGATTTGAAGTATTTGCTGCATCAAACACGCTATATAGGTCCGATTTTGATGAAATGTGGGATGTGTGACTGCATTCGATATAGAAATAAGTATGCCAAATTATATCAAATTGGTTTAGATTAAGATATAGCTCCCATATATATTTTCGCCCGATTCCAGCATTTGCTGCACCAAACACGCTATATATGCACGTCCGATTTTGATACAAAATGGAATGTGTGACTGAATTCGGTCTAAAAATAAATGTGCCAAATTACATCGAAATCGATTCAGATTTGGATATAGCTCTCATATATATTTTCAGCGTCCGATTTTGATGAAATTTTGAATGTGTGACTGAACTCGGTCTAGAAATAAGTGTGTCGAATTATATCGAAATCGGTTCAGATTTGGATATAGGTCCTATATATATTTTCGAACGATTTGACGTATTTGCTGCACAAACACCCTATATCTGTCCAATTTTGATGAAATTAGGAATGTGTGACGGAATCTTGTGTACCATTATATAGAAATCAGTTCAAATGGGTATATATCTCCTATATTTTACATATTCATAGTGGTGTAGGGTATCATATAGTCGGCCCCGCCCGACTATGATCCTTTCCTTACTGGTTTTATGGAGGATCATGAAATCTTACAGTAGACCATAGTGCCTTCTTATAGTAGACCATGTGGTGTTCTTATAGAATACTATGAGCCCTCCTTAGAGAGAACCCATGACGCCTTCTTGCGGAAGAACATGGAGGCTTCTTACACAACTTCATGTGCACTTCTTACAGAAGACCATTAGATCTTCTTAGAGAAGACTATGAGGACTTCTAAATGAAGATCATGAAGTCTTCTTATAGCAGACTAATATGGTTTTTTATAGAAGACCATGATGCCCACGGGGTCTCCCTATAGAAGACCATGTCAACATCCTATTGAAGACCATTAGTTCTTTTTATAGAAAATCACGAGGACTTCTTATAGAAGACCATAAGATCTATTAGAAGAAAGCCAGGTTTTATAGAAGGTTTTCATATAGAAGACAATGCGACCTTCTTATAGAAGACAATGATGTCTTATTTTACAAGGTCATGGGGTCTTCTTGTAGAAGACCATGAGGTTTTCTTACAGAAGACCATTATGTATCCTTACAGAATACCATGAGGTCTTCCCATTGAAGACCATGAGGTCTTCTTATAGAAAATCATAAGGTCTTCTTCTCATAAAAAGCCATAAACTCTTATTATGAACGACTATGCGGAACATGAGGTCTCCTTATAGGAAAATATAAAGTCTACACGCAGAGAAAAAAATATGATTGATCCAACAATATTCGAAGAGCAAAATATGTATTGTAAAGATATTGTTAAATTCCAAATGTAGTATTGTGATTCCAACAATTGGGTTTTGTTAAATCCAAAAATAGTTTTTGTCAACTGGACAATAGTTCTCTCTTTTCTTGGACAATTTTTTCTCTTCTCTCGCTATTCGATGCCTTGTTGAAAAAACAATTATGGTGAGTTTTGTTTGTATGGCATGATGCCTTTATCTTTGTTTATGTGTGTATGTATACCAACAATGAGACTCTTGTTGTTATTTTGTTTTGTTTCATTCTTCTATCTTCATTGTGCTTTGAGGTTTGGTGTTATACCGGAGTTTGTTATGGTGTTTAAATATTCCTTATGTTGTGGTGGGTGCTTGTGGCTTTTTGTTTGTCTTTGTTGTCAGCCAATGCAGCAAATCATGTATTGTGTTCATCAATGATTGCAATATTATACGCGACATTTATATCCAAGTTATGTGAAAAGTGTATATGAGAAGTATATACACTAAATTAAAAATTTCTGGGCTGGTTTTCTGGGTTGACAATACTTTTTGTAAACAAAATTAGATTATGATAGTTCCTACAATCGGTATTGTTAACGATTTTTACAATATTGCGGAAATTCGAAAGTTGTTTTTGTTTTCTATGTTTGGAACAAAAGATGGTATTTTTGGATTTGGATACAATGTTTGAACAAAACAAATACCTTTTTGGTATTTGTATTTTGTATTTTGTCTTCGAGACATATTTAAGGTTTGAATATGGACTATATCGGTTCTCTCATTGAGGTACCTTCCTCACATAATGTTAAAATATTTCGCTTAAGTGCAATTTAGAGAAATGTCTCGGATCGTTTAAATTCTGTTGCACTTATTGCAAAGGTATAATTTTTCGAGCGTAAGCTCATGCTTCCTGAGATAAAGGCCCAACAGATGCAAAAACCATATCATAACCAACTAAAATGACTAATGATTACGATAATTTACGAACGGATTACCCGATTTGACCGACACTTTGCACAATGTAATTTACTTACAAGCATACATCAAATTCTAAGAATGTCTAATTGAACAACAGCTTCGGGTTCCTAAATCACAAGAGCTCTCAATTCCCGCTTGAATGCAGTTCCTTGCGATTCCGATTTATTTTCGTGAACAAGATCATGCCTTGTGGCATAATGATTTAAAGCTTTTACAAATTCTAACGTGACCGATTAAAATGGCTGATGAAGCGTTAACCAGTCACTGACAGTGGTCCAACCTTTGCGCATCGTACTATTTCTCTCAAACATAAATAAAGATTGAAGATGGACTATTCGGGACAACTGTGTCCGGTATCTGCCTCAGAAAAGTTCAAAATTATTGGCTTCGGTACACTTTTGTTCGAGGATTGTTTTGTAATTCCCTTCGAAATAAGTCCTTGCGATTACAACTATATAACTTTTTTTCGTTGGCAAGTTTATGCTTCTTGGCATAATGATGGAAAGGAGTGACTGTCATAATTATGTCGATAAAGCTGACTGATACTTTTTACTTCTTCTTCATGCTAAAGGTAAACATACGAACAAATAATTACTACCACAGACTTTTCTTATTATTTCGCATTGTACTATGACAACAAAATGTACAAATATTGAATGACTTACAAGGCAGCATTTATGAACTTCCCTCAGTGATAAATAACTGACAAGCATCAGCAATCATACAACATACACAACGTATGTACATACAAAATTATCCCTATTTCTGTAGTCATCAATTCAAGCAACAATAAAGTAGTTTAAAATGTCCTTCAATACCAACAGAGTCAGTCATATGCAAACACACCATAATATTTCTCTCGAAGATATGTTTGAACTGAACTACTGAACCTGAAACCTGCTTGGACCTAGAATATTTATTGCCATTATACCATTATTGGTGAATGGACATATGTATGGTTTTGTATCATTTCTCTCCCTTTCTTTCCTTACCATGAATATATTACGAATATTGTTACAATCTTATATATTCATATATAAATTTAACAACACATTGATACATTCGGGCACACATACAACCATATAAATACACTGGTATGTAATATGTATACAATTGGATATTTGTTAATTTCCATGTGTATGTATGTCACGATGCTATGGATGGATGTCATCGTTATGTACATAACGAATTCATGTCAATCGATCTTCGGGCTAAGGATGCCCTATTTTGTCAGCCAATGACAATAGCAAAACGCGAGGGGTGTGGTTGAAAAATTAAAATTCAAATGTCACACTTGTCCAATAACAATGAGATGAAAATATTGACTCTTTGCTATGAAACAGATTTTCTCTTCACCTTCTGTTACGACCCAGGACAAGAGTTTCAGCTGCACCCCACGCATTTTAATAATACATCACCATAAACTTTGCATACTTATGCTTGTGATGGTCAACTCTTAAACGAACAAAAAAAAACAATCATCATCATCCAAAGCCATCAAGACTCTTTACAACAATACAGGAACGACAACAACATCGACATTGCACATACATATGACCACCAAAACATTAAGGCCTCCACACAATGTGTAACCACTCAACCATAGGGTATCCATCGAGCCAAACCTACTGACACAGTTGCAACTGTGACAGCCAAACAATGCACAACAGATCACTACATTGTCTGTCTGTCCTTTCCACCATGCATATATTCTTCATTCACTTAAATATGCAATCCATAAAGGACTAGTAGTTGTTTCTGACTGGCATCGATGCAAGAGCATATTTGTCATTTATTTATTTATTTACTGCAATTGTTTCTTTTGGTGGCATTCCATTCCATCGCTACTACCGTATTCAGAGAAACATGTATTGCACAATAATTGCAAAAATATTGGCCAGCTAGAATATAAAGGTTTAATAGTGTGAATGGGTTAAGAGTGGCATATGTATGTATAAATTGAACATGACCCTCACCTGTACGTATAATCGATGTCAACACGTATACGCCACAATAGAGCTATTGATTAGGGGACAATGGAAACTTTTACGACACTTTCATCGGATTTCTTCACAAATGTTATTTTTTCAAAAAAATTAGAGCATCAATTAGCGTTTTAGTAAATATGATCTGGGACGTAGATCATGTCCCATCAATTGACAAGGTACAAATTCTTCACTGCTAGATTTATTTCGAAAGTACAAGGCTAATTGTACCACCTCCCAGAATATATCACTCTTATTATAACAATCATCAAAGAGTGATATGAAAAAGATTGTGTAGGCATTTGACAGTCGAAAATTTGTAAACGTTGAAAACGTCATATAACTGTATAAAGCTAAATGGATTTCCAAGATCAACCGGAGTCAGTAAAATTTCAACAAACTAATATTCCGTATCAAAATCAAACCAATAATAAATGCAATATGCAAATCCCCCTACGCACAGAGAAGATAGTCTACTTGATATCGTGTCTATATATGGACTCTTACCCAGCTGTTTGCTGAGCAATCGATCTCTTTGAACGTGAACTTGCTGGGAAGTTCATACCAATATGGATATAAGAAACTGTACATGTATCTTATGTGAGGTACCTGATATAAACTTTTCCCGTCCACACCTTCTGGCACCTCCCACGCAAAATTCGGATAAAGTGCAGTTTAAGAGCTCCTCTCGCATCGTTTTGATTCTTTTTTCAGTAGGTTGTTTGAGCGGCCTAATTTACAACGGTACATTTTTTCCGGAGTAAGTCGGTACTTCCTAAGATAACGGCCCAAAAGCTCAAAAACACTGCCGGCACACGGTGGTTCAGAAATGGATTTTCCTGGCCAAAAATCAAAATTTTGTTTGTCACAGATATTTAATTTTTATATGGGATTCGATAGTAAACATATTGAAACTAAGGAAACAAAAAATTAATATTGGAAGGTGTGGGCGTGGGTGCACCTATAGACAAACATTTTTCCCATTTTTGGAGTATTTTCTTAACTTTTTTAACAAATTTAAAATTTGTTCAAAAAAAATATTTAAAAAAAAAATTGTTATACCCTACACCACTATGTGGAAAGGTATTATAAGTTGGTTTTGGTAAAAATTCATGTAACACCGCGTCGGAGACCCCCAATGTGGTATACCAATTTTCATACCTCAACGAGATAAAGCGATTTTGAGATGTGTGTCCGTCCGTCTGTCCATTATAAATTGTAATTAAACTCCAGGCCGCAATTATGGACCGATCGTCACGAAATTTTGTATGGAAGTCGGGTTCAGACCAGAATAGATCCCTATTTTTATTGGTCATGATCGTGAAATATTTAGCGGGTGAAATGGACAAAAAACATAATTTTTATCTGATTTTGTAGCTGCTCTGTAGGTTGCAATAATAGTCCGATCGCCTCGAAATAAATATGGTAAAAGTATATGACAAAGAAGAAGCTTGCAATTTGAGATGACGATCAGGTAATATTTAGAGGGTTAAATGGACCACAAATTTTGTGTGAAAATTGTGAAAATTTTTAATATACAGCTTATATCTTAATTCCTGGAAGAGTCATTCCACGCAAGTAAGCAATACTTGGAAGAGGAACGCTTGACCTTTTTATTGATGTCAATTGTGTTGATGTACTTGATAATATAACGGAGTTGCTGCCTAATATACCCAGTTATTTGTTTGTAGTGTAATCAGAAACACGCTGGAGGTCGCAATCATAGCTTAATAATCGCGAAATTTTGCACGAGGTAAGAGTTTGGGCAGAAGAAGATGCCTACAATTTTGGATGATTATCTGATATTATTTAGCGGGTGAAATGGACCATTTGTATGAAAAATAAAAAAATATACTTGGTCTATATTTTATTTCCAGGAGGGCATATACCGGCAAAGTAGACTACATATGGAAATAGAACTCTTGATCTTCGCTCTGATGCAAATGGCAATAACGTGTCTGCTAGATAACGGACCTACTGTCTAATATATAATGGCTTTTGTGTAGAGAACCACATTTTTCCATTTCCAGTTTTTGCATTATTGCAAATTACATGGGCCACTAGCGTATTAATTTGCCAATTGGATTTTTATACATACAGTGCAAGATGGGTCGCTTTGCCACCTTTTTCAAAACGATTACCCAGCCGGGCAACATAAAATTTTCAATGGTGGTAAAATAACCTTCAGTAATATTGGCGAAATTTTCTGAGTATTTCAGCCATGTAAAACTTCTCTACAAGTGGTGTCATAGGACCCACCGTTCGCACTCGGAGATAATCTGTGGGTCCCATATCTTTGAGCGAAAATGAATCGGGGTACACTCACTCATTGATATACGAGAAGTCTGCCTTTTCCCTTCTGGGATGTTTGTGAAACAATTCTTATATTTTTATTTAAGCTTGGTGTGATACGGTACCAGAATCCACAAAGTTATTTCTTACAATAAGTTTATTTGTTCCATAAAGAAATTTTGATTCGTGGAAAGCTAATTCCCAAGGGTAAAGGTGTAGGGTATCATATGGTCGGCCCCGTCCGACTATAGCCTTGGCTTACTTGGTTTTTTTTGTATTTTTTAGTTTATTTATTGGAATTTTACAAATTTGTATACATATATAGGAAAATATAAAAACACAAAAACACTCATATTTTGATGAAATATAAAAAGAACTCAATAGTTGAACTTTGACTTTGAATTCGTCTGCACCTACTGGACCTAATTTTACCGTTTTTTATTTACAAACAAGTGAGCAAAGGCTATAGTCGGGACGGGGCCGACCATGTGATACCCTACACCACTACCCTTGTGCATAAGCTTTTCACTGGTAAACATTTCATTTAGGGAATATAAACCGACTACCACCAAAAATAATATGCCTCTTTGTCTCTGGGACCCCCATAAGCAACCAAAATTTCGTGACCATCCAATCAAAATTACGACCTGTAGCTTGATTGCAAAAAATGGAAGAATTGGATGCATTACCGACTATTGTGGTATCTCCCTTGTTTGACCACCTTCGCCAACCTGCTTTACACCAATGTAAAGGTAATATTTTCTTCTTCCATTGACAGGCTTTGCCGTTGGAATACCCCTACTAGAAGCCAATATATTTACAAAGAATAAAATTTTGAATTTGTCTCCAAATGAGTTTTTCCCCATTGCGACCCCTAAATATTATCCGACTATCACCAAAATCAATAGGCTTCTTCCTATGTGGGACCCGCATGAACTCCCTAAAAATTCGTGACGATCCGATCAAAATTGCGACCTGTAGCGTGATTACAAACAAATCGGGAAATGGGATGCAGTACCGACTATCGCGATATCTCTGTTGTTTGAGCTGCTTTTGATATACCTCTTAAAGAAACAGAGATATTGGCTTTGAAATATAACGTAGACCTTTTCTCCAAATAAGTTTTTGCCCATTCCGACCCCTGAATATTATCCTACCATCATTAAAATCAGTAGGCTTCTTCCTCTGTGAGACCCCCATTAACCCCTAAAATTTCGTTACGATCCGATCAAAATTGCGACCTCTGGCGTGATTACAAAAAAATCGGAAAATGGGATGCATTATCGACTATTGCCATATCTCTGGTATTTGATCACCTATGACAACCTAATTTACATCGTTGTAAAGGTGATATTTTTTACTTTCCTTGACAGATTTTGCTTTTTATATACCTCTTAAAGAAACAGAGATATTGGCTTTGAAATAAAACGTTGACCTTTCTCGAAATAAGTGTTGGCCCATTCCGACCTGTGTATTATCCGACCATCATCAAAATCAATAGGCTTCTTTCTTTTTGGGACCCCATAACCCCCATTTCGTGACGATCCGATCAAAATTGCGACCTGTAGCGTGATTACAAAAATATCGGAAAATGGGAGGCATTATCGACCATTGCCATATCTCTGCTTTTTGACCACCTACGACAACCTAAATGTGATATTTTCTACTTTCCTTTCCAGGTTTTGCTTTTGATATACCTTTTAAAGAAACAGAGATATTGGCTTTGAAATAAAATGTTGACTATTCTCCAAATAAGTGTTTGCCCATTCCGGCCCCTAAATATTATCCGACCATCACCAAAATCAATATGCTTCTTCATCTGTGAGACCCTCATTAACCCTCAAATTTTCGTGACGATCCGATCAAAATTGCGACCTGTAGCGTGATTTCCAAAAAAATAGAAAAATGGGATGTATTACCGACTATTGCGATATCTCCGTTATTTGGTTACCTACGCCGACCTAGTTTGCATCATTGTAAAGACGGGATCTTCTACTTTCATAGTTAGGCTTTGCTTTTGGAAAATTTCCAACCAAAGCTGTGATATTTGTCAGTATAGTTAAAATCGCAAAAATGAAAATTGGGGTTTTATTTGCTACTATTGCGATATCTTCGTTGTTTGATCACCTACGAGCACCTACTTTACATCATTAGAAAGGTGATATTTTCTGCTCTCATTGTCAGGTTTTGCTTTTGGTATACCCCATGTAGAAGCTGAGATATTGGCTTTGGGAAAAAACGTTGTCTTTTTATCCACCTAAGTTTTTTGCCCTTTCCGACCCCTAAATATTATCCGACCACCACCAAAATCAATAGGCTTCTTCCCCTCCGGGACCCCCATCAATATCCAAAATTTCGTGACGATCCGATCAAAATTGCGACCTGTAGCGTGATTACAAGGTTTAGATGGACAGACGGACAGACGGACGGACGGACGGACTGACGGACGGACACACATAGCCAGATCGACTCAGCTCGTCGAGACATTCATTTTGGTATATATAAGTATGGGTCTACGACCATTATTTCGATGCGTTACAAATTTTTTGGCCAAAACCAACTTATAATACCTTCCCCACATAGTGGTGTAGGGTATAAAAAGCTGATTGTGTTTTATGTCGAACAAAGGAAGAACTATGAAAATATCTCTATCCGTTCAAAAGTTACAGAATTTTGACCATGAAAAAACTATTCAGAACAACTGAGCGGCACATATTAAAATTTCAAAAATTTCTTTCAAACTTAGTTTAACGTAATTTAATATTTCCAGTCCTTTATGAAGAAGTTTGGTTACTAAAAATGTTTGGTATATGTCAATGATTTGGTATGGCCCCACATTACGGCACCTACAGATTTTACAGCAAAGTCGTGATACAAAACCAATTTATTTTATATACGGCATAATTATTATGTTTGGTTTGGGGTTTTGTCTTTGGCTGAGGATATATCTCCGCCAGCACAGCTGACTGATACTTTCTTACTTCTTTAACATAAATATAGCTACAGCTTCCAATATTTTTTGCTATGTCTAAAAAGATTTCATTTTGTCCAAAAGCATTTAATTTGTATAATAAACAACCACATTTCGCGAGTCTAAAAGGGTAAACCTTGGCTTGAACTATGTTAAAATTTTCAAAAATAATCCCCATGTGCTCCTTCATACGACCAATATGTGCCTCATCGAACTAATGGTTTTACACCCCAAGTATTTTTGGACCAAATCCGTTTCAACAATATGGAGTCGTTTTTTGCAATGCCCGTCCGGCTAGAGCGCACGATAACTCTCGAACGGATCAACCGATTGCGCTCAAACTTTGGCATTCGTAATATCTTGTCCAAACTTAGTTTATGTTCGTAGATGGGTCATATCGGTCCACTTCTTCGTATATCTTCCTCACAAAAGTTCAAAACATTTTCCACGATAACTCTCGAAAGCATTAACCGATTTGGTTCATACTTTGTACATCGTAATATATCTACGAAACATAGATCAGGTTCGAATATAAACTATATCGGAAATTCCGGAGAAGTGCAGTTTAAACCAGCTCTCGAATCGCTTTGATTTTTTAAAGCAACTTGTTTTCGCTGCCACAATTACGAAGGTACAATTTTTTCAGCATCAAGTCAATACTTCCTGAGAAAATGGTCCGAAAGCTGTAAGAACCCAGTCAATACTCATGACAAAATTGGACCAATGCACAGTGGATCCATTTGTATGGAGAAAGTGGGCAAAAATATTTAGAGTGTAAAAATTAAGCCAATGCGCCGGTTACAGTTTTGTGCTGCTGCGAAGAGTGTTTTAAGAAATCACGAGCGTAACATTATCCCCCCTTTCCCCTCTGGAGGGGGTATACGGTAAGAATTGTTTTATGCTGTTAATACAAAATAACATGAACGAAGGTCCCGATTATCTTATGATGCAAAAAAGGGCTTGGGGAAACAAAACAATCTCCAAAACAACATAAAATCCAACCAACAACATAAAATCCAATCCCACGGCAGCGGGTTCTTACGTACCGGATTGACCCGAAACCAAAAGTGTTTCGGCCAGCGGCTGCCAACCCAGCATTATATGCTGCTACAACAACAACCAATTTAGCAGATTAAAAAATCAACATTTTGGTCTTTAAATTGGTAAAATTTTTAATTTAGATCTTATAGCGTTCTTCCTTGAAGGCGGACACGTGGCTGGCTGGTGCGCTTTCGTACTATTTTGCCCAAACTTAGTTTAAGTTCGAAGATGGGCTATATCGGTTCACTCATTCCGGTACCTCCCCCACAAAAGTTCGAAAATGTCCGGAAAATTTATGCGCACGATAAATCTTAAAGGGAGTAACCGATTTGGTCCATACTTTGCCCATCATAAAATGTGTACCAGACTTAGATAATGTTACAATATAGGCTCAATCGGTTCACTCCTTCGGGTACCTCCCACACAAAATTTTGGAAAAGTTCAGTTTAAAGCCATCTCTCGAATCGCTCTGATTTTTGTTTTAGCAACTTGTATTGACTGCCCTCCATACGACGGTACAAGCTTCATCAGGGGTAAGTCCATACTTCCTGAGAAAATAGCCTGCAAGTTGCAAAAAATTCTAAGACACCGTGTGAGGTGGTTGGAGCGTAAGATAACTCTCGATCGGATCTGCCGATTCGGTCCAAAATTTGGCCTTAGTAATATTTTGTCCAAACATTTGAAGATAAGCCATATCGGACCACTCCTTCAGGTACCTCCCACACAAAAGTTCAAAAATGTTCGGAAAATTTGTTCATACGGTAAATCTTGAAGGGAGGGGCCGAATTGGTCCATATTGTACACATCCTAATATATCTGCTAGATATAGATCAGGTTAAAATATGGACTATATTTGTCCACTCCATCCGGTACCCCCCACACAAATTTTCGGATACGTTCACATTAAGACCTGGAATCGAATCACTTTGATTTTTGTTGAAGCAACTTGCATTCGCTGCCTCAATTACGATGGCAAACGTTTTTTCAGGGGCAAGTTCATACTTCTTGAGCTAACATCCCGAAGGGTGTAAAAACCTCCTATGGCACCATATGTAGTGGCTGAAGATCCACTTCCATAATGGTCAATGTAGATCCATTCCTTTTAGTATCTCCTCCGCAAAACTTTTGATCTCTAATCCTAATGAACATTTTTGTCGGCTCAAATGCCCAAAATTTTTAAAAACCCCTAAATACATATGTTTTTTTGAGAAAATATTGTTTCAATATATACAGGCTGAGGGTATATATCTGTCGGCAAAGCCGACTGATACTTTTTTACTTGTTTTTAATAAAAATTAACCTCTTTCAAAATCCACTAAATTATTTTGCTATACGTCTTAGTTTCGCGATATTTTGAATATATTTACTTGCACTTAAAATATATGTAGGTTGTACTCACAACAAAAAATATTAGTCAAATGTTCCGACTTTTGAAGCTATTCTTAAGGAGATCGCGTTCGAATGAAACAAAAATTAATATATTTTTAAAAAGGTCCATGTCATAGCTGTTAGAGTTGCCAGATGTTTTACCAACATTTTGACATTCATTTTTTATTTTTGACCAATGGGTGGATCCCCTGTGCATTGTGTACAATTAGCTCTACATCCTATGATAATCTACTAAAGTGGCTGGTGGGCGCGATAAATAAGTAGGGTATGATTGCAAAAATAATATCCACTTGACATATGGACTGAGTTGACCCATTCCTCCAGTTCAACACTTGCGCTTTAATCCAAATTAAATTTATTAGCAAAAGGTAAACATTTATTCGGTCTTAGTCTTCGCAGGAGTCCATACTTCCTGAGACGACGCCAACTAATGTGGCAAGTGCCTAAGATAACCCTCGAAGGGAGAAACCGGTTTGGTCTTAATTTTGTACATCGTATTATTTCTTAGAGACTCGGATTACGTCCGAATATTGACTACATCTGAACAATCCTTCAGGTGCCTCCCACACAAAATTTTGGAAAGAGTGCCGTTTAAGGACTCATCTCGGATTGTTTCAATTTTGTTTCTTTTTTTTTGTCTTTGTGGACCTTGTTACGATGGTACAATTTTTTGGGGGTCGAAGTACATTCTTCTTGGGAAATTGGCCCAAAAATTTAAAAAAACCATATAGACGTTTTGGGTCCGAGGCTGGGGCACAGCTGACTGATACTTTCTAACTTATTTTAATAATATGTTGAGACAAAGCCACGATTGGTCATTTTAAAATACGGAAAATAATACCTTACGATTCCAGTAATGACGGCGTAAGCCTTGAATGCATGTTCTATATCTCTGGTATGTTACCATGTATATCAACTTATGTATGTATGACGGGATGGCTAAAATATGTCGGAATCATATAAAAGAAATTCCTTGCAAAATAGTGCTCAGGTGTAGTGGAGTAGGGTATCACATGGTTGGCCCTGTCCGACTATGTTGTTGTTGTAACAGTGTTTATTATTGTCTTTGCATGTTCGTTCTTCTGCTCAATCTGGCTCTGGATCTATCTCCAGTTCCAGGCTAAAATATGTCGGAATCATATAAAAGAAATTCCATGAAAATAGTGCCCAGGTGTAGTTGAGTAGTGTATCACATGATCGGCCCTGTCCGACTATGTTGTTGTGGTAACAGTGTTTATTATTGTGTTTGCGTGTTCGTTCTTCTGCTCAATCTGGCTCTGCGTCTATCTACAGTTCCCGGAAAGTGACTGTTGCCATGGAATGTAACCACAGATCCACTGGAGTTAGATGAGTAGGTTTGACAGGGCAATTGAAAAGGTACAGGACATCGTGCGGGCCCTTGCCGCATACTGGGCAGATGTCCGACTATAATCCTCTCTTACTTATTCTAATTGGTTTTGTTTTTCTCGAGACGTACCATTTTATCTGTTAGTGATCGAAAGAAATCTTTAAAGCTTTTCAGTTCAGCGTTTTGGAAGGCCGTCCGTGGTGATGTCCTCTTGACGTCCATAACTTCATCAGCTAATATTTGCGTACTTTCCTGACATAGCTTAAAGAAAAACCCCCTCTCTTCCAATAGTGTTAAAAATCCTTGCCTTGTTACCTTACACTCTATTCATAGCTTAAACTTTCTGACAAGCTATCATCGGTCACAATGACCATGCATCAAGGGACAGTCTAATCTCATCGACTCACTACAACTTCTATCTACCTAGGATAGCAGACTTTTATGAGAGTATAAAATGCACCTTTATGAAGTAAAAAAAAAAAATAACTAAAAAAATTAAGTTACAGTGTTTTTATACCCTCAGCATTTGTGCTAACGAGGGTATATACACTTTCATACGGGCAAAATGTGCCTCATCGAAATAATGTTTTAGACCCCAAGTATGTTTGGACGAAATGTGTTTCAGACAATTTGGAGTTGATTTAGCCATGTCCATCCGTCTGTCTGTCTGGCTGGTGCGCACGATAACTCTCAAACGGATCTGCCGATTCGGTCCACAATTGCTCTTCGTAATATTTTGTGAAAACTTAGTTTAAGTTCGAAGATAACCCACATCGGTCCACTTCTTCAGGTACCTCCCCCACAAAAGTTCAAACATGTTCGGGAAAATTGTGCGCACGATAACTCTTGAAGGGAAGGACCGATTTGGACCATACTTTACGCATCCTGATATATCTACCAGAAATAGATCAGGTTTGAATATGGACTATATTTGACCATTCCTTCGAGTACCTCAAACACAAAATTTCGTATAAGTTCACTTTAAGACCAGCTCTTGACTAACTTTGATTTCTGATGAAGCAACTTGCAATCGCTGTCTCAATTGAAACGGTGAAATTTTTTTCATAGCAAGTCCATACTTCTTGCGAAAACAGCCCGCAAGTTGTAAAAACCCCTATGGCACCATATGTAGTAGCTGGGGAGCACAATAACTCTCGAAATGATAAACCGTTTTGGTCCAACACTTTGCCATCGTCATATTTTGTCCAAACTTAGTTTAACTTCTAAAATGTCGGCAAGTTCAAATGTCCAAAAAGTGCCACAAAATTCTGAAAAGACCCTAAATACATTCGATCTGTCCGTAGATGAAAGTTTCAGTTCACATATGCTGAGGGTATATCTCTGTCGGCAAAGCCGACTGATACTTTTTTACTTGTTTTATTTTAAATTTTTAGTAAATACATTTTTTACCACTGAGATCCCCATAACCAAATTACAGCCAAATAAGGTTGAAAATGTAGATAAAAACATCAAAATGCCTGAAATCGGGTAGTACCGTTATATGGGGGCTATACAAAAACTTGGGCCCATGCCCAACATTTTTTGGGGAAGTTTCTGTACCATTGGGAACTCCAAATGCCAAGTTACATGCAATTCGGGCTAAATATGAAGATAAAATACTCAAAATACCTGAAATCGGGTGGTAACGCCATATGGGAGCTATAGGATAAAATTTACCTATATTGGTTTTGGTTTCATATTCATGTATTGTCATCCAAATCTAAATAGTGTTTAAAGATTTAGCTCGATTGGTCAACTGCAACTGTGTTAAAAATGAGTTACTAGATTTGAACTAAACGAACAGACAACAAAGCAAGTTAAATAAATCACTATCCAAAAGAACACCGCTGCACGTCCAATAAAAGAGACCTTGTGGAAGCCTTCTATCCATAGATCAGAAAGATGATTCTGAAGGTCTTTTGTTTGTGGAAGATCACTTTGGGACGTCTTCTATCTATTCTGAAGGTCTTTTTTTTTGTGGAAGATCACTTTGGGGGGTCTTCTATCTATGGAAAACCATTTTTGGAGGTCTTCAATCATTAGAAGACCCATTAAGGAGTCACTCTATCCCTCTGATAAAGCCTTCAATCTATAAAAGGTCCTCTATATCAATAAAATACATATTTATGTAGTCTATAGTGGAAACCTTTGGGAGGTGTTATACTTATAGGAGATCCATGTGATAGGTCCCTTTAGGAGTTATACAATCCGTTACAGGAAATTTGCTGTCGGCTAGTTGACAATCTGGTTGTTGGTCGGCTCTTAAGTATTCGGGTGCTACGTGAATTAAGCTTCCTAAGAGCCTAGGCGCCGAGACCTTGGAGCGTGATAAGCACCAAGAGCTTGAAATGATCTAGAGCTTGGATGGTGCTAAGTAGAGTTGTGCGAAAGGAACTATATGGAACTATGTCGTTCACTTCGCAGTTCCAATGGCCCACATTTTTTCTTTGAACAAACTGCGTATACTTAATATCAAACGTTACATTTCATGATGTTACTCATACGATTTGGAACTAGTACAAGGAACTAGGAACTAGATTACCCAACTCTAGTGCTAAGCGCAGTATGGAAGACTTTACTGTCTAGTACCAGTTACCGATACTATGGACGACCATTTTACTCGTACCTTGTCGGCAGTGTTCGACGAATCAGAATTTACGGTGCTCTTGAAGCAACTTTAAATGGAAGGTGCTTAAACCTGGCAAGTTTTTGCGGATTCTGAAACTACAATGTTCATAGATGAGAAAAATCAAACAACAAAAAAATCGCCGGAGTGCTTTTTAAATAAATTTGACATTTTTAGGGGTTTTTAGGTCTTCACGATTTTATCCCCATTTGCTGTTTCAAAATCCGCAAAAATTTCCCAGGTGTAAGCGGTTTTCACTTAAAGTTAGTTAAAGCGCACTATGTATGACATTGGTGAACTCCTATATCTCAATAACGGTAAAATCTACAAAAATACCATACAGTTTCATAGCTACAACATTTTCTTTAACCCCATTTCGATAGGATTTGCGGTTTCCATACAAAATCGTGAAAACCTAAAAAACCCTAAAAATGTCAACTTGAATCGCGATTTATTTAAAAAGCGCTCCGGCGATTTTTTTGTTTTTCTGATTTTTCTCATCTATGAACATTGTAGTTTCAGAATCTGCAAAAACTTCCCAGTTGTTATTTAAAAAGCGCCCCGGCGATTTTTTTTCTCATCTATGAACATTGTAGTTTCAGAATCCGCAAAAACTTTCCAGTTGTAAGCACCTTCCATCAAAGTTGCTTCAAGATCACCGTGACGAGTATTGGAATGATTGGTGACGTTGACGGTATTATATATATACATTAAAGTCGGACGAATAAATTGTATTGAACTATCACGTTACACTATGTTCGTCCATCTGTTCGACAATTCTCCGGAGTAACCAATTTGGTCTGTTGATCCTAATCTTTCTTCCAAACTTAGGCGAAGTTTTTGATTACGTGTAGTTTTAGGGATGTTCAATAATCTTATATAAATTTTACGGAAGGTAATCTTTGGGCTCCTGATTAACCTGATGTAATCTGTTTTGTGGGCAAGTAAATACATCCTTAAATAGGTTCATAAGTTACAGTTATTAGATGGTATTCTTAGAAAAGGATTTGGAAGTGTTCATGTCATATATTGCAGTTATCAACTGTAGAGGCGCTTGTGATGTATTTCCGTTTCCTTAATTGTGTTCGTTTTCGCTTCAACACATACATAGACATTTGAAGGTAATGCAGTTTATGTTACCAAAGTCATCCATAAGATATGCTTTAGATAGCTGAATTTGATTGGAAATAGATAATTGAGCCTAATTGTTCTTGGTTATAGTTTTGTTTCTTTCTTTGGTAGACATTTTGGAGATGTTGTAATTCGTGCTCTTATTTATTGAATATTGATTTTTATGCCATTGGAATATTTCCGAGGATAGAAATAGAGGGTGTCAGGAGGCCATCTTCCTCATTTTTGCTTGATCATTTAACAGTGAAAGTCTTGTACATTGTGTTCATTGAATTTTTAAATAAATGTTCATCTGTTTGAAGCTTTGACAAACCGAGATAATAATTGATTTTCTTTGAAATTAATGAGCGCCACCTTTTCATATGAACAAGCTTAATTGATAAACGTGTAAGTGGAGTTTAAAATACATGGGAATATACATGTTATAAAGAAAGTATAATTTCCTAGTGATTCCTAAGCTGAATTCTTTTGTTTTGCTTCTGCCAACTTGGCCGCCGTTTCGTTGGAGTGCATACTCATCTTGATGTGCTAAATTCTGATCAAATTGCAATTACAAATTACACAGAGTTTGATTGTTGCAAATTCTTTTGATAACCTCTGTATGTGCATACTTTTGTGTATGTGCATGAGCATTGATGTACCCTATTTGGCCACTGTTTGGATTGGTTTTGTGTTGACAAGGTGAATATCGTAAATTGGACTCTCTCAAAGGTATATTTCTCATTGTAATGATTTCCAGTTTTGTCATTAGATCAGTCAATACCCTTCGCAACACTAATAACAAGTTGGATAGTGAGTTCTCGCAGCCAAGATAATTCTGCATGATTCAGTACAGTCGTGGTTTTCTGTGTGGTCGCCCAACTTGTAATTCTAATTTCGTGGAGCTCGATTTATACAGGGAAAACACCCTTAAAGTTGTGTTCTGAAGGAGCAGATTTAATTTGCAGTGTCAAGTGTCCGCAGTGAAAGATGAAAACCTGGCGTATTTTTACTGGGAAAAAATTAATATCCTCAACAGTTCATCATTGCTAAATTGTTATTTTATAATTTCTGGCTAGTTAAGGTAGTGTGTGTGTACGAAAGAACTTCCATTTAGTGAAAGAAGAGGAAGAGAGCAAGCGATACTATAAATTCTGATAATCCAAATGCAAATATACAAGCAGAATCGATTGTGGTATTTGAACAAAAGTAAGAATTGCCCAGAAAATATTAAGAGTTCAAACATTATATGCCTTGAAGTATATTTTTTTGTGCGTATATCAAGCTAACCTCAAAAAGCGTCATCATTATATTCACCAGGCATCTACGAATGAAAGGCCTTTCATCGAGGGAGCCCGAATAACGTAAGTTAATATTGTTCTCTTAATACTCATTTTTTTTATTGCGGGACAATCAATTTACTTCTCCTTTGTTTTGGTCTCAAATAATTTGGAAAGACTTGGTTTCTTTTACCGACACTAATCTAGTACCGTTATTCTATGAGAGAGATTGATTGTTCCCCAAAAAATTTATTAATTTTGTTCAAACTACATATATATAAAAAAAAACTTAAATTATTTTTTTGGTTAAGTTGAAAATATTTGCATTATCCTTTTCCCGGAAAGAAGGTTGACATTTTCTTTTTGAATGCTGCCATTGTATTTTTATAGGCATTACCAACCTGCGGTATGCTGTTGATGGCAACAGTTTGAAAATCATTGCCATAGTCCAGAGCGCATTCGAACAGAAACTGCTATACCTAGTGTTATTATCAAATTTGCTCTGAGAATTGGGTCGCCCATAATCTCTAAACATAGTTGTTTTTTTTTTTTTTGTTCTCCCTTTGGAACTTATTTTGTCTAGTCTTTTTGTGCTTCTCCACCATTTATTTTTGTTCCAATTTGTTAATACATTTTACCAGGTCATTGACCTAGCTTAAGCACCAGCTGTTACAGTTTTACAGTCACCTCTAGATTCTGTGCTGAAACGTACACACATATTCTTCTATTGAATATTAGTTAATACTAGCTTTATATATATTTTTGTATTATGTTTAAAATTAGGAAGATGATTATTTTTAGATTGGCTTATTATAATTCAAAATCTACATCGTCTTGAACATCATCATATTTACCGTATAAGGTTGAAAAATGTTATTTTTTGTAATTTAGTCATTAAATCAAAAATGAACTGAATCTCTACTTTTGTTTGACTTAACAAGGGACCAAGGGTCGGTGTAAGGGGGTACGGAATATGGGTTACCTTGGAATGTACAGTGGGCACCCGGTAACATGGTTGGGTGGGCAGTCGTTTGTGCAACTTCATCAGCACAACGCAAATCAAGCTTTAAAGAATTAAAAATGTTTCCATCTTCTCATCTAAAAACAAATGCATGCTTTAACAATCTATTAAAATGTTTACTGTAGCAAATCTCCCACAGACTGTGGTAAGATCCCAATCCCACCGACGAGCTATAAGGCCGAGTATATGAGCATGCCACCGCCACTTTGTTCTGTGCTAGGAGTTGTACGAGGCTCATTCATGACCTCGTAAGTGAAAAAAATCTTTTGTTGCATGCTACACAACCTATTCAATTATCAACATGAACTTTAACCCATTCTTATTACGAACTATGTCACGTTGTTTAAATGTGCTCACAATGTCCCGCAAGGACATCTGTTACTTGCAATGCAATATGTCCAATATTTGTTTGTTATTGTTATACAAATTCAAATATTCATTCATTCATCCATTCATATATCTATCCAACCATCCATCTGTCAGACAACGAATTGTCATTTATAGCATTGCTTGTGTTGTTGTACTTGTATTTAGTTGTTGGATCCCATTTGCTTACCATTGTTTTGTTGATGTTTCATTTGGTCAACATACTCTCATCAGACACACACACAGTCACATTGTCCATAAAATAAAGGCATTCATCCTGGGTTAACACCATCCAAATACCCAAACAAACCGACCGACCCATATAAAGTCTTATGACCGATGATGAACAACAGTCACCAGCCGTCAGCAATTGAAGTCATTGTTGTGACAGAACAATGGCCAAATATTTTCCGAACATTCAAATGCTAGGCTCTACAAAATATTATAACCCGGGCATTGAGAGACATTGGGAATAGTTGTGACAACGTGTTGCTGCTGCTCCTGGTATCCAACCAATGGATTTGAGGGTATTATTCATTGAAATATGTTTGTTAAACATGTTGTACAAAGTTCATATAATGTTTGGAATGGTTAAATGTTGTGGTCCAACACATTTCGTTCGAGGATAACATATTCGAAGAAATAGTTATTCAGATTTTTAATTTTTTGGTTGGATTTTCGATGATAACAAATGTACATGCGTTGATTTGCTTTTACTCAAAGTTGTTGTCCGTCCGATTTAGTCAATCTTCGAACTTGATTTCCGTTTGAGGAAAATTATGTGAATGGACCAGAAACAGAAATAGAAATAAAAATAACAACAAAACAAGTAAAAAAGTATCAGTCGGCTTTGCCGACAGAGTTATACCCTCAGCCTGGGCAAATTGAAACACTTTTTTCACAAAAAACTTATGTATTTAGGGGGTTTCAAAATTTTGGTCGTATGAACCGACAAAAATGTTGATTAGGATTAAAGTTCAAAATTTTTGCGGAAAAGGTACTTAAAGGAATGGACCGACATAGACCATGGGGGTGCCATAGGGGGTTTTTACACCCTTCGGGCTGTTTTCTCAAGAAGTATGGACTTGACCCTGAAACAACTTTTGCCATCGTAATTGAGGCAGTGAATGTAATACCCTAGACAGACGGCAGAGTTAATTTGCATTAAAAATGTCATAATTTGAATTAATTTTTTTACCCTGACAGACGATAGTTTCTGCATTTATGAAACAGCTGTTTGTGTTGTTTGTTTGTACCCAGCAGACCATTTCATAAAGCTTTACAAAAGTTCGTCAAAATATGTGAAACAAATACACTTTCTACCATTGACCTTTTCACCACGATGAAGCAAAAATAAATTTAATTTATTCGCGATATTTTTGAGTCTTTTTAATATTATAAAAATATTGGAAAACTTTAAAAAACATTTGAAGAAGATATAATTTTCGATAGAATTGGTATGGTGGGTAATGAAATTTTTTGTGAAAATAAAAATTATAAAAGGAGATTTGTTAGAAGGCGTGAAAAACGATTAGCTGCTATTCTACTCGCGAAAGACCACTACTTATTGTGAAGAAACGCGAAAATTGCTGATTTGCTTTCCCTTTTTATTTTCTTTAACATGGAAGTTTGACAAAAGACAATTGATTTTCAACAGCATTGCCATATTGAAATTGCTAAATTCAGTTTAACCCCCAGTTTTTGTAAAAATTTTTATTCTTCTCACACGAATTGTCAATTTTTTTAGATCGATTTACTCGCTTTAGCGCAAATGTAGAGCGCTGATTTTTAAATGAGGAATCCTTTATGATATATGGAACGGGTATACGAAAAATTAGATGTGTATGTCATCTGGGGGCTGAGCTATGAATGCCTAAATTATTACGAATATAGACGAACGAACAAAAATAAGTTACAAAAACTGGGGGTAAATTTCCTTTGATTTTGTGCATTAAAAATGTGGATAATGCACGAATTAATTTGAATTAAGGCAGTTAATGCAAATTAACGCTGCCGTCTGCCTAGGGTATTAGTTGCTTCAACAAAAATCAAAGTGATTCAATAGCAGGTCTTAAAGTGAACTTATCCAAAATTTTGTGTGGGAGGTACGGGATGGAGTAGACAAATATAGTCCATATTCGAACCTGATCTATATCTGGTAGATATTATGAGAATGTGTAAAGTATGGAACAAATCGGTCACTCCCATCAAGAGTTATCGTGCGCACAAATTTTCCGAATATTTTTGACCGATATGGCTTATCTACGAACTTAAACTAAGTTTGGAAACATTATTATGAAGGCCAAATTTTGGCCGGAATCGGCATTTCCTTTGGAGAATTATCTTGCGCTTCCACCCATAAACATGGTGTCATAGGGTTTGTTTTTCAACTTTCAGGCTATTTTTCAGGAAGTATGGACTTGCCCCTGATGAAACTTGTACCTTCGTATAGGGGACAGTGAATACAAGATATTGCAACAAAAGCCAAGGCGATTCGAGAGCAGGTCCTAAACTGAACTTTTCCGAAATTTTGTGTGGGAGGTACTCGAAAGAGTTTACCGATTGAGTCCATATTGGAACCTCATCTAAGTCTGGTAGAAATTTCATAATGTGCAAAGTAATGACCAAATCGGTTACTTGCTTCAAGAGTTATCGTACGCACAAATTTTCCGAACATTTTCGAACTTTTGTGGGGGAGGTACCGGAAGGAGTGGGCCGATATAATCCATCTTTGAACTTGAACTAAGTTTGGACAAAATATTACGAAAGCCAAATTTTGGACCGAATCGGCAGATCCGTTCGAGAGTTATCTTGCACTCCAACCACTACACACGGTGTCATAGGGTTTTTTGTAACTTTCAGGCTATTTTCTCAGGAAGTATGAACTTGCCCCTAATGAAACTTACAGGGTCGTATAGAGGACAGCGAATACAACTTGCGTAAACAAAAATCAAAGCGATTCGAGACCAGGTCCTAAACTGAACTTTTCCGAAATTTTGTGTGGGAGGTACCCGAAGGAGTGGACCGATTGAGTCCATATTGGAACCTAATCTAAGTTTGGTAGAAATTACTGTACAGTTTTGTAGATAGGCTGTACGTACACAGGAAAACATCCACGGTTGTTTATTTCTCAATTGCTAGAAGACTTATCTAGAATACGAAAATGTTGGTTACATGTGTAGTCTGTTTGCGTCGGTCATAAATATTGTATTGATGATAAGGAAATGTCTCGCCCAACTAGTTGTTTTAAGGATAAAAGGTTTTTTATTACCCGCCATGCAGTGTGTACGCGGGGGTGCATTTATTACCCCTAGCATTTATGACTGCATTGTGGGAATTCACTTTAAAGTAGAGTGTCTAGGTACAGCGTGCATTCTAGTGTGCGTTCAAATAGTTGTTATGTACTCTAATATATAAGTGTATTGGTATTTGTAGTTTTAGTGATAGTTTTAAGAAATGAGTAAATAAAATCATTGCCTTAGAACATCCAACGAGAAAAGATCGAGAGTTTTATTTCGTCCTACATTCCCCTAACATTTGGTGACCCCTAGATTGAACGCGCGCCGGTTTTTATAGAAAAGTATAGTGTAGTGAAACAAAAATTATTTTGTTGAAAAAAAGATATATATGTATTTATAGAAAAGTGAAGTGCAGTGCAGTAGTGAAGTTACAAATTATTTGTTATAAAATATATATACATAGATAGCGAAAAAAAAATTGTTTAAAGTAAAAAAGAAGAGCTGGGAATAAAAAGAATATAGAAAAATTCTATAAAAGTGAAATAAGCTCATATAAGAAATAAAAAATAAATTAAATATAATATAATAAAAAAAAAAAAACAACAAAGAAGAATCCCGCGCCGCGTAATAAAAAAAAAATCTTAAAAACAGCAAATAGAAGTAGCAGATTAAAGTCGGTAAGTCCATCACTCGCTGAAAAAATGGAGAGTTTAAAGACAATAGACAGACAACAAGTTTTAGGCCGTGACTTGACACTATTGTATAATGAATTGCAAGTTTTGTTAAAAAAAACAAGTAAAAAGTCGTTAAGTTCGGCCAGGCCGAACTTTTTATACCCTCCACCATAAAATAGTCTTAATTTAAATGGAATAATTAGGGTCATTTAACATTTTAGGTGGAACAACTTTTCGACAATGGATAGACTCCTACTGTCTCCCACTATTGCTGAAATTACACTGTGAACACAAATGTTGGGGCAGAGATAATTTCTTTTGGAGATGAAAGCCCTTGGTGTGTGTATATTAAAAACCCCGAAGGACAGATGCGCCGTGAGTCGAAATTCCGTGTTATGGCGTGATGAAGTTTTTGCAAGAGACCCTGTAAGCCATCATGAATTAGTATTATATCTTTGTTTGTTGTTTTTGTAGAGCACTTAAGCAACAGTGACCAAAAATATAAAGCTAATTCCTGATGGCCCACAGGGTCTCTAACAAAAATTTCATCACGCTATTACGCGGAAGTTCGACTCACGGCGGATCTGTCCTTCGGGGTTCATAATATACTCACCAAGGCCTTTCTTCCCCAAGAGGAATTTTCCGTGCCCCAGACTTTCACCTCCATTTTGTTGCACAATGTTATCTAATCTAATCTAAACAAGTAAAAAGTCGTTAAGTTCGGCCGGGCCGAACTTTTTATACCCTCCACCATAAAATAGTCTTAATTAAAATGGAATAATTAGGGTCCTTTCACAATTTTAGGTGGAACAACTTTTCGACAATGGATAGGCTCCTACTGCCTCCCACTATTGCTTAAATTACACTGTGAACACAAATGTTGGGGCAGAGATAATTCCTTTTGGAAAGAAAGCCCTTGATGTGTGTACATTAAAAACCCCGAAGGACAGATGCGCCGTGAGTCGATCTTCCGCGTTATGGCGTGATGAAGTTTTTGCAAGAGACCCTGTAAGCCATCATGAATTAGCATTAAACAACAGTGAACAAAGATATAACGCTAATTCCTGATGGCCCACAGGGTCGCGGAAGTTCGACTCACGGAGGATCTGTCCTTCGCGGTTCATAATATACTCACCAAGGCCTTTCTTCCCCAAGAGGAATTTTCCGTGCCCCAGACTTTCACCTCCATTTTGTTGCACTGTGTTATCTAATCTAATCTAAAAAAATGTGTTCAGCTAGGTGAAAGGTACCACCAACGGGGCTATATCAAAGAGTCAACCTATCTTTAAATTTTTTTTGGCGGAAAAGTTTTATAGCTGCAGGGAACTTCAAGTGTCAAATTGAGGGTAGTTTCATCAAAACAATGTAGACCCTCAAAAATGGACCCATATTGACGAATTTTAGTGAAGAAATTTCGTGACCACTGAAAATTCCCGAAAATCGGAAGGTACAGTTATATGGGGGGATATACCAAAACGACGATATACCAATTGACGATTATTTTTGAATAGACAAAATTGTAGTTAAAATTCTCAAAATACCGATCATTACAGCTAGTTCGGTTAAAAATTGCAGCTAAAATTCTCAAAATACCGAAAATCGGGAGATACCGTTATATGGGGGCTATACCAAAACATGGACCTATGTTGACGATGTTTCGTTGGAAATGTTTTATGACCACTGAGAACTTCAAATGTCAAATTACAGCTATTTCGGTTAAAAACTGTAGCTAAAATTCTCAAAATACCGAAAATTGGGAGGTACCGTTATATGGGGGCTATACCAAAACATGGACCTATGTTGACGATGTTTGGTGAAGATGTTTCATGACCACTGAGAACCTTAAATGGCAAATTACAGCTAGTTCGGTTAAAAATTGTAACTAAAATGCTCAACATACCGAAAATCGGGTGGTAACGTTATATGGGGGCTATACCAAAACATGGACCTATGATGACGATGTTTGGTGGAGATGTTTCATGACCACTGAGAACCTCAAATGTCAAATTGCAGATAGTTCGGTTACAAATTGTGGCTAAAATTCTCAAAATACCGAAAATCGGGAGGTACCGTTATATGGGGGCTATACCAAAACATGGACCTATGTTGACGATGCTTGGTGGAGATGTTTCATGACCACTAAGAACCTCAAATGTCAAATTGCAGATAGTTCGGTTAAAAATTGTGGCTAAAATTCTCAAAATACCGAAAATCGGGAGGTACCGTTATATGGGGACTATACCAAAACATGGACCTATGCCCATATCCTTTGGGATATAAGTTTGTTGATCACTAGGAACCCTAAGTGCCAAATTATAGCTAATTCGGTCTGCAAATGTGGCGAAGAACGTCAAAATACCTCAAATCCGGAGGTACCGTTATATGGGGGCTATATAAAAGAGTGGGCCGATATAGCCCATCTTCGAACTTGACCTGCCTATGGAAAAATACGCTCGCGTTCAGCACTCTATCTCAATTATTGCGGACGCCAGAGTGATTACAACATACGGACAGACGGACGGACAGACGGACATGTCAAGATCGTCTTAAAATTGTATCCTGATCAAGAATATACTCGTATATACTTTATAGGGTCGCAAATGATTAGTTCGATGTGTTACAAACAGAATGACAAAATTAATATACCCCTCCATACTATGGTGGAGGGTATAAAAATGTGTACAGCTAGGTGAAATGTACCACCACCAATACCCGAAAATCGGGAGGTACAGTTATATGGGG
Source organism: Musca autumnalis (assembly GCF_047663935.1). Lineage (NCBI taxonomy): Eukaryota > Metazoa > Arthropoda > Insecta > Diptera > Muscidae > Musca > Musca autumnalis. The sequence goes on from NW_027411644.1 coordinate 82,554,358, forward strand.
GGATATACCAAAACATGGACCTATATTGACGATTATTTTTAAATAGACAAAATTGTAGCTAAAATTCTCAAAATACCGATCATTACAGCTAGTTCGGTTAAACATTGCAGCTAAAATTCTCAAAATACCGAAAATCGGGAGATACCGTTATATGGCCGCTATACCAAAACATGGACCTATGTTGACGATGTTTCGTTGGAGATGTTTTATGACCACTGAGAACTTCAAATATCAAATTACAGCTATTTCGGGTAAAAACTGTAGCTAAAATTCTCAAAATACCGTGAATTGGGAGGTACCGTTATATGGGGGCTATACCAAAACATGGACCTATGTTGACGATGTTTGATGGGGATATTTCATGACCACTGAGAACCTTAAATGGCAAATTACAGCTAGTTCGGTTAAAAATTGTAACTAAAATTCTCAAAATACCGAAAATCGGGAGGTACCGTTATATGGGGGCTATACCAAAACATGGACCTATGTTGACGATGTTTGGTGGAGATGTTTCATGACTACTGAGAACCTCAAATGTCAAATTGCACATAGTTCGGTTACAAATTGTGGCTAAAATTCTCAAAATACCGAAAATCGGGAGATACCGTTATATGGGGGCTATACCAAAACATGGACCTATGTTGACGATGTTTGGTGGAGATATTTCATGACCACTGAGAACCTCAAATGTCAAATTGCAGATAGTTCGGTTAAAAATTGTGGCTAAAATTCTCAAAATACCGAAAATCGGGAGGTACCGTTATATGGGGACTATACCAAAACATGGACCTATGCCCATATCCTTTGGGATATAAGTTTGTTGATCACTAGGAACCCTAAGTGCCAAATTATAGCTAATTCGGTCTGCAAATGTGGCGAAGAACGTCAAAATACCTCAAATCCGGAGGTACCGTTATATGGGGGCTATACCAAAGAGTGGACCGATATAGCCCATCTTCGAACTTGGCCTGCCTATGGAAAAAAGACCCTCGCGTGCAAAATTTCAGCACACTATCTCAATTATTGCGGACGCTAGAGTGATTACAACAGACGGACAGACGGACGGACAGACGGACATGGCTAGATCGTCTTAGAATTTTATTCTGATCAAGAATATATATACTTTATAGGGTCGCAAATGATTAGTTCGATGTGTTACAAACAGAATGACAAACTTAATATACCCTCCATACTATGGTGGAGGGTATAAAAACTATATGGGGAGAAAGTGTAGGACTGCGAGTGGACGAAATTTGTAAGTCTTTCTTGGAATTTAGTGCCGAGTTTGAGGAAAATGACAAGGGACTCCAATCACCATCCCATGTATTGAGTAAGAACGATTACTTTACAGGTGATTTAGGTGATTTAGGTGGTATTTTGAATGAGGCCTTGGAAAATGAGATTCCACGAGAAGAAATTCGTGAAAATTTTAACAAGGCCGAAGCGGTTTATTTTAAATATTTTAATCAGTTTGGTGACGACGAGTTAACCGAACTCTTTTTTAATTTAAAAGACAGGTTCATGGCGATTCCTAGGAAAGAGAAAAAACCAATGTCTCTTCCATTTAAGCTTCCAACGATTGAAATTCCGGTATTTAATGGATGGGAATCGTTTAGGGAATTATTCGAGCAGCTTGTACTCGATCAGCCAATAACGAAAACACAAAAAATGTGTATGTTAAAGGCGAAAGTAAGTGGCGAGGCACGTAGAAAAATATCTAAATCGCTACAGAAGAATATTTTGAAACGGCATGGAATATATTGAAGGATCATTACTCTAACAAAAGAGCTACTACTTCGATATATTTCAGATCGATCATAGATGCTCCTTACGTGTCATACAATTCACACAGTGTGAAAAAATTTGTAGATACGGTAGGGGAAAGTTTACAGGCGTTAGAAGCCACACGACTTGATGCAGAAGAAATGTATCAAGGATTCGTGTGCTATTTACTGCAGAGAAAACTGGATGAATAGTTAAGAATCCAGTTTGAGCAGTCTGTAGGAGCACAGAAACAGCTTCCAAAAGTTGACGATCTAATGAAGTTTCTGAAACAAATGCAGTACTCATTAGAAGCGAGTCAACAATTTACTGGGTATTACGGTAAGCAAAAATTCGTAGACTCAACAAATAAATGGGGGGATATGTCAAAGACGCAGTCACAAAATGTGAAAGAGGGGCGTTTTGACAGAAAGACGAAAGGGCAATGCGTACCAAAGGAAAAATGTCCTCTTGGGTGCCCAGTGGCGCATGTGATAAACAAATGTTCCAAATTTCGTGTCCTTCCCGTGGATAAAAAGTGGGACATTGTTGTAGAAAACAACATTTGTTCTCGATGCCTAGCTAGTGGGCATTACAAAAAAATATGCACTAGTTCTATAAATTGTAGAAGTTGTCAAGGCGAACACAACTCCTTGTTACATAAGGAAAAAGTTTGCTCTAAAAGCGCGGTCGTTAACAATAGGCATAGGGAGAATACATGCGTATTGTTAGCAACGGCTACTGTCTTGATAAAGGACAAAGAAAATAAATGGAGAACTTGTAGAGCGTTATTAGACAGTGGCTCTCAAGTTTGTCTGATGACGGAAACGTTAAAAGACAAATTAGGATTAACTGGAACTAGATCTCAAATTGAAATTGAAGGTTTATCCAGGAATAAGTCCCTTTGCCAAGAAAAGGTAGAGGTAAAAATGAAGTCAACGACTTCAAAGTATAATACCAATATGAAAGTATTAGTTATACCCACCATATTGTAAAATGTGCCAGAGACAAAAGTCATTGCGGAAGAAGTTCCGCAAGAAATGGTACTAGCAGACCCCAATTACAACATACCAAATGGAATAGATATGTTGTTGGGGGCTGAAATATTTTATGACGTACTGGTGGATGGGAAGATTAAATCGGGGACTAGTATCCTGAAAAATACAAAATTAGGATGGTTAGTTAGTGGTCCTGCGATTATCGACACATCTACCAAGGACATAAAGGTCGTAGCAACAATTCAGACGTCATGCGACGAGGAATTGCGAAAGTTTTGGGAGATTGAGGAGATCCCCAAAAAGGTAAAACTTACATCAGAAGAAAAAATATGTAAGGAATTGTTTGAGAATGGCGTTAAAAGAACTCCAGATGGCAAAATTGAAGTTCGACTGCCATTCAAGCGAAGCACGGACATATTAGGCGACTCTAAAATAGTAGCAAGGAGAAGGTTCATGGCATTGGAGAGGAAGCTCAATAAAAATAGTGAGCTTAAGATGCAATACCATGAATTCCTTAAGAAATATTTAGAGTTGGGACACATGAGCCTGGTGAGGAATCTACGTGATGTAGAAGGTGGTTATTATTTACCTCATCATTGCGTCCTCAGACCAGAGAGCTCAACAACAAAATTAAGGGTAGTGTTTGACGCTTCGTGTAAGACGTCAAAAGGGTCGTCGTTAAATGGCGTGCTCCATACAGGGCCTAGAATATAAGACGAGCTGTTTAGTATTCTGCTCAGATTTAGAAAGCACAGGTATGTGTTTTCTGCCGATATAGAAAAAATGTATCGGCAAATATGGGTTGCAGATGCGGACAAGAAATTCCAATTAATATACTGGAGGTTTAATACGAATAATGAAATTAAAACATATGCATTAAATACAGTTACCTACGGAACTGCATCTGCTCCATATTTAGCGGTAAAATGTCTGCAAAGAATAGCAGATATAAAGGAAAGGTCGCATCCATTAGAGTCACTGGCGATAAGAAGTGATTTCTACATGGATGATCTCATGACTGGTGGAGATAGTCTTCATCATGTGATACAAACGAGAAAAAATATTGAAAGAATATTGGATGAGTTTGGCATGCCACTAAGAAAATGGTGTGCAAATAATAATGCAATTTTAGAAGGAGTAGAGAAAAAGAATATCGAAGAGATACTCGATATTGAAAATGGAGAACCATCGGTGAAGACACTAGGAGTCAGATGGTCTCCAGAAAGTGATGTATTTTCTCTTAAGTACAAGGCCACAGAAGATACAAGAATTTCGAAACGATCCATATTGAGTGAGATCGCGAAGTAATTTGGTCCTTTAGGGCTCGTTGGTCCAGTCATAGTGACTGCGAAGATTTTGCTCCAAGACTTGTGGAAGCAGAAAATAGACTGGGATGATGAAGTTCCCCAGATTATATGTTCCACCTGGACGAAAATTCGGAAGGAGTTACTAGAACTCGAGAAAGTAAAAGTTAAGCGTCACATAATCTGCCAGGATCCAGAAAGAGTAGAACTGGTAGGGTTTTCTGATGCTTCTATGAGAGCATATGGTGCTGTGATCTATTTGACATCTGTAGACAGAGAAGGGAAAATTTCGGTGCGGTTGGTAGCTTCCAAATCGAGGGTAGCACCAACAAAAATAGTTACGCTACCAAGATTGGAACTGTGTGCTTCCGTATTACTGGTAGACCTAATGACAAAGGTTAAGGAAGCCTTAAAAATGGAAGTTGACGGAGTTTACTATTACACCGATTCAGCAATAGTTCTAAGCTGGATTAAAATTGATCCAGGTAGGCTGCAGATATTTGTCTCCAATAGAGTGAATGAAATTCAAACCAAAAGTATGGTAGAAAATTGGAGACATGTATCGTCGGAAAAGAATCCGGCAGACTTATTGTCGAGAGGAGTATTTCCAAAAGAAATAATTGGAAACTCACTCTGGTATGAAGGTCCTGGGTTTTTGAGGGAGGACTCCTTAATAGTGGGAGAACCGGAACCTTTAATAGATGTACCGGAGATTAAAAAGGCGGCTAAAGTTTACTTGGGGGTAAAAAGGACACCTGTGTGGGAAATGATAAACCACCGCAATAAATTTTCATTTTTAAGAAATGTGATGGCCTGGGTGTTGAAGTTTATCAACATAGCAAGAAAGGGTTCCGCGAAGTCGTATGTGGCATATAGAAATGAGGCGCTTCAATTAATAGTGAAAGATATTCAGAAGGACTGCTTCTCCCACGAAATATCTTGCTTAGATAAAGAAGATAAAATTGCGAAATCTTCAAAGATAAGGACATTGTGTCCATTTGTGGATGAAGCAGGAATTTTAAGGGTAGGTGGAAGACTACGAAATAGTAATTTATCTTTTGAGGCCAAACATCCCATGTTGCTGCCATACAAGAATAAGGTAGTGGAATTAATGATGGAAGAATTACATCATGAAAAGCTACATATCGGACCTCAGGAATTACTAGCCATATTTAGGCAACAATTTTGGCCACTTCGTGGTAAGCAGCTGGCCAAAAAAGTGGTGAGCAAATGCTACAGATGTTTTAGGGCAGAGCCTAGGAATTTACATCAATTGATGGGGAATCTGCCTGAGGATCGAGTTATTAGAACCCGACCATTTTTAAACACAGGGATCGACTTTTTAGGACCACTGACGATACATCACAAGATTAGAGGAAAGCGAACGGACAAAGCATATGTATGTGTGTTCGTGTGCTTTGCTACAAAAGCTTCGTGGTAAGCAGCTGGCCAAAAAAGTGGTGAGCAAATGCTACAGATGTTTTAGGGCAGAGCCTAGGAATTTACATCAATTGATGGGGAATCTGCCTGAGGATCGAGTTATTAGAACCCGACCATTTTTAAACACAGGGATCGACTTTTTAGGACCACTGACGATACATCACAAGATTAGAGGAAAGCGAACGGACAAAGCATATGTATGTGTGTTCGTGTGCTTTGCTACAAAAGCCGTTCATTTAGAGGTAGTATCCGACTTGACAGCGGCAGCGTTCATTGGGGCATTGAAAAGGTTTGTCGCCAGAAGAGGTTGTCCACTAAAGATTTATTCAGACAACGGAACAAATTTTGTTGGGGCTGCAAATAGTTTGCATGAAGTGTATAAGTTGTTTAAGAGTAGCAATCTTACAAATGATATTGACAGGTTTTGCACACAAAGGGATATTGAGTGGGTTAATATTCCGGCTAGGTCTCCGCATGTAGGAGGTCTGTGGGAAAGCTGCGTCAAGTCGGTAAAACGGCATTTGCATAGAGTAGCAGTGGGAATCATGACATTTGAAGAAATGTGCACGCTCATGGCACAGATAGAGTCCGTTTTGAATTCTCGTCCGTTAATACCATTGTCAGACGACCGGAATGATTTCAATGTTTTGACGCCGGCCCATTTCCTGATAGGAGAAGACTGTTCAACGTTCATGGACGCGGATACGAATAGAAGCTATCAAGGGTTGCGGGGACATTGGAAAGACGTGCAGGCTAGAACAGAGGAATTTTGGAAAAGGTGGTCCGATGAATACTTGTGCGAGCTCCAAAGAAGGTATAAGTGGGCTGACAAATGGGAAAACATAAAACCGGGAACCCTAGTTTTATTAAAGGAAGATAACCTTCCACCCCTGTCCTGGAGGCGCGGCAGGGTCATCCGAACTATAATGGGTTCGGATGGATTGTGCCGTATGATAGACGTAAGGACAAGCAATGGAGAAACGAAAAGATCGGTTCACAATGTTTGTCCTTTTCCTATCGACGACAATGATATTGATCATGATAAAGCGGGCGCAGTCAAAACGACTCCCGTAATCAAAAATAATGGTGGCTCGGTCGAATCGGCCACATCAGTTAAAGATAAGAGTAGAAAATTTAAATCAAAAAATGCATTCTTATATATTTTATTTATGCTTATAATAAGTAAACCTATTAAATGTCAGGTAAATGTAATAAATTTTGAGGATAGGGCTGGCGTATTTTTCGAGGAAGTGGCTGCTGTTGGCCTAACGAAGACGTCGTGGAACATTGTGGCGCATGTGAACATGGCTGAGTATATGTCTGGGATAAAAGTGTTAGACGAAGCAGTGGAAAAATTCAACAATGATGTGTTAAGAATACCCGAAATGAAGCAGTTAAAGTTCATTCAGCGGTTGCAAGAAGCCCATGACCGCATGAGGAATCAACATGACGTTATAATGTCGTCAGCTCCAGTCCAAAGAATTAGAAGGTCAGCGTTGCCGTTTGCTGGTAGCCTATTTCGCTCGCTATTTGGCTTGATTGACGAAGAACATGCTGATGATCTGGTGAAGAGAATCACAATGGTCGAAGATAACCAAAAATCCTTGGTAGAGTTGTTAAACAATCAGACATCTCTCCAGGACATTACGACCAGAATAATAAAGGAGCAGAATCAGGCGGTGTTTACAAACATTGCAAAATTAGATGAATCCCTTAGAGAGCTGAGTAAAGAAATCGACATGATCAAGAGGAGAGAGAGCGTGGTTCTGAAGGCGACGGAAGTGTTGTCGGCTATTCAAGATGTGGAGATCGTACAAAGAGATCTTATTGAGGCAATGGTTAATATTCGCGGTAGCTTTCTTCATGAAATTCTTCCCGTGAAAGTCTTCAAGCAGCAGATCCAGGTCATAAAATCATCTATTGGAAGAAGGTTACACCTGCCAACCGAGTCGCCGATCGAGCTGGCAAAAATTGCTGATGTGTCGACCAGAACAACTGAAGAATATATGTTGTTCAATATCCGTCTACCTCTGATAAACACTGATCAATTTACTGCTTATGCAATCCAGGCTATCCAATCGTACAGGATGGGTTGTCTGTCCAGTTAAAGGCTCACAGCAATTACCTATTGATAGATGAAAGGAAAACAACATTCTACGACCTCACAGAAGACGACTTTGCCAGATGTCAGAAAATGGAAAAAATGATCATTTGCCAGCAATTGCATCCCATCTATAATACAAGAGAAGCCACTGAGTGTGAAGTTAGGTTGTTTTTAAGGCCAAAGCAAATGCCAGAGAGTTGTGACTTCGCCATTACAAAGTTTCGCAACTTCTGGAAGCAGCTTCGAACACCAAATGTGTGGGTATTCTCAGTTACGAGCGGTACCGTCACAGAAGTCAAATGTGGTGGTAAACGACAAAATACTAGAATCCGAAATCAAGGATTACTAAGAATGCAGCCGGGTTGTACGCTAGAGACGGAAGAGATGAAGTTGTGGGCGCACGAGAATTACCGCAGTGAAGTCAACTACGTTTTTCCGCAATTCAACATTTCCGCATCCTTGCCACCTCTCACCTATTTACATCTGAAGAATGAAATCGAAGTCTTCAAGTTGCCAGACATTCCACAAGCTAAACGATTTCTGGGTTTTCCCGTTCATCTAGACACGCATCACCTAACGCACTACAGCCTCAACTTTACAGCGTGCCTTTTCATGATTGGTATTATCGTTGCGCTGTACTTGGTTATCCGAAGGTTGTATCATCTGTCCAGCCGTTATCTGCCGGTGTCTATCGCCCTTCCTCAAATTAGATAGGGTAGTTTTATATAAAAAATTTATGAATGTCTGATAAGATAATTATGTTTTGATATCTGTATATTATTCTGAATAGCTAAAAGAAATATATATATATCGAAAACGGAAGTGTAAAAGATACTATAAACATATAAAAAATAAAAAAACTTCAAATAATAAAAATGTATCGTAACGTTTGTAATATAGAGAATGAAAAAGATCGCTAAAATTAGAATGAATATTAGCAATTAAGAATTTTGATAAAGTCACTTTCGTATTGAAAATTTCATTTGTCATAGTTTTTAAAATAATGTAGTTACTCACAATATCATGTTGCTTTGAATTGTTTAAAAATAATATATTGACAACTAAAATAATTGTTTTCAAGTACTGCATTGCATATTTACAAGATATAATCCCTTACTTTTAAGTTGTTGAATGATTACAATCTTCCAAGGCTGGGAGCATGTACAGTTTTGTAGATAGGCTGTACGTACACAGGAAAACAGCCACGGTTGTTTATTTCTCAATTGCTAGGAGACTTATCTAGAATACGAAAATGTTGGTTACATGTGTAGTCTGTTTGCGTCGGTCATAAATATTGTATTGATGATAAGGAAATGTCTCGCCCAACTAGTTGTTTTAAGGATAAAAGGTTTTTATTACCCGCCATGCAGTGTGTACGCGGGGGTGCATTTATTACCCCTAGCATTTATGACTGCATTGTGGGAATTCACTTTAAAGTAGAGTGTCTAGGTACAGCGTGCATTCTAGTGTGCGTTGAAATAGTTGTTATGTACTCTAATATATAAGTGTATTGGTATTTGTAGTTTTAGTGATAGTTTTAAGAAATGAGTAAATAAAATCAGTTGCCTTAGAACATCCAACGAGAAAAGATCGAGAGTTTTATTTCGTCCTACATTCCCCTAACAATTACACTATGTGCAAAGTATTGACCAAATCGGTTATTCCCTACAAGAGTTATCGTGCGCACAAGTTTTGCGACAATTTTTGAACATTTGTGGGGGAGGTACCTGAAGGAGTGAACCTATATGGCCCATCTTCGAACTTAAATCGAATCTGGACAAAATATTTCGATACCAAAAATTTGAACCGAATCGATTGATTCGTTCGAGAGTTATCGTGCGCACCAACCAGACAGACCGACAGACAGACAGACGGACGGACATTGCTAGATCTACTCAAAATTGTCTGAAACGGATATCGTACAAACATACTTGGGGTCTAAAACCATTATTTCGATGAGGCACATTTTTGGTCGTATCAAAGTGTAAATACCCTCTTTAGCCTAAAGGCTGAGGGTATAACAAGTAAAAACGGCGTTAAGTTCGGCCGGGCCGAACCATATTATGGTGGAGGGTATAACAAAACGGAATGTATGTCAACCAATATGACAATTCACCAATTGATATTTTTCCCCGAACATAATTGCAAATCCTTTTACTATTACATCCCCTTAACTGAATAGAAATATGAAGAGCCAATAATGGCACAATTTTGCTACAAAACATTCTAATAACAGGAAAATGGTTATTTGCACAGATATTCTGTTGCAAAACTCCAACAACAACAACAACAAATTAACAAATACAGACACCAATATAGGCTAGTTGAATGACAGTCAGCCAGAACGACCAAGTCACGCAGGCTGTTCGCCTGGCGTGAAACAATAGAATCGGAATTTAAGTATTGATGATACATTAGCATTACTCACAGGCTGCAACAATAACAATTTCTACACATCCGTTAAAGTTGTCATTTTGTTGCGAACGTAGTTTGGTGGTGGCGGAGACGGCGGCGGGGAGGTAAACAGCACGCAATTTGCAACAATAAAAACAGCCGGATATGTTGTAGATTGTTTTTAAAATATGTCCCTCCATATCAAGAGCAACAGCAATAACAGCAGTACAAAATACAAACACTTTCACGTTGTTGTTGGTGTTAGCAGTTGTCTATTAGTATGGTTTTATTTGCAGGCAGGCAGCATGAGCCTGAAGTTTGTTATTGGCAAAAATGTGATGTTGGCTTGTAACCCAGTGAACTTTAGCTTAGTCGGGCTTTTCCATCAGAAATATACCCTCAACCACGATACCTGAAAATATCAATTATTAAACTTGAAGATAGTAATTCTCCAACTAATGAAACGTATGGGTGGCCATGGTGATCTGAAACCCACAGGTCACGATCAGCTCCGCACTGAAGATAATAAACAGGTGATGGAAAGGTTCATAAGATTCACAAGACTTGTAAGGTGAATATCACCTTTTAGTATCACAAACAGTGACCCTAATTATTCCGCTGACAGATCCAGTCCACACTTACACATAGTCCTTCATATATTGGAGGAACATCACTGCGGCATGGCTTTTTTTAACTTTTGCGCAACATTCGAGGGAAGAGGGGACAATAAAACAAGTAAGAGGGGGTTGTAGTCGGACAGGGCCGACCATGTGAAACCCTACTACACTACACCTGGACACTATTTCTCAAGGAATTTCTTTTATATGACTGCGACCAGGGTTTCGGAGTCGAGGTATTTTTGGCTCGACTCCAGACGAGTTTTCTTTCACGACTCCGACTCCGGGTCGACTACGATAGTAAATTCCTATACCACTAAAAATGAACAAAATGTGCACAATTTTTAAAAATGTTGGCCTATATAGGCTAATGCGTTAGTTTTTCCTTACATATTCATAGGAAGGGTATTCATTCGTATACATTCGAACATATCAATAATATTGATTCAATATTGTTTCAGCCGAATCTTACATTGAAATATAGCAAAGTTAGAAAGTTTTTGTTGGTTTTCCTTTTTTTTTTGCACGAGTATATTCTAGATGGAAATAGATATTTTCTAGATTTTTTCTTCATCTACGAAGTTTTGAGGCCGTCTACGAAATCCTGTTTTTATTAAAGCATTTTGGGGTGCCAACTCTAGCTCTAAAACTAATAAACCAATTGTCATATATTTTGTGGCCGATTTCGAGAAAAGACACAGTTTATATGCTGCATACAAAATAAAATAAATTTTTCCCATCCAATGCTCATAGTAAGGCAATATTGTTCCACATATTCTATGCTATTTATACTTTCTACTTTTTTCTGAAATTTATAAGTAGGGATCACCGCTTAAACTAAAATTCAGCGCTCACATTTTGAACTTTGGTGTGGAGTGGATAATTTTATTGAAATATATTGTGTACACCACCCAGTACGCAGGCAGATGGATGTTTTCTGGATCTGAAAAATTACCGCACGATGAGATTTCGTACATGCAAATATTCTAAAAATTGTTGCTAGGAAAATTGTATGTAGGGTCGGTCCACTAGGACTAGAAATCGATATTGTCATGTTGTCATTGTCCTTCATCACTTTTACCCGATCCTTTGTCGTGAAAACTCTATGATTATGTATTTCATTGAATTTCGTATATGCTATTGATTGTGCAGAAAACTCGGATATACATGAACTATATCTGTTCCTGGCTGACAGATCCGGTTATTTGAATGTTGAGACGATATCTCAAACAGAGATATAAAGCTGTTTTCTCAATGACTGATGGAGGCCAATCAAACAATTAATTATGTCATCACTCAGAAATTTCAGCTATGGGATCCTTTGGGGTTCTTAATTGAGGCTTTCATTCGAAAAGGATTTTTCCACCCGCAGATCTTGACTTCCATTTTGTGTCACAGGGTATTCAGTAAGATTTCCCACAGATACCACAATGTCTCTAATAAAAGACAAGGATGACTTCTCATAAAAAACAAGATGAGAATACCAACAGACCTTTGCGTGAAGACCAGTAAGACTTCTGACGAAAGAGGTTAAAGGTCCAAACCTAATTCGATTGTCATAGAACTTTGTAAAGAATCAATTGAATCAACAAAATAAGGATGAATAGGCAACACTTCAGAGGATAGTAAATATCCTGTGAATTGTCCTTAACTTAGTATAATATGCCGTTTGCATATATGCTTTCTTATAACTTTCTTTTGAAATAAATAATGATGTTTAACAAAATGTCCTTGTTCAAATTTAATGTTTTATTTCGATAACGTGGAAAAATGTTGCCCGGAGTCGGAGTCGAATTATTTTTATACCCTCAGCATTTATGCTAACGAGGGTATATGAAGAAAAGACAAAATTTTTTAGTTTTCCATAAAAAAAAAATTAAAAAATTTTTTTTAAGCTACATGAATGATTTTTGGTACATACATTGGAAAAAAAATCCCATTCTTAAATCTGTTCGAAATACTAATTTTGGTTGTTGCGCGCAAAAGTTATGGCGGTTTCAATTCTGATAAAAAGAAAAAAATCTTTAAAAGACTCTAATCATTATATTGAGAAACTTTCTTAATTAGGGGCTCCCTACATACTATATAGTTACTGAGGTCCCATAACTTTAGTGAAAAATTTGTAAATTTTCGCGGAAATTAGGAAAGCATTCAAAACAATTGGTAGTTTACAACTTGTTCTAATAAAATTCAAGCTGTTTATGCATCTGAAAAATATATAAAAAATATGTACGTAATCTAAACATCGCGAAGATTCAAATGAAACCAAAACTATACAAATCCGCTTAGCGGTTTGCATATTATAGCAAAAAACAAAAAATATATTGAGGAAATTTATAAAATTTTTGTAAGAGAAAATATTTATTAAAATTTATTTTGTGAGTTAGTTGAACAAAATGTAAGAAAAATAGGTCGGAGTTTTTCTTCTATTTTAGTTAAATTCCACGCAATAAATCACATTTTTTATTCTAATCACTTCTCGAAAACACGCTAACATCTAGCAGAAGATATGGATAGCTTTCAAATAAATTTTGGGTTCCTTTAAATGGGGTATAATGTTGAAATAAAATTGTATCGGGTAATGTTCATTTTGAAATGCGTGTAAATCGCGAAATCCTCAAAATCACTTGATGCGCATGCGGTTTACCAATACAGCGAATTCTTCTCTTTTAATTTGTACACATTTGCCAGGATTTACTTTGGCCGCTAAGATGTAGCATCGTCTGCAGTTTAGTGTGCAACAAACTGTATAACGCTTATATTTTGCACTAAGTGCATACACTTTTTATGCGCATCCGATTTCACTATCAACCGTGAAAAAATACATCGATCTAAACATATTTCAATAAAATCCATCAAGAACCGTGGATGTAGCATCACACAGTATTTTTTGGATAAATCGGATACAGCTCCCATGCCACTAAATTTTTCAAACCGCTGTTTTCGCACAAACGCGAGTGATGATTCACTTTCTTCATTGAAATGGAAACGATCCACATAAAACGCGAATTAGTCAGCGATATTTTGAAAAACATTTTTTGCAAATTTTTCAATTTTTGCAGTAGCCATTTCCGCCGTTCTAGTAGATGGATTTTTACGATCTGTGATTCATATGATCCGGATCGTCGAAAAACTAAAATATCGCGGGGTACCAGCACATTCAAAACGATATTGTAAATACTGTACCCCAAACAAAAGAACAAATGTTCTGTAATGGGCCAGCTAAGTAAGTAAGTAAGTACCCCAAAATAGGTTTTTTAGAAAAATATCGCACTAAATTTTGGACTTTGGCAGTAGATTACTCTGCTGCTGTGTGGGCTACATACTTAATATACATATCAGATTATGCGAAATTGCGAGTTCTTTAGTCCTATAATCAGTTTTTCGAATATCCGAATGCGCGTCCCAGTTACATAAAAAATACAAAAAACACCTGAAATCCGGCTCAAAATGTCAGCATCCATTAAAAGGTGGATGCAGTGGAAATTTTGGAAAGTGATACATTAGAAGTGTAATCTTCATTTTGTATTCTCCAACTTTTACTTTGGACAGATGTCCGTCATTTGAATGGTTTAATCAGAAATCGAATAGCAATGTAAAAAACCTGTTTAGATTCAACGTGTTTTTACCTATGGTTTTTCCTTTACGCGGTCGTAACTACCACGTAAATTAAATTTTTTTTTTCTAAATTTTTGAGCTTTGTACAAAAACATCTAAATTAATCCAGCAATAGTCATAGTTACTGGCAAACTACAATAGTTCGCGTATTATAATAGTGCAAACCTTGGCTTCATGGAAACTAAAAAATTTTGACTTTTCCTCATATACACTTTCATACGGGCAAAATGTGCCTCAACGAAATAATGGTTTTAGACCCCAAGTATGTTTGGACGAAATGTGTTTCAGACAATTTGGAGTCGATTGAGCAATGTCCGTCCGTCTGTCTGTCTGTCTGGCTGGCTGGAGCGCACGATAACTCTCGAACGGATGAACCGATTCTGTTCAATTTTGGCTTTCGTAATATTTTGCCCAAACTTAGTTAAGTTCGAAGATGAGCTATATCGGTCCACTCCTTCCGGTACCTCCCCCACAAAAGTTCGAAAATGTTTGGATAATTTGTGCGCACGATAACTCTTGAAGGGAGTAACCGATTTGGTCCCATACTTTGCCCATCGTGGAGCGTGTACCAGACTTAGATCAGGTTTTAATATGGGCTCAATCAATCCACTCCGTCGGGTACCTCCCACACAAAAATTGGAAATGTTCAGTTAGGACCATCTCTCGAATCGCTTTGATTTTTGCTTTAGCAACTTGTATTCACTGCCCTCCATACGACGGTATAAGTTTCATCAAGGGCAAGTCCATACTTCCTGAGAAAAAAGCCTAAAAGTTGCAAAAAAAACCCTATGACACCTTGTGAGGAGGTTGGAGGGCAAAATAACTCTCCAACAGGTCTGCCGATTCGGTCCAAAGTTTGGCCTTAATAATATTTTGTCCAAACATAGTTTAAGTTCGAAGATAAGCCATATCGGTCCACTCCTTCAGGTACCTCCCCCAAAAAAGTTCAAAAATATTCGGAAAATTTGTGCGTACGATAACTCTTGAAGAGAGTGGCCGAATTGGTCCATACTTTACACATCCTAATATATCTACCAGATATAGATCAGGTTCAAATATGGACTATATTTGTCCACTCCATCCGGTACCTCCCACACAAAATTTCGGATACATGTTCACTTTAGGACCTGCTTTCGAATCACTTTGATTTTTGTTGAAGCAACTTGCATTCGCTGCCTCAATTGCGATGGTAAAAGTTGTTTCAGAGGCAAGTCCATACTTCTTGAGCAAACATCCCTGAAGTTATAAAAAAAACCCTATGGTACAATATGTAGTGGCTGGAGATTTTTAGTATCTCCTCCGCAAAACTTTTGATCTTTAATCCTAATCAACATTTTTTCAGTTCAAACGCCCAACATTTTTAAAACTCCCTAAATACATGTGTTTTTTGGGAAAAAATTTTTTCAATATAAACAGGCTGAGGGTATATCTCTGTCGGCAAAGCCGACTGATACTTTTTTACTTGTTTGCTAGATATTAATTAAACAAGTTAGAAAGTATCAGTCAGCTGTTCCGACTGGGATATGCCCTCAAGTTCGGACACAAAGAAAATAAGTAAACTCAGTACTTATAACGTCTCTATGCAAAGACAAAAAATGTAAAAAATTGAAACAATCCGAGACGAGTCCTTAAACGGTACTCTTTCCAAAATTTGTGTGGGAGGCACCCGAAGGAGTGTTCCGATGTACTCCATATTCGGACGTAATCCAAGTCTCTAAGAAGGTTATCTTAGACACTAGTCAGTTTAGTTGGCGTCGTCTCAGGAAGTACGAACTTGCCAAAAAAAAAATGCACCGCCGTAAAAGGCACCGCAAATCGAATATGTTTCAAACGAATTCACAACGGTTCGAGAAGAGCTGTTAAACTGTACTTTTCCCAAAGGAGTGGACCGATATAGTCCATATTCGAACCTGATATATGCATGGTAGTAATATTTCCACATCCCTAGTTTGGAACAATTCGGTTAGTCCCTTCTGGAACTATTATGGAAATAATCTTAGTGAATAATTTTGAACTTTTGTGGGAGTAATTAACGGAAGGGGTAGACCGATATGGTTCATCTTCGAACTTAAACTAAGTTTGGACAACATTTACTTACTACTTACTTACTGGCCCATTACAGAACATTTGTTCCACAGACCGAACTAAGAAAAGATCTCCAATTCTCTCTGTTTAGTGCTTCGCTTTCTGGAATACCGCGCCTTGTCATCTCTTCATCCACTTGTTTGCGCCATCTATTCTTTGGCCTGCCAATTCTGGGTGCACCACCATGCGGCCCGAATTTATACTCCTTTTTAGCGGGTTCATCATCGATCATTCGTATGATATGGTGTAGCCAACGCAATCCCTGCATATTGATACGTTTATCTATACTGATGTCGTTGTATAGCTGATACAGCTCGTGGTTCGTCGGACGTCAATATTCAAACACGCCAAGCACTGCCTTATCTGCTTGTGTAAGTACCCAGGCTTCGGAACCATACTTCAGCACGGGTAGTATCAGTGTTTTGTAAAACGTTATTTTTGTTTGACGAGTTGTGGCTTTGTTTTTAAAGTGCTTACTTAAGCCAAAGTAGCATCTGTTGGCCAATACAATTCTTATTTTTATTTCACAACTGATGTCGTTTGTTGTGCTTACGACGGTGCCGAGGTATACGAAGACTTTTACCACCTCAAAATTATAAGAACCAACTTCAACAGTTGGTCCGAGCTCAATGGACGCATTGCGCGTCGACTCCATCAACTTGGTCTTCTCGCCGTTTACCGCCACTTTAGCAGATTCTCCTTCGACCTTCATAAAGGTATCGGTTACTTCTTTTACTGATCGCCCCATGATGTCTATATCATCAGCATAAGCAAGTAACATGTGGCTATTGGTGTAGATTGTGCCACTTCTTTTGACGTTTGCCTCTCGTATAACCTTTTCTAGCAGGATGTTGAAAAGATCACACGAAAGGCTGTCTCAAAACTCTTCGGATAGGTTATTTCCTATTTTAACTGAAGATCTTGTTTCAGTTAGAGTCATTTTACAAATCCGAATGAGCTTTGCGGGGATACCAAACTTAGACATGGCTTGGAATACCTTTGATCTTAGCGGACTGTCGAAGGCTGCTTTATAATCGACAAAAAGGTGATACGATTTGCCGCAGGGTAAATATCTGGTCGATGGTGGACTTGCCAGGTTCAAAGCCGCATTGGTATGGTGACGTATGCTAACCCGGCGCCCAAACCCAAGTTTTTAACGTTCTCATGGGTGAACGCGCGGCACATTTTAGCTCACTACCTCTAACGGGTGTTAAAGGCAGCTACCCCAGGTGACACCACGTTCCTTGGTATCTTTCATCCCCTACGTCACCCACAAAATTTATCAGACCTAAATATTGAACAAAATAGGTTGATCCTTCGAGAGTTATCGTGCGCAACAACCAGACAGACGGACGGACATGGGTAAATCGATTCCAAGTTGTCTGAAATGGATTTCGTCCAAACATACTTGAGGTCTTAAAACATTATTTCGATAATCTCGTTGGCCTAAATGTTGAGGGTATAAACAAATATTAAAAGAATTTTAGAAATAGTTTTCGGTGATTTTTTTATCAAATCGATCAATGAAAAAAGACTCCGTACAGCATTGTAATTTGTAAAAATTTAAAAACCTGGGAATCCTTCATCCATGATTTGAAAACTTTTCTATCATGATTGCGACATGTTGTAACATGGAATGTAAATGTAGTTCTATGCAAGAAAATCACAACAATAAAAAAACACTTATATGTTAGGTAGTAGTAGTAGTAGTAGTTAAGTTATCTAACCGCTATATTCATGTTGGTTTTCAAGTTTATTTTCGCAGATTGCCGAAATATGTCTCCTAGAAATAAAATATACACCAAAAATTTAATTTGGATGTTTTTCCCATAAAAGTTAACCTGCTTAGAGCTATCCGCTCATTATCCAAAATTGTTGGCATCTTCCTTGACCAAAATTCATACCTCGTGTAAAAAATTGTCAGTATTATAATATAACTGCGAACCCTAGCAGGGACGTACGCAGGATTTCATTTCGGGGGGGGGGGCCAACTTGACCAAAAATCATGAAAATTAAAAATGTTATGTATCGTTACGTAAACCTGTTTAAAGTTTTTTGATGATTTTATGTACGAGGGCACTAAAAACCTTCTGGCCTAGGCAACATGCAGTGTCGCCCGGTGTCATTTGATTTTTTTTTTTGGAAAGTTTGTCAGTTTTTAGCCTAAGCATACTCAGGACAGTTTGGCATACGACCATGTGTTGTGTTGCTGAGGCTATTAGCATAATTTTTAAAAATTTGAATTTTGGAATTCTTTTGGTGGAAAAACTTCCATGCAAAAAGTACGAATATGTCGAATATGTGAACATTGAAAAATGGGATTACCAAGCAGGACTATAGGAAAAGTTTGGAGTTTCAATTAACTGACATAATTTCGCATATACATTTATCTAATGAAGTGCGATATATATACTAGTTTCCAAGCTTTGCCTTCGTCTGCCACAACAACAACATCCTAGTACACCTGAAGATCGGCTTTACCACCCGTGAAACGTAGTGTAATGGTTGGATGTGTGGGACTTCGGTAGACTCCTAATTTTTCAATGTATCTCTAAAGGCCTAACAGCTCAACTCGAAAGAGAATTAATTAAATATCACTACAAATGGCCTTCGCCTTAATAAGGCAAAAATAAAAGATATATACAGTGTTTGGAGGATATAAACAGTTCGACCCGAACATAACGCCATTTCTTCTTTAAAGTACATATATTACACACTAATTTCAGTGCCATTAAAAACGTTTTGTATTATTGTAAGAAAATAATATTCTTTAAGTGCATTCTTTAAGCTTTACTATTTTACCAGAAGTGATAGAGTCAATAAAAGCCAACTAAACATTCAGAAAGTTACAGGAGCTGGGCGATGCAATCTACGACTCATAGACTCCGAATCCAACTCGTAGTACTGAGACTTCGCAAAAACATGATCGAAAAATATCTCTAAAATAAGCTCGGCAACATTTTAGCTTAAACTCCATCTGATACGAAAAAAGTAACAGTCGGGTTTGCCTATATAGATATACCCTCTACCTGTGTTAGTTGAGACTTTTATATATAGACACATCGAATACGGGCTGCATAGCCAATTTTTTGTTCTGTAAATTGTATAGCCAGGAAGTTTCAGAATTTCGTCTCCTTTTTGGACGTATAAACTTTCCGACAATATCTTCAAAATATTTGGGGTGTACAACTTCTCGATTGTTGGCGTTGTGATCAAAAATGTGACTTCGATGAAAGCGCAAACGTTTTGCACTTTTGTACAGACGATATCTTAAAGAATCGACTGATATAGTCCATTTTGGAAGTGGACCTAATTGTGGAAGCCAAATTAGTTGGTCGGCGTAAGATTTAGAGCTTTTGAACCAATCCTGATATAACCATTGACCCACCTACGAAAAATGCAATATCGCTGTAAACAAGACCTCAAGTGAATCAATCCATATTCGAACCTACTCTAGGTCTAAATCGAATTGGACTTTGCTCAAGATTTTAGGGAAACATTTTGAAGTCTGGCTGGGGAAGTGTCCAAAGGAAGTTTGAACAAAATATTGCGAGATCCAAATTTTGCACAAAATCTGTTGATCTGTTCGAGAGTTATAATGGGCTCGAGCCATACAGACTGACGGACGGACGAACTGGGATAAATCGACTCCAAATTGGGACGCGGGTTACATTTTTATCATTAGACTGAGAGTACAATAACACGGTGCTCTTGAACCAACGTTAAACTGGGAAGTTCTTGCGGATTCTGAAACAGCAATGTCATAGATGAGAAAAATCCAAAAACAAAAAAATCGCTGGAGGGATTTTAAATAAATCGCGGTCAAAGTTCACATTTTTAGGTTTTCGCGACTTTGCTTGGAAACCGCAAGTCTTATCGAAATGGGGCTAAGGAAAATGTTGTAGCTTTGAAAATTTGTTCTATTTTGAGATATAGAAGTTCCGGTCACATTTTTAGGTTTTTTGTTAGGTTTTCACGATTTGCTCAAAACAGTAAGTCTTATCGAAATGGGATTACAGAAAATCTTATAGCTGTGAAAATTCTCTAACAAGATTGGGATTCGTAATTTTTTCTTCGGTTGTACCATTTTTGAGATATATAAGTTTAAGTTGAGAAATTGCAGTCATGACATTGTTTTATAAGGAGACGATACAGTCTCAAAAATAGTAAAACATAGGAAAATATCACAAAAAACAATAATTTTCACTGCTACAACATTTTCTTTAGTTCCATTTGGATAGGGCTTGTGGTTTTCTAGCAAAACGGTCAAAACCTGAAAAACCCTAAAAATGCGTTTGTTTTTTCATCTATGAAGCCAGGTGTAAGCTTCATTCGTTTAAAGTTGGTTCAAGAGCACCGTGATATACAATACAAATAACAGCAGATTTTAATACAATGCCAAATAACCAAAGTTTGAGCATTCATTTCGTTTACGGTTGTTTTCAGCTACAAATTTGTTACTAATAGTAAAAAATTCTGATGGGCATGCATGTAGCAGATATTATCACTTTATGATGCACAACAATAAATTGTTCTCCATTATTTTCTGCCACTATTTAGCAATAAGTTAATATAAGATAGGAATACAAAATTTTGATTGAGGCAGTAAATCAATTTTCTAATTGGTTTTCAAAATATACTCCACG
Organism: Musca autumnalis; assembly: GCF_047663935.1. Classification (NCBI taxonomy): domain Eukaryota; kingdom Metazoa; phylum Arthropoda; class Insecta; order Diptera; family Muscidae; genus Musca; species Musca autumnalis. Next base: position 82,575,325 of record NW_027411644.1, read on the forward strand.
AAAACCCTTGATATTTCGTACATATTGTCCAATAGACACTTCATTTTATGTACTTCTAATCCGCACAATAATAAATTTGAACAATAATCACTTTTTATTTGAAATTTCAAAAACAAAAATTATTTTATTAAAAAATATTGTAATAATTTTTTAAAGTAGCTCAAAAAATTTTTTTCGGACCAAACCATTTCGGGGGGGGGGGTGGCTGACAACCCCCCCCCTGCGTACGTCCCAGAACACTAGCGTGGTTATGGTTACTATAAACACAATTAAAATTGTCGTATTTCTGTATATACTAGGCTGTAACTTTGTTATCTGAGCACATACATCAACATAATTGGCATCTATGGAAAGGTCTTTCAAAAATAACTCACGTGGGCGGAATGTGTCTGTACTTTTTTCCAATTTTCACACAAAAGTTTCGGTCCTTTTCACCCGCTAAAGACTATCTGATCGTCATGTAAAATTGCAAGCCATAAGCTCACACCTTATTTAAAATTTCGCGCTGTTCGGACTATGATTGCGACCTTCAGAGCAGATACATATTCGGATAAAAATGTTGTTTTTGGTCCATTTCACCTATTAAATATTTCACGATCATCACCAATAACAATAGCTATCTATTCTGATGTGAAATCGACCTCCATACAAAATTTCGTGACGGTCGATCCATAATTGCGGCCTGTAGTTTGATTACCATTTATAATGGGCAGACGGACACACGGACGGACGGACACACATCGCTATATCGCTGTTTCTCCTCGAGATATGAAAAATGATATATAACATAGGGGATCTACGACGAATATTTCGCGGTGTTACATGAATTTTAGCAAAACAAACTTATAATACCCTTCCCACAGTGTGGAGTAAGGGGAATATCCACAAACAAGAAACAAGGGAACTGATGAGATGCTGTGGCGAGGATCGAAACTAGTCTTCCCAGCCTTACCACTTGGCGAACAATGCCAACTTTCTCCACTAATAAATTAGTTGTTTTAAAATATTCAAAACAACAACAATGGGATTAAGCCAGACTATCTTGAAAAAAAAAAAAAAACAAATTGTAACAGATATCCCAATAAAAAACGTCACCACACGGTAAATGGAAGGTGCTTACACCTGGAAATTTTTTGCGGATTCTGAAACTACAATATTCATAGATGGTAAAAATCCAAAAACAAAAAAAACGCCGTAGCGCTTTTTAAATAAATCGCGATTCATGTTGACATTTTAGGGGTTTTTAGGTTTTCACGATTTTGCTTATACACCGCAGGCCCTATCGATATGGGACAAAAGAAAATGTTGTAGCCATGAAAATTCTCTGCATGATTGACTTTTATGATAATTTCGTAGATTTTACAGTTGTTCAGATATAGAAGTTCAAATTGGGACAATGCATTGACTGTATCGCCTCCTTATAGAACAATGTCATGACTGCAATTTCCCAACTTGAACTTAAATATCTCGAAAATGGTACAACCTAGGAAAAAATTACGAAAGCCAATCTTGTAGATAATTTTGACAGCTAAAGGTTATCTCTAGTCCAATTTCAATAAGACTTACCGTTTTGAAGCAAATCGTGAAAACCTAACAAAAAAGCTAAAAAATGTGACCTGAACATCCATATATCTCAAAAATGGTAAAACCTATGAACAGATCATAACGGTTAATCTTCTAGAGAATTTTCATAGCTACAACATTTGCTTTAGCCCCATTTCGATGCTTTAGTCCCATTTCGATAGGACTTGCGGTTTACAAGCAAAATCCTGAAAACCTTAAAAAACCCCTAAAAATGTCAACTTGAATCGCGATTTATTTGAAAAGCGCTCCGGCGATTTTTTTTTTTGATTTTTCTCATCTATGAACATTGTATCAGAATCCGCAAAAACTTCCACGTGTAAGCACCTTCCATTTAGTGTTGCTTCAAAGAGCACCTTGACCAATGTTCATCAGAAAGTGTATGAAAAAGTTTTAATTCGTGTGGGACGTCCAATGAGGCTTTCCTTACGTCTAGAATTTTCTAAAAAAAAAACTTATAATACTTCTTTCACAACTCCCTCAGTTAACTTTCCTGGGTTATTCTTAACAAACTATGCTCAGAATTCCATTTAAGTGCAATTACCATTTAAACAGAAAGAGAAACTGAATGTTAATGCAAAACAACATCATGGCACACCAGCAACATACCCACGAACACACACAAAAACATCAATCGAAAGAATGAATGCATTCGACTACTGACTGTTGCAACACCATTAAACTACAACAGTACCAATAACAGCAGCAATAGCAACAACAATACCATATGCAAAAATTATAGCTGCTCGGTATAGGATTGTTTCACGCCAAGCCATTTGTTGGCAGATGATTATTAAATTTCTGTTTCGCTGCATGTTTTCCCCCCGAAAAAAAACGAAACAAAACAAAGCACAATGACAACAAAAACAGAAAATTCAGACACACAAATATACATACACATGTACCACATATACATACATATGTATATGTGTTTGTACATAGGCTATGCCACGTTGCAACTCTACAAAACACGCATTTAGTTGCACAACCAAAAGATGTTGATAAAATTCTTGTTATTGTTGTTGCTTTTTTTTTTGGAGAATTTGTTTCGTTCGAGGACATTTAGATGTTAGTAGGTCTGTCCGTCCGTCTGTACAATGAAAATGCGTTGCAAAACACAAAAACCAAAAAAGGAACAGCAGCTGCCTTGCCTTGCCTGCCTGTTGGTTGTTATTAAAGCTGTTTAGATAGAGAGGTGGCCAACAAAATGAATTGCAATTTTTGAAATAACATTGAAATTTGCGGAATTCTCTTAGCATGGAGATGTCAATACATCTCCTCTTCGAACTGGTACATTAAAAAATGTTGAAAAGATTTTAAATAAAATTAAATGAAACTGCGAACGTTTGCAACTTTTAAACACAGAAGTGTGTGGAATGTATTTTTGTGGACCAAGAAAAGTTTAGTCGTTGATTTCTAAACGAATAGTTCTACAAGTATCAAAAGTTGCAGTGAGCAGAACGACGACATTAATCAGATTTCGAAAAATATTTTGAAATAGTGTGGAATTTACATGAGATCTAAGATTATTTTATTTCAAGTCCAGGGTTACGGCATGATCCAGTATTTTTTTCTGAATTAATTTCCTTCTTCGACCTGAGGGCCGAGCCCCAACTAGTGATTCGAATAAAATTCTCTCTAACAATGAAAATGCGAATATTTACCATCAAAAAAGTTTTATTGCACTCCATTTGAGTCACCTCGAAAACATGGTTTTTGAACGCTTTTACAGTATCTTCTGGCGACGAAAATCGTTGAAAACACCTTTTTTCTTGATATGCTGGAATCAAATGAAGTCATTGGATCCCCAGTCAGGGCTGCACGGCGAATGTCCATCAACTCCACATTTTTGTCCGGTCAAACAGGCGCTGCACACTGATCGAAATTACTGATCTAGCGGCGCGAAAGTAAAAAAATCAAACTATAAAATTGCAAAATGTTTTCCATTGTATCGATTACAGACACTCTGCTTACTAAAATTTTGTTTTCACTTTGTCGTTGTTGTAAATGTTCTCTCAGCTATTAACTATCCAATGCAAGAAACTTTGCTGCATCAGATGTTAAGAATATTTTTGCAAAATATCTAACTTCATATTTGTTTACTTGTTAAATAAATTCTTAACAAAACTAAATAAAGTTTTTTATACGCAATGATTTATACAATTTTTCATATCTCGACAAGATAAAGCGATATAGGGATGTGTGTTCGTCCGTCCGTCTGTCCATTATAAATTGTAATCAAACTCCAGGCCGCAATTATGGATCGACCGTCACGAAATTTGGTATGGAGGTCGGTTTCACATCAGAATAGATCGCTATTGTTATTGGTGATGATCTTAAATATTTAGGGGGTGAAATGGACCAAAACAAAATTTTTTATCCAAATTTGTATCTGTTCTGTAGGTCGCAATCATAGTTCGATCAGTGTGAAATTTTAATAGGGTGTGAGCTTATGACAGAAAATATGCTTGCAATTTTACGTGACGATCAGATAGTTTTTAGCGGGTGAAATAGACGGAAACTTTTGTGTGAAAATTGGAAAAAATGTTTATATATACATATCTTATATCGAACATTGGTGGCGTCGTTTATTATTGGGATAACTAATACAATTTTGTTTTTTTTCAAAATGGTCTGGCTTAATGCGATTGTTGTTTTTTTTTTTATTATTTTTTGAAAACAACTAATTTATTAGTGGAAAAAGTTTGGCAGTTCACTAATAAATTAGTTGTTTTAAAATAATAAAACAAAAACAATGGGATTAAGCCAGTAGTGCGATTCTCTAACCCATATTTTGAGTTACCGACATTTGTCGGTAAAATTAAAATGCTTATAATTTCGGTAATTGCCGATGTTTTTCGATAAATTAGCGACGAATAAAAAGCAGTCGCAAAGTTCTACCGATAGCAAGAGTATTGTCAACTTTTATTTTATATTTTCACTAGCTAAACCCGGAGCGCTTCGCTACCCCGACTAAGATAAAATATAGTGGAATGCTATAATTATATTAACTTTTTTATACTTTAACGTATAAATATAGGAGAGCCCATTCCATGGCTGTCATGGAGCTACTATGGTATTTTTGTATGTTTCAGTGAGTAACACTATTAATTTCTCTTTATTTCTACAGATTGGATTTAGATTTACCTGACTGAATTAAATTTAAGAATATAACCAGGTTTGAAAACCTTAAGTTTGAGGATAGTTTTAATTTCTTTTATATGTACAGGGTACTTATTTTTTCCTGGTCATATACATATTAACATATTGCGATATCTTAAAGTACTTTTAGGATAACTCCTACTTTTATTTATAATTTTTACTCAAATAATAATGATATAGGTATCTATCATAATAAAAATTATTCTTAAGAAGTCTCTAAAATATATGATATTTAATAGCTGCAGACTTGGTCTATTCCTTCCAACTATATGTACTTCCGTATATAATGATGACTTCTACTGACTTCTGAGTTTTCTTCAAAATTTCATTGAAATTGAAATCGACCGAAAATATATATGAGAGCCATATTCCGATATCAAACGATCTCGATATAATTTGGCACATTTTAGACCAAATCCCGTCTCACATTCAAAATTTCATTGAAATTTAACATACATACATAGCGTGTTTGGTGTATAAGATACAGGAAATCGTCCGAAAATATATATGAGAGATATATTCAAATCTTAACCGATTTCGATATAATTTGGGACATTTATTTCTGGAACAAATTCTTTAACACATTCCAAATTTCAGCGAAATTAGTCATATATAGCGTGTTTGGTGTATCAAATACCTCAAATCGGTCGAAAATATATGTGGGAGCTATATTCAAATCTGAACCGATAAAATTTGGCACATTTATGTCTACTCCAAATTCCGTCACACATCCCAAAATTCAGCGTAATTGGACATATATAGCATGTTTGGTGCATCAAATACAGGAATTCGGCCGAAAATATATATGGGAGCTATATGCAAATCTGAACCGATTTCGATATAATGTGGCACATTTATGTCTAGACTAAACTGCGTCACACATTTCAAAATTAAGCGAAATTGGACATATATAGCGTGTTTGGTGCATCCAAATACAGGAAGCCGGCCGAAAATATATGTATATGGGAGCTATATCCAAATCTGAACCGATTTCAATATAATTGGTAAATTTATTTCTACATCAAATTCCGTCACACATACCAAATTTGGAGATTGTATCTGTAACAGTGTAAAGATATTTGCATAAAAAAATCTAAATTTTTTGGAGGTACCTCCGGTTTTGATGATATATCTCCATATAAACGCGGAATTTCAAAAAATGACATAGCCTATTTTTATTTCAGGCAATGTTGCAATGTACCCAAAAACTATCAGGAAGATCGGTTCAGGGGTTTTTGAGTCTATAAGGCACAAACAAACAAACGTACAAACAAATTTAAATTTTATATACATGGTAACATGGGGCGGCTTCGCCACTGGGGCGCCTTCGTCAGCGCCGATTTTCTTGATAATTATAAATGCTACAGAAATGCCGTTAAAGGGAAAATTGTGAGTTTAATGAAGATATTTCATCTCCCAAAAATTGGCATTTCTATCAAATATATGATTGCTGATGCACGTCATGTTTTTGGGGTATTGCGAAAAATATTCATGGTAGGTATATTTTTTGATATCTTGTATACCTTCTGTGATATCAAAATTATAGTTTATACCGTTAATAGACAACTACTAAAGAATATAAATCCAAATAATTTGCATGATAAAAGTAATTATAAATGTGAATATATTCATAATATGAACTATGTAGGGGGTGGGGCGGCTACGCCATGATAGGGGTGTTGTGGGTTAATTTGAGAAATATGTCAGGTTTAACTTATATTGTTTATGTTATTGATATACCACGCTATAATGTGAAGTTGTAACCAAATATTGTGCTAAACCTATCTAATTTGGCAAAAATTTCATTTTATACCCTCAGCCTTTAGGCTAGAAAGGGTATATCGACCTTTTTGTAGAAAATTTACTTATGTTGAAACTGAGGTATGGGATATTGTAACTCGCGAATTGTTGTAATATACCATAACTTTGAACGCATTTAGGTAAAATAAACTGTTTTAGCACGATTCACCAATGGATTTCTTAAAAATTATAATTTGAGCGGAAGCTGTGGTCATATTAATGTAAAAAAATAGGAAAAAATCGTTGAAGGAAACGAGTTTTTTTAAGTCAATTTTCAATTAGTGGCTTTACAATACAATGTAGAGTATAATGTTCAAAAAAGAAGTTAAAGAATACACTTCACAGATGAAGTTTCTAATGTATGATTTTCTAATATAACCACTGCATCAATCTCAAACGATGCTGACATTTTGAAGACTGAAAAATTGGGTTTTTTGAATTTTTGCTCTAATCGGGACGCGCAACTGTACTCGTTTAAAAACTGATTATGAGATTGTAGTACTGGCGAATACGCATTTTTTGATGTATAACTCGGGCGTGTAGCCTTCAAGGGTTCACAACAATCTCAGCTTAAAGTCGAAAATTTCGTGCGTAAATTTTTCTAAAAACCAGTTTTTTGGATTCAAAATTTACAAATGCCATTCGATTTCAGTGGAAACCCGCGGTGAATTTAGTTTTTTAACGTTCTGAATCTAACAAGCCTTTGCGCGTCTAAATCCATCCACTAGATCGGCGGATATGATACCCCTCAAATTTCGAAAAGGTGCAAAAAATGTTTTTGAAAATATCACGTATTTAGACGCGTTTTAGATGTGTTATTCCTACTTAGATAAATAGAGCGAAACGCATATTTAAAATGTGCGAAAACAGATATTGAAAAACGTTCGCGAATCCGGAGATATAATAGATTTTTTCTAAAAACTGAGTGCGATGCTACATCCACGGTTCTTGATGGATCGCATTGAAATGACATAGGATGATGTATTTTTTAATGGTGATCATTGAAATCGGATGCGCATAAAATGCAAATGTACTTCGTGGAAATTATGGGAATTTTACTGTTTTTTGCACCCTAACATGCAACTGATGCTACATCGTGGTCGCCAAATGGAATTTCACAAAGTGTATATCAAATAAGAGGGATTGATTCGCTGTTTTGGAAAATCGGATGCGCATCTTGTGATTTCCACTATTACGCGGTTTCTATGCGTTTCAAATGTTATAATATTCAATATAACATTATTTTAATGTTATGCCACAATTGGAATTCCTTGTGGTTTAATATAATGTTATAAAAATATTCGCCAATAAGAAAACTATATACGAACAATTTGTTGCAACGAAATATCTTCATTATTGCGTGACATTTGGACGAAAATGACGGAGAACTCAAACATTTTTAAATGGTTTTATTTAGCTCACCCTGTTTGTTTTATTATTTATTCTTGGGTCAAATTTAGTAATTCAAATTTCACCCTCTTCCTGTCATCCGATTAATCTGAAATTTTGTATACACTTTGGATTTTGGTGACAATACAATTATGTTTATTCATTATTATTATAAATTCAAGATGGCCGCCGCTACAAAATGGCGGATAACGTAGGTTTTATCAATCCCATCAATATGGGTATCAAATGAAAGTGCTCAACCAGTAGAATACAATGTACTATATAAAATTAAAATCCAAGATTCCGGCCTCTACAAAATGGCGGATAACTTAGGTTTTATCAATCCCATCAACATGGGTATCAAATGAAAGGTCTCTACAAGTAGAATACAATTTACTAAAATTGAAATCTAAGATGGCCGCCGCTACCAAATGGCTGATAACAATTTTTTATCAATCCCACCAATATGGGTATCAAATAAAAGGGCTTGACAAGAAGAATACAGTGCACTATACAACCTCAATATTTAAGATGGGCGCAGCCACTAAATGGCGTATAATTAAGATTTAAATTGGGAAATAGAATCTGTAATTTAGGTATCTGATTAATCCAGCCTGAATCCACCACCCAAGTCAAGATTTTTTATCGTGTTGAGGACTGTGTGGCGTTAGGGTGGCTAAAAATGATACGTCGTTAGCGGTACGTCGTTAGCGGTACAGTTGCACTGCAATAAACTAACGGGCAAGAAACCTTGCAATAATAAAGCACTAAATGAATTAAACAGAATGCGAAATAAAAACTAAAAACTAGAAAATAAAAATAGGTAAAAAAACTTTTTAAGTTAAACGGTTTTATGTTAAACATACATTGCAATGTTTAAGATAAATGTACTAAAAAACAAAAAATAATAAAATAGATACAGTCGTGGGAATTATAAACATATGCATAGACTAGACTAAAATAAAACCGTGGGGCACGTCAATTGTCTAAAATCGTTGATTAAAATGTTTGTTTTGTAATGTTACACTATAATTAGGCAGTTGTTCAACCGAAAACGATGGACGTGTGATAAGTAGGGCTAGAATGTGGAAACAAGCTAGCAAGCTCGATTATAAGCGAGTTTCATAGCGGTGAGCGAGTAGTACTTTGTCGATTAAAGACAAACTACGAGCAGTGAAACGATTCCTCGCCAGCCAGCAGTGTGAATGTCCAACGATAAACTAGTTGAAATATCTCTTTTATTTACATGGAGTGTATAACTATTGGAATTTCCATGAGCAAGAAATAGTAAGTAATTTCCTCACCGTCTGCGGGCCAACTGCCTAATGACGAATTAAACGATTCTTCTATCGCACATTAAGTCGATAATTTGTAGACAATTGACGTGCCCCACGGTTTTATTTTAGGCTAGTCTATGCATATGTTTATAATTCCCACGACTGTATCTATTATATTATTTTTTGTTTTTTAGTACATTTATCTTAAACATTGCAATGTGTGTTTAACATAAAACCGTTTAACTTAAAAAGTTTTTTTACCTATTTTTATTTCTTCAACCTTTCCTATAAAACCATAAAAAAAATAAAATTAGAATAACATGATTTTATTTCTTTCGTCATATTTTCTTTGTATTTTTGCAAATAACACGAATACTATAGCTCCAAACTTCACGACTTAGGTTTCATTTTATTCCTCACAATGTCGGGATGCTGCTATAATTTTTTATATATATATTTTTTTTTAAGTATAAGCGCTATTAGTTCAAAAATATGTTTGTAAATACGTGAAATTATTTAACAAATTTATTTTTTCGCGAATCCATTGATCCATTGAAACTTTTCGAATTTTTTTCACCATCGCAAAGGGTGCGAATTCAGTTAACGCAAATAGGATATAACAGCTTACTATATTAAGCCGCTATTTATACCCTCAGCATTTATGCTAACGAGGGTATATACACTTTCATACGGGCAAAATGTGCCTCATCGAAATAATGGTTTTAGACCCCAAGTATGTTTGGACGAAATGTGTTTCAGACAATTTGGAGTCGATTGAGCAATGTCCGTCCGTCTGTCTGTCTGTCTGTCGGTCTGTCTGGCTGGCTGGAGCGCACGATAACTCTCGAACGGATGAACCGATTCGGTTCAAATTTTGGCTTTCGTAATATTTTGCCCAAACTTAGTTTAAGTTCGAAGATGAGCTATATCGGTCCACTCCTTCCGGTACCTCCCCCACAAAAGTTCAAAAATGTTCGGAAAAATTGTGCGTACGATAACTCTTGAAGAGAGTGGCCGAATTGGACCATACTTTACACATCCTAATATATCTACCAGATATAGATCAGGTTCAAATATGGACTATATTTGTCCACTCCATCCGGTACCTCCCACACAAAATTTCGGATACATGTTCACTTTAAGGCCTGCTTTCGAATCGCTTTGATTTTTGTTGAAGCAACTTGCATTCGCTGCCTCAATTGCGATGGTAAAAGTTGATTCAGGGGCAAGTCCATACTTCCTGAGAAAATAGCCTGAAAGTTGAAAAAAAACCCCTGTGATACCGTGTGAGGAGTTTGGAGGGCAAAATAACTCTCGAACAGGTCTGCCGATTCGGTCCAAAGTTTGGCCTTAGTAATATTTTGTCCAAACATAGTTTAAGTTCGAAGATAAGCCATATCGCTCCACTCCTTCAGGTACCTCCCCCACAAAAGTTCAAAAATGTTCGGAAAAATTGTGCGTACGATAACTCTTGAAGAGAGTGGCCGAATTGGACCATACTTTACACATCCTAATATATCTACCAGATATAGATCAGGTTCAAATATGGACTATATTTGTCCACTCCATCCGGTACCTCCCACACAAAATTTCGGATACATGTTCACTTTAAGGCCTGCTTTCGAATCGCTTTGATTTTTGTTGAAGCAACTTGCATTCGCTGCCTCAATTGCGATGGTAAAAGTTGATTCAGGGGCAAGTCCATACTTCTTGAGCAAACATCCCTGAAGTTGTAAAAAACCCCTATGGTACCATATGTAGTGGCTGGAGATCCATTCTTTTTAGTATCTCCTCCGCAAAACTTTTGATCTCTAATCCTAATCAACATTTTTGTCAGTTCAAACGCCCAACATTTTTTAAAACTCCCTAAATACATGCGTTTTTTGGGAAAAAATTGTTTCAATATACACAGGCTGAGGGTATATCTCTGTCGGCAATGCCGACTGATACTTTTTTACTTGTTTTTTAGAATTTTTTCTAATTAGCATAATTAAAACGGTCATATCTTTTGCGCGCAACGATCAAAGTTGGTAACGAAAACAGATTTGGAATGACGATTTTTGTCTTAATCTATGTACCAAAAATCATAGATGTAGTATCAAATTTTTTTTCGAATTTTTTGAAATGGAAAAGACGATTTTAGAAATTTTTGCTGATATACACTTTCATACGGGCAAAATGTGCCTCATCGAAATAATGGTTTTAGACCCCAAGTATGTTTGGACGAAATGTGTTTCAGACAATTTGGAGTTGATTTAGCAATGTCCGTCCGTCTGTCTGTCTGTCCGTCTGTCTGGCTGGCTGGTGCGCACGATAACTCTCGAACGGATGAACCGCTTTGGTTCAAATTTTGGCTTTCGTAATATTTTGCCCAAACTTAGTCCATACTTCCTGAGAAAATAGGCAAGTCCATACTTCCTGAGAAAATGGCATGAAAGTTGCAAAAAAACCCTATGACACCGTGTGAGGGGGTTGGAGCGCAACATAACTCTAGAACGGATCTGCCGATTCGGTCCAAAATTTGGTCTTAGTAATATTTTGTCCAAACATAGTTTAAGTTCGAAGATAAGCCATATCGGTCCACTCCTTCAGGTACCTCCCCCACAAAACTTCAAAAATGTTCGGAAAAAATGTTCGTACGGTAACTTTTGAAGGGAGTGGACGAATTGGTCCATACCTTACACATCCTAATATATCTACCAGATATAGATCAGGTTCGAATATGGACTATATTTGTCCACTCTATCCGGTACCTCCCACACAAAATTTCGGATAAGTTCACTTTAAGACCCGATATCGAATCACTTCGATTTTTGGTGAAGCAACTTGCATTCGCTGCCTCAATTACGATGGTAAAAGTTTTTTTTAGGGGCAAGTCCATACTTCTTGAGCAAACAGCCCGAAGAGTGTAAAAACCCCCTATAGCACCATATGTTGTGGCTGGAGATCCACTTCCATCAAGGTCAATGTCGATCCATTCCTTTTAGATCCTTAATCCTAATCAACATTTTTGTCGTTTCATACGCCCAAAATTTTTAAAACCCCCTAAATACATACGTTTTTTGGAAAAAAATTGTTTTAATATACACAGGCTGAGGGTATATCTCTGTCGGCCAAGCCGACTGATACTTTTTTACGTGTTATGCCTAAATTCAAGGTACCTACTTCAATTAACGGCTACAATATGTTTCTTTTTGTAAATTTTAGAATCATTTTTGACTATTATGTTCCTTTTATGCATAATGTTGATTTTTGTGGAGGAAGTATGGTAAATTCCAGTTTTAGAGTACGTTGATATATGCCCTATGTCGATGGCGAAGCTACCCCATGGGTGGGGAGGCTTCGCCACTTTTTAGACATTTTGTAAATTCTCAAAAATAATATTATAAAAACAAAATTATAATCATTTATTTATCAAAACTTATAGTCAAGACATGCTAATATTCTTACCAAAAATAATATTTGGAAAAACCTTTTGTTTTATTGATTTGGCTCGAGGTCAGGGAAAAATTAAAACAATGTTTTGTTTTGATTTTTATATTTTTATTTTTGCCAATATTTCGATCATATTCTATGATCATCATCAGGGCATTTTCACTTTTAAAAAGAAAACAACAGAAAATTTATATAAATATATAGCAAAAAAAACATTTTTCACATTTGAATAATTACATTGTTATTTCTTTCTTAGCACCACATACGTCTTGCTCTTGTTTGAGTTCAGAAATCAACTAACTTTTTGGTGTTTTTCAATTGTGCTCCTGTATATTTGCGCACAGTGTTCGGTATCTGTTTTATAGTTTATACGTTTTTCTGCAGGAATGTTAATGATATGTAACATTTCCAACATATATCTCCGTCTGTAGTTATTTTCCTGCGCTAAGATTTGTACTTGTTTGAGGTTAGGCGTATGTCTGGTTTTGGAACAATGAGCTGCTAAAGCAGTCTTTTGTTCCAAGGGTTTATTGTTGTTTTTCTGGTCGGATTTGTGACCACTCATCCTAGTTTTGAGTTTGCTTTTTGTAGTGCCAACATATACCTTTTGGCATATGTTGGACTTGTCACCATTACAACTGATCTTATACACAACGTTTGATTTGTCGTCTAGGGGTATTTTTGATTTTGTCCTGCTGAAGAACGCATTGTTTGTATTACAGCTCTTTAAGGCTAATTGGTATTGGTCTGTATTATATAGATTTGATTTTGAAAAACGTTCGGAAAAACCAGGAACGTATGTAGATCTTTTATATGTTTTTTCTAATCTTGTTTCTGTATTTCTACTTTTGCTGACCTTTGTATGTTTGATCAGTTCATTTATAGTTTTTATGGGGAAATCATTCATCATCAATATTCTTCTGACCTCTTTTGTATTTTTGGAATGAAACTTCTTGTCACTGATTTGAAACACTCTTCTTATAAAATTCGTTGCGGTATTAATTTTGATACGTCGAGGATGTTTGGAGTAATAATTGATGATACGTCCGGACGAAATAGGTTTTTGATACCAGTCTAAAAATAGAGAATTTCCCTGTCTATGTATCACTGAATCAAGGTATGGTAAGTGATTGTCAGATTCACATTCCATTGTAAACTTTAACTGATTATTGTATGCGTTTAATGCTTTGAGCGTGTTTTCTATTTGGTCGTTTTTTACGATACAAAATATGTCGTCGACATATTTTGTCAATAATCGTGGTTTTATGAGTAAATTTTTCATTGTTTCGTCGAGTAAGTTTTCCATTACTATATCAGCAATCACTGGGGAAATTGGAGAGCCCATCGGCATTCCCTTTCTTTGCTCATATATCTTCTCTTTGTATAAAAAGTATCGTGAGTCCTTGATACATATAGTCAAAATGTCAATAAATAGATTCATAGGAATGTTGGTATAATCCTTGATAATGTGCCATTTTTCTTTTATGGTGCTGATAGCTAAGTTGACAGGGACATTTGGAAAAAGAGATATGACATCAAATGATATGAGCTTTTCATCTGTGTCTATGTGTTGGTTATTGATTTTTGATTTAAATTCCACTGCGTCATTTATGTTGTATATGGAGTCTTTTGTTAGAACTTTGAGTATTGTTGCAATGTATTTTGACAGATTGTAGGTGGGAGAGTTTATAAAGGAACATATTGGTCGTAATGGGATTCCTTCCTTGTGGATCTTCGGAAGTCCATAAACTTGGGAGGTACTGACGTCTTGTTTAACATCCTGTTTTTTTTTCAATTTCGTTTATTATTTTTAATTCAAACAATTTCATTATAAAATTGTTGCATTTATCTTGTAGTTTTGTTGTTGGATCTTTTTTGATTCGTTTGTAGGTGCATAAATCTGAAAATATTGTGTTCATTTTTGTCTTCATATTCACTCTTTTGCATCGCTACTGTTTTGCCACCCTTGTCTGAATTAAGTATCAGAATATGTTTATTTTCCTTTAGGAACTTTGTTGTATGTCCCACTGTGTCTAATGTGAAACGATCTCTCTTCCCTAATTTTGTGTTTCTCATGTAATCATTTATAAGTGTGACCAAATTTACTCTGGCGTTCTCTTGCCGTTCTTTGCTCTCCAGTGTCTGTATACACTCTTCTCCCTCTGCGATAATATTGAATAATGGAAATGTTGTTTTTGTTGTAGGGGAGACTAAATTTGGGACCAAGAGAGAGTAGCCATTCTACGTTTGTAGGAATGTCTGTGTCCGTTGTGTTGACAAACCACTCTCTATTGTGTTGTATATTAAGCTCAGATTGTTGTTTTTGTTTTAGTGTGTTCAATTTTTTGATGTGTGTCTCTTTTTGTTTCTTGTTCTCTGTTTTAAGATTATGTTCTCACTCTCAATGAGTAATGTCAGATCTTCGGTATCTAAGAGATTTTTGAGTTGATCTCTCATGTTTTCAAGCCTCTCTTTTATCTTATTTGACTGTTTGTGTTTTTCTTGTATTAATAATTTTAATAGTTTGATACTGAAATTGTATATGAGTGTGTCTAATGAAGTCCTTAAGTTTGTTGGTATAATATTGTTGTGTTTGAATATGTTGCGTGAATTTTTAGTGGTGTTAGAAATGAAGTTTGGTATAGTACCTGATTGCTTACATTTTATGAGGAATGTTGTCGTCGTTTTTAGGCGTGCTGATTGCCTGTTACATTTTGAATAGTCCTTAATGATGTTTCGTGTATCCTTATTGTATTTTTGCTTAATATGTTTATATAGATGCATGTTGTTGTTGGATTTTAAGCTCGGCGTGCCTTCCGTGTTATGATTCTTGTAATAATTATTGTTGACCTTTGGACTTTTTATATCTTTTGTTTTATTGATTTGGCTCGAGGTCAGGGAAAAATTAAAACAATGTTTTGTTTTGATTTTTATATTTTTATTTTTGCCAATATTTCGATCATATTCTATGATCATCATCAGGGCATTTTCACTTTTAAAAAGAAAACAACAGAAAATTTATATAAATATATAGCAAAAAAACATTTTTCACATTTGAATAATTACATTGTTATTTCTTTCTTAGCACCACATACGTCTTGCTCTTGTTTGAGTTCAGAAATCAACTAACTTTTTGGTGTTTTTCAATTGTGCTCCTGTATATTTGCGCACAGTGTTCGGTATCTGTTTTATAGTTTATACGTTTTTCTGCAGGAATGTTAATGATATGTAACATTTCCAACATATATCTCCGTCTGTAGTTATTTTCCTGCGCTAAGATTTGTACTTGTTTGAGGTTAGGCGTGCCCTGATGATGATCATAGAATATGATCGAAATATTGGCAAAAATAAAAATATAAAAATCAAAACAAAACATTGTTTTAATTTTTCCCTGACCTCGAGCCAAATCAATAAAACAAAAGATATAAAAAGTCCAAAGGTCAACAAATAATTATTACAAGAATCATAACACGGAAGGCACGCCGAGCTTAAAATCCAACAACAACATGCATCTATATAAACATATTAAGCAAAAATACAATAAGGATACACGAAACATCATTAAGGACTATTCAAAATGTAACAGGCAATCAGCACGCCTAAAAACGACGACAACATTCCTCATAAAATGTAAGCAATCAGGTACTATACCAAACTTCATTTCTAACACCACTAAAAATTCACGCAACATATTCAAACACAACAATATTATACCAACAAACTTAAGGACTTCATTAGACACACTCATATACAATTTCAGTATCAAACTATTAAAATTATTAATACAAGAAAAACACAAACAGTCAAATAAGATAAAAGAGAGGCTTGAAAACATGAGAGATCAACTCAAAAATCTCTTAGATACCGAAGATCTGACATTACTCATTGAGAGTGAGAACATAATCTTAAACACAGAGAACAAGAAACAAAAAGAGACACACATCAAAAAATTGAACACACTAAAACAAAAACAACAATCTGAGCTTAATATACAACACAATAGAGAGTGGTTTGTCAACACAACGGACACAGACATTCCTACAAACGTAGAATGGCTACTCTCTCTTGGTCCCAAATTTAGTCTCCCTACAACAAAAACAACATTTCCATTATTCAATATTATCGCAGAGGGAGAAGAGTGTATACAGACACTGGAGAGCAAAGAACGGCAAGAGAACGCCAGAGTAAATTTGGTCACACTTATAAATGATTACATGAGAAACACAAAATTAGGGAAGAGAGATCGTTTCACATTAGACACAGTGGGACATACAACAAAGTTCCTAAAGGAAAATAAACATATTCTGATACTTAATTCAGACAAGGGTGGCAAAACAGTAGCGATGCAAAAGAGTGAATATGAAGACAAAATGAACACAATATTTTCAGATTTATGCACCTACAAACGAATCAAAAAAGATCCAACAACAAAACTACAAGATAAATGCAACAATTTTATAATGAAATTGTTTGAATTAAAAATAATAAACGAAATTGAAAAAAACAGGATGTTAAACAAGACGTCAGTACCTCCCAAAGTTTATGGACTTCCGAAGATCCACAAGGAAGGAATCCCATTACGACCAATATGTTCCTTTATAAACTCTCCCACCTACAATCTGTCAAAATACATTGCAACAATACTCAAAGTTCTAACAAAAGACTCCATATACAACATAAATGACGCAGTGGAATTTAAATCAAAAATCAATAACCAACACATAGACACAGATGAAAAGCTCATATCATTTGATGTCATATCTCTTTTTCCAAATGTCCCTGTCAACTTAGCTATCAGCACCATAAAAGAAAAATGGCACATTATCAAGGATTATACCAACATTCCTATGAATCTATTTATTGACATTTTGACTATATGTATCAAGGACTCACGATACTTTTTATACAAAGAGAAGATATATGAGCAAAGAAAGGGAATGCCGATGGGCTCTCCAATTTCCCCAGTGATTGCTGATATAGTAATGGAAAACTTACTCGACGAAACAATGAAAAATTTACTCATAAAACCACGATTATTGACAAAATATGTCGACGACATATTTTGTATCGTAAAAAAACGACCAAATAGAAAACACGCTCAAAGCATTAAACGCATACAATAATCAGTTAAAGTTTACAATGGAATGTGAATCTGACAATCACTTACCATACCTTGATTCAGTGATACATAGACAGGGAAATTCTCTATTTTTAGACTGGTATCAAAAACCTATTTCGTCCGGACGTATCATCAATTATTACTCCAAACATCCTCGACGTATCAAAATTAATACCGCAACGAATTTTATAAGAAGAGTGTTTCAAATCAGTGACAAGAAGTTTCATTCCAAAAATACAAAAGAGGTCAGAAGAATATTGATGATGAATGATTTCCCCATAAAAACTATAAATGAACTGATCAAACATACAAAGGTCAGCAAAAGTAGAAATACAGAAACAAGATTAGAAAAAACATATAAAAGATCTACATACGTTCCTGGTTTTTCCGAACGTTTTTCAAAATCAAATCTATATAATACAGACCAATACCAATTAGCCTTAAAGAGCTGTAATACAAACAATGCGTTCTTCAGCAGGACAAAATCAAAAATACCCCTAGACGACAAATCAAACGTTGTGTATAAGATCAGTTGTAATGGTGACAAGTCCAACATATGCCAAAAGGTATATGTTGGCACTACAAAAAGCAAACTCAAAACTAGGATGAGTGGTCACAAATCCGACCAGAAAAACAACAATAAACCCTTGGAACAAAAGACTGCTTTAGCAGCTCATTGTTCCAAAACCGGACATACGCCTAACCTCAAACAAGTACAAATCTTAGCGCAGGAAAATAACTACAGACGGAGATATATGTTGGAAATGTTACATATCATTAACATTCCTGCAGAAAAACGTATAAACTATAAAACAGATACCGAACACTGTGCGCAAATATACAAGAGCACAATTGAAAAACACCAAAAAGTTAGTTGATTTCTGAACTCAAACAAGAGCAAGACGTATGTGGTGCTAAGAAAGAAATAACAATGTAATTATTCAAATGTGAAAAATGTTTTTTTGCTATATATTTATATAAATTTTCTGTTGTTTTCTTTTTAAAAGTGAAAATGCCCTGATGATGATCATAGAATATGATCGAAATATTGGCAAAAATAAAAATATAAAAATCAAAACAAAACATTGTTTTAATTTTTCCCTGACCTCGAGCCAAATCAATAAAACAAAAGATATAAAAAGTCCAAAGGTCAACAATAATTATTACAAGAAGTATTTGGAAAAACTTTAATGATGTCGATATGAGAACATTTTGAACAAAAACGTGACGAAGGCACCCCATGTTACCATATATAGATTCATAATTCTGCGTTTAAATTTTACCGATTTTTGTCGGTAACTCAAAAAATGTGTTAGAGAATCGCACTACAGACTATTTTGAAAAAAAAAATTATATCTTATATCTTTATTTCTGCTCAGATAACATAGTTAAAGCCTAGTATATACAGAAATTCCACAGTTTTAATTGTGTGTATAGTAGGGTTATGACTTTTTTGTGTCATAGCGTGATGAGTTTCAATAAAAGATTTAATAAAATCTTAATAAAAAAAACTTCACGAACAAAATGATTTTAAAAATTTGAATTTATCAGAATATTCGTCATACGAATTTTGGCGATCAATACAATTACAATAAAAATTTGATTTTAAATAAAAATATTAGATAAATTTATAAATCTTTCACAATATTGGCAAATATGTCTCTACTTCTGGCAGCACTCAGTAGGTATCCAACATCTCGTAATAAAGTCCATTCTTGAATATTTTTTTAGGATTTTTTCCTTCTATTTTTGATTTTAAGATATCTTGCAGTGTTTTGTATTTTGTATTTCCAAGTTAGGCTGTTTTTCGTCTCTTGATGTTTACCATGATCTCTATACTTCGATTCATTTTTCGCATCACTTCATTGTTTATAAATAGGGCCGTCCACGGAATTTTTAAAATTCGGCAGTAGACCCACATTTCAAGGATTCTAATTTCTTCACATCTACTGTTTTTATTGTCCACGTTTCCATAGCATATATAATAATGTTGACCATATATATATGCTTTTACAAATCTATGTACATTTCGCTTCCAGGTTAATATCATGGCTGGTCAGAACTTTCTTATATTTAAAGAATGAGTCTCGTGCAATTTCAATACGCCTTCTTATTTCTTTGGAGCAATCCCATTCGTCATTTATGTCTATTCCAAGATATTTAATGTTTTGGACTCTTTCAATTGAGAAGTTTTGTATTTTTAGGGAAATATTGTTGTGGCTATTTCTCCTGCTTACAATCATATATTTTGGTTTCTTTGTGTTTATATTTAGTCCATATTTGTTACTGCATGTTACCAATTTGTCCATTAATTCTTGTAGGTGTGAGATACTGTCAGCTAATATTGTAGTATCATCAGCATATCGTATGTTATTGATGTATCTACCACCAATGAATATGCCTTTGGACGTTTTGTTGATGGATTCTTCAAAAAAAAATTTCGGAGTAGATATTGAATAACAATGGAGACAATATACATCCTTGTCTTACGCCTCTTGATATTAGAATAGGTTCTGTTATATCTCCATCAATTTCAATTTGTGCGGATTGATACCAATATAGATTTTTGATACATCTGATTTTTTTCTTTACTGTCAATACCAATTGAGATAAGGATATCAATTAGGTAGTCGTGTTGTACTTTGTCGAACGCTTTTTCATAGTCGACAAAACATAAGGAAACATCTTTCTGTACTTCTCGGCATTTTTGAATAATAATTTGAAGGGAGAGTAAAGCTTCACGAGTACCCATACCTTCTCTAAAACCAAATTGAGATATGTCCATATATTTTTCGCATTTTTCATAAATTCTCTTGTGGATTATCCTGAGGAATATTTTTAAAGCGTGGCTCATAAGACTTATTAGCCTGCAATCATTACATGATTTAGCGTAGCTTTTCTTGGGTATGGTTACGAAAGTTGATTTTAGCCAATCTTGAGGATATATTCCTGTCTCATAAATCTCGTTAAAAAGTATTTTTAGTAAGTTGACATTTTTGGAGTCTATAAGTTTTAATATTTCTGATGGAATCTCATCAGGTCCCGGTGATTTATTGTCCTTAATTGATGTTATAGCGGACTCTATTTCACCTCTTGTTATTCGGGTTTTGAATCTGTTTGAAAAATGTTCGCCTTGCGGCGGTGCAATTCCATTCTTCCTGATGCTACGTCAGCTAAACTAGAAGGGAGAAACCTGTTTGGTCTTAATTTTGTACATCGTATTATTTCTTAGATACTTGGTTTACGTCCGAATATACATCGGAACACTCCTTTGGGTGCCTCCCACACAAATTTGGAAAGAGTGCAATCGTCTCGGGTTGTTTCATTTTTTTTTGCTTTTTTTCTTTGTGGACCTAGTTACGACGGTAATTGTTTTTTTTTTTTTTTGGATAAAGTTCATTCTTTATGGGAAATTGGCCCAAAATTAAAAAAAAAACATTGAGACGTTATAAGTATTGAGTTTACTTATTTAAGCATTTTTTTAAATAAATCGCGATTCAAGTTGACATTTTAAGAGTTTTTTTAGGCTTTCACGATTTTGCTTGGAAACCGCAAACCCTATCGATATGGGACTTAAGAAAATATTGTAGCTATGAAAATTCTCTACATGATAATTTCGTAGATTGTACCGTTATTGAGATATAGAAATTCAAACTGGGACAATGCATTGACTGTATCGCCTCCTTATAAAACAATGTCAAGACTGTAATTTCCCAACTTCTATTATATAAAACTCAAATGACGTTCGTACGTGAATCAAAAACTCAACCAATTTACAACCGATTTGTTTCGCGTTTGTCTTAAAATGTTCGTATTTATCCAAGGAAGGATCTGACGTATTTTATTTTTGAGATATCGCGAAAAATCCGTGAAAATCTGCAAAAATATATATTGAAGAAAGGTTGTCAGAGAATATTGCCTCAAAATGACCTTATTTATCCAAAGAAGGATCTGACGTATTTTATTTTTGAGAAATCGCGAAAAATCCGTGAAAATTTGCCCAAATATATTTTGAAGAGAGATTGTCAGAGAATATTGTCTCAAAATGTTCGTACTTATCCAAGGAAGGATCTGATGTATTTTATTTTTGAGGTATCGCGAAAAATCTGTGAAAATTTGCGAAAATATATTTTGAAGAAGGATTGTAAAAAAAAATTGTCTCAAAATGTTCTTATTTATCCAAGGAAGGATCTGACGTATATTATTTTTGAGATATCGCGAAAAATACGCGGAAATTTGCAAAACTATATTTCGAAGAAAGATTGCCAGAGAATAAGGTCTCAACCTGTTCGTATTTATCCATTGAAGGATCTGGCGTATATAATTGTTCAGATATCGCGGAAATTTGCAAAAATATATTTTGAAGAAAGATTTTCAGAGAATATTGCTGTATCGCCTGAAAGTAACATTAGATATATTAATTTTTGAAATTCTACGTTGAACTGGAGATACAGCATCGGGATCGGAGGTATCTCCAAAAAAATGTAAAAGTTGTATGCGGATATCTATTGAACGGTAATAGATTTAGTCTCCAAAAATTGGGTCTGTGGCGAAAAGTAATTTAGATATAAGTATACCAAATTATATTGAAATCGGCTCAAATGTCGGTATAGCTCCCATATATATGTTTGACCGATTTTATATATTTGATGAAACAAACACGCTATGTATGTCCAATTTCATTGAAATTTGGAATGTGGTTTTTAAAATATGTATGTCAATTATATTGAAATCAGTTCATATTTGGATATAGCTGCCATATATGTGGCGCTCAGCGCCAAATGACCAAAAAAATCAAACAGACTAAAAAGATCTAAACAGAACCTATTGAAATGTCTACTAAAAAAATCCATATTGCATTAAATAACACTAGGTTTTACTTCCTTCTAAAATTATGCAGTATGGAATTTTTAGAATGT
Source organism: Musca autumnalis (assembly GCF_047663935.1). NCBI lineage: Eukaryota > Metazoa > Arthropoda > Insecta > Diptera > Muscidae > Musca > Musca autumnalis. The sequence continues at coordinate 82,598,007 of NW_027411644.1, forward strand.
ATATCAAAAGGTTCCCGTTTCATCTTTATAGCACACAGTGTCCCGACCGTGGCCAACAGTGGTAAAAATCAAGTACTTCGGAATACAAATTTATTGATTAGAATATAAATATCTCATTTTTAAGAAAGCGCTCTTCGATGTTGGCTATAGCGCGAAAATGAATGAACCGATCATCACATATTTTTGTGGGCTTATTGCTTTAATACGAGAGACTTTTAAAAAATGGTGAACAGCGAAAGTCAAAATTCGATTTTTTACAAAAAAATGGACCGTTTTCTACCATTAATCGGTCAAAAAATTTTTTAAAGGAAATGTTTCATATATAAAGACAAGAGTTTGATGTATTCAATATGTTGTCAAAACATATGAAGACCAAACACTAAATTTCAGTCACTTCGCGTGGATATTGAGGACACAACATTCAAAATACCGAAAATGGGGAGGTACGGTTCTATGGGGGCTATAGGAAGGCGAGAACCTAAACCAACAGATTTCTGGTGGAAAGTTATAAGCCCCCAACGAAGACTTAATACAAACTTTCAGCCATTTCGGTGTGCTTATCAGGCAAAATCGTCGAAAATACCGAAAATCCGGACTTACTTTCCCATGGGGACTATATGAAGGCGTGGACCTATGCACGATATTAAAACGTGGACCCACAATTCTCTTTTGAAATGTTTTATACCTCTGCCGAAGACTAACCACCAAATTTAAGTAATTTCGGTTGGTCATTATGCCTAAAACTTTTAAAATCCCGAACATCGAGAGGTACGGTTCTATAGGGACTATATCAAAACGTGGACCGACCCATCCGTGAACATCCCAATTTTTTATCCTGTAGATTGTATGTCAATAATAGGTATGTGTACCAAAATTGATGCAACTACGATAATTCCTATTTTTGGTCACAGTTAATATGAACTCGCGATACAGTGGGCCGTTTTCGCGCTGAGCACCTCATATATTTTAGATCCAGTTCATGTATTTGATGCACTAAAAACGTAGCGTGTTTATCCAATTTCAATGAAATTTCAAATTATATTGAAATGGGTTCAGATTTCGATTTCATACATATGTATATATTTTCGGTCAATTTGATGTATTTGATGCTTCAAACACGCTATGTATGTCCAATTTCAATGAAATTCTGAATGTGTGATGGATGCACCAAACACGCTAAACATGTCCAAAAAAATTCCCAATATATATTGAAATTGAGTCAGATTTAATTGTAGCTCCCAAACATATTTTCGGCCGATTTCATGTATTTGATCTATCAAACACGCTATGTATGTCCAATTAAGTTTGATAAATTATATTGAAATTATTGTCAAGATTTGTAAAATATGTGCAAAATTATTGTAAAATCAGTTCAGATTTCAGATTGTTCTTTTATTAAAAAATATCAAATATAAAATATTGAATTTCTGATTCGTTATTTAAGTAGCGATTTTGATGTCAGTAAAAGTCATCATTATAGTTCGCGTGTACTTATAGTCAGAAAGAATTTAACCAAGACTACATTTACTAAATACCACATACTAAGTACCACATACCACATAAGAACACAATTTGTAAATGTGACCTACGTAAGAGTACCTATAGTCCGAAAGGATTTAAGAGGAGCGTTACCTCCTGCACCATACAAAAATATCATATTAAGCTCCATACATAGCACTGAACGGGTAGAAAACGCCGTCATCCTATATTTATGCATTGAAATATTTAAAAAATTTTACAATTTAAAGGGAATTTAATTATTGGCATTGCTTTATTATGTACCTTATTCGGGGTAGCGAAGCGCACCGGGTTAAGCTAGTAAACTTATATATCTCGAAAATGGTACAAACTAGGAAAAAATTACGAAAGCCTCCTATTTCGATAAGACTTACCGTTTTCAAGCAAATCGTGAAAACCTAACAAAAATGCTAAAAATGTGACCTGAATATCTATATATGTATGTATCTCAAAAATGGTAAAACCTAGGAACAAATCATAGCGGTCAGTCCTTTAGAGATTTTTCACAGCTAAAACATTTTCTTGTGTTTTTAGTGTAACACTGTGCAACATTTTCCAGGTAATTTTGTGCAAACAATTTCAAATGCGGTTTTGATGAAAGTACAGACACAATAGACAAAAACCCTCTTTGGATTTTGTTTTGTTAGATCGGGTTCGGATTTTATGGCCCTATCTAAACATGGCTAAATATTGACTTTTTAAAGAAAATGGGGGCTATATCTTTGAAACCAATACGAATCTTTCCATGACATGCGCAGCAAACTTGTAGATAAGAACAAGAAGAATGTATTTGGAAACATAATGAATACGAATAACCTCATTTATGGCATCAAAATTTATAATATATCTAAAATTTTCGTAATTTGTATATATTTCGCAGCGTATCTCCAAAACCGTCAAATTTTTCTTAAAGTTATTTTTGGGGAATATATTCACTGGAATGTAATACACAACTCTTCAGAACATATCATTGTTGTAAAATTCCTCTATCGCGTTGTTTCTATCATATTTTTCAACGAAAGTTTGATAAATATATCAAAACTACATTGAAATTTCAAATATGAGAATGAACAGCCTGTGTGAAAGTTGTTTGAAATAGGTTTTGTAGAAAGTAGGACATGAAATACCGCCTAAACAACATGAAATAAGTGTTTTACAGTTTCAGAATGTTCTGAAGAATTGCTGAGGACATTATTTGGAAAATTTTTGCTAAAGGCTACTTGGTGCAAATCTCAATAGTTTGGCAGTTACTGACCATAATTCCAGAAATTATGCAATCTTTCCTATATTATATCAATTTTGATGCGCTGTAGCGTTTTTTATTTTTGTAGTTCGTCTGTCTGACATATGAGTTGTACTACTTTAGGACTACAATATTGTGGAAGACCGCAAAGCAAAATTCTTATTAGTTTCTGAGATAAAGCACGGATCAATTGAAAAAAGGGTCGTTTTAGCCCGGTATAGATGAGGTCATAAAATCCCAACCCGATCTAAAAACACTAAACCCAACTAAGGGTTTTGTAGGCTTAATATGTACTTTCAGAAAATACAGTGTAATACTTACTTACTTACTTACTTACTTACTTACTTAGCTGGCCCATTACAGAACATTTGTTCTATAGGCCGAACTAAGAAGAGATCTCCATTCCTCTCTATTTGTTGCTTTGCTCTCTGGAATACCGCGCCTTTTCATCTCAATATCCACTTGTTTGCGCCATCTATTCCTTGGCCTGCCAATTCTGCGTGCACCGCCATGTGGCATGTATTCATACGCCTTTTTAGCGGGTTCATCATCGCTCATTCTTATGATATGGCCTAGCCAACGCAATCGCTGCATCTCGATACGTTTAACAATATTGATGTCGTTGTATAGCAGATACAGCTCGTGGTTCATGCGACGTCGATATTCACCGTCAACGCAGATTGGTCCGTAGATCTTTCGAAGAATTTTTCTCTCAAACACACCAAGCACTGCCATGTCTGCTTGCGCAAGTACCCAGGCTTCGGAGCCATACATCAGCACGGGTAGTATCAGTGTTTTGTAGAGCGTTATTTTTGTTTGACGAGATGTGGCTTTGTTTTTAAACTGCTTACTTAATCCAAAGTAGCATCTGTTGGCCAATACAATTCTTCTTTTTATTTCACAACTGATGTCGTTTGTTGTGTTGACGGAGGTGCCGAGGTAGACGAAGTTTTTTACTACCTCAATATTATAGGAACCAACTTCCACAGTCGGTCCGAGCTCAATGGACGCATTGCGCGTCGACACCATCAACTTGGTCTTCTCACCGTTTACCGCCAGACCCACTTTAGCAGATTCTCCTTCGACCTTTATAAAGGTATCAGTTACTTCTTTTACTGATCGACCCATGATGTCTATATCATCAGCATAAGCAAGTAACATGTGACTATTGGTGTAGATTGTGCCACTTCTTTTGACGTTTGCTTCTCGTATAACCTTTTCTAGCAGGATGTTGAAGAGGTCACACGAAAGGCTGTCTCCTTGTCTGAAACCTCTTTTGGTACCAAACTCTTCGGAGAGGTTCTTTCCTATTTTAACTGAGGACCTCGTGTCAGTTAAAGTCATTTTACAAAGCCGGATGAGCTTTGCGGGAATACCAAATTCAGACATGGCTTGGAATACCTTTGAGCGCAGCGGACTGTCGAAGGCTGCTTTATAATCGACAAAAAGGTGGTAGGTGTCGATCTGCATCTCTTGGGTCTTCTCCAGGATTTGCCGCAGGGTAAATATCTGGTCAATGGTGGACTTGCCAGGTCTAAAGCCGCATTGGTATGGTCCAATAATCTCGTTGACCATTGGCTTTAGTCGTTCGCACAATATCCCTGACACGATCTTGTAGGCAATAGGGAGTAGACTTATGCCCCTATAGTTAGAGCATACAGTCTTATCTCCCTTCTTGTGGACGGGGCACAGGATACTCAGGTTCCAATCGTCGGGTACTCGTTCTTCCTGCCAGATGGTGCTAACTAGCTGATGAATACACCTTATCAGCGTGTCGCCTCCGGTTTTGAACAGCTCGGCTGGTAAGCCATCGGCCCCTGCTGCCTTATTATTCTTCAGCCGATTTATTGCTGTCTTTACCTCATCTTGGCTTGGCAGTATACTTTCAATACCATCTTCTGGGATTGGGACTGTGGTATCTTCGTCTTCTTCGCTGCTATTGGATACCAACAGATTTGAAAAATGTTCTTTCCATATCCTGAGTACACTATCTGTATCAGTTACCAAATTACCTTGCTGGTCTCTACAGGAGGATGTGCCTGTACCAAAGCCATCAGTTTGATGCTTGACTCTTTGGTAGAATTTTCGGACTTCATTCTGGCTCCTGTACATCTCGATTTTTTCACACTCCCGCTTTTCCATCTCTCTCTTTTTCCTGCGGAAAAGACGTTTCTCCTCTCTCCTTTTCTCCCTGTATCTCTCTCGTGCGCTACGCGTTGCTACGGATTGTAAAGTAGCCTTATATGCCGCATTTTTCTCTTCGGTGGCAGCACGACACTCCTCATCATACCATGGATTCCTTGGTGGAGGTCTCTGGTATCCAAGTATGGATTTTGCGGCTGTTTGCATGGAGTGGGCAATGCTTTGCCATTGCGCTGATATGTTATCGGGATGAGGAGGGCTTTGATTAAGCAATTGGGCTAGTTGAGTGGAATATGCTGTGGCTATCTGTTGTGATTGCAGCTTACCGATGTCTAACTTTCGTGTTGTGTCTGCTCGTACCTTGTTTGCTACGTTTAAGCGGGTGCGTACCTTTGCTGCAACAAGGTAGTGGTCCGAATCAATGTTTGCGCCTCGGAACGATCGTACATCCAACACGCTCGATGAATGTCTTCCATCTATCACAACATGATCAATTTGGTTTCTTGTTTTCTGATCTGGAGACAGCCAGGTGCCCTTATGAATATCGAGATGATTAAATCTGGTACTGCTAACTACCATGTTTTTTGCAGCTGCAAAGTCTATCAGTCTCATACCATTGTCAGATGTTTCACTGTGGAGACTGAATTTCCCGACTGTTGGGCCAAAGATATTCTCCTTTCCAATTTTGGCATTAAAATCGCCTAGAATGATTTTAATGTCATGGGCAGGGCAACGGTCATATGTTTCTTCTAAGCACTCGTAAAATATATCTTTGGTCTGTTCGTCCTTTTCTTCAGTGGGAGCATGAGCGCAAATAAAGCTGATGTTGAAGAATTTAGCTTTTATTCGAATTGCAGCAAGTCTTTCATTCACTGGAGTGAAGCTGGATACAAGATGTTTTAGTCTCAGTGTAATACACTTTTTTAAATGGAGCGTAACTACAAATGTTCTCCAAAGTCTAGTCCAATTTTTTTTCGACAAATTAAATTGGACTAACTATATTCCGAATAATCAACTTTTGACTGCAACTAGCCCCAACTCTTGCTGATAAATGCATGGGACATGTAGCTTAAATCCTCAAAATACCAAAAATCGGGTGGTAAAGTTATATGGGCGATATATCAAAACGTTGACCCATGTTCATAATTTTTGGTTGAGAAGCAAAAATTCAGCTTATTTGGTCTAAAAATGTGGACAAAATACCAAATATTGGGAGGTACCGTTATATGGAGGCAATATCGAAACGTAGAGCTATGTCCACAATTTTTGGTAGAGAATTTTTGTGTCCATGGGAACTCCAAATACCAAATAACACCTAATTTGGGCGGGAAATGTAGCTTAAATCCCGCAAACAACTGAAAATCGGGAGGTACCTAAAAAGGGGCCTATACCCAAACGTGGACCTATTTCCGCAATTTTTGGTGCAAAACTTTAGTAACCACTAGAAACCCTAAGTACCAAAGTGCAACTAATTTGGAAGGAAAGGGTGGCTTAAATCCTCAAAATACCGAGTATCAGGAGATACCGTTATTTGAGGGCTATACCAAAAATTAGATTTGTCTTAAATGTTTTGTTTTCTCTTGTTCGTTTTTCGAATTTCTCAGGTGACATCAGGCAAACAAATTGTAGTGTACCACTCAGAATTAACCGTTCTAAATTTCTCAAGCAGTGTAAGAAGAAACAGGCGACTATTTGCTTCGAAGTGCTTCTTACATGAACAATTTTCGTTGGATTTAGATCGCTTTCGGAAACCAAAACAGTCGATTCCTGTTTTGTTTCAGGCTAAATGTACGGTGGTGGCAGAAATGCCCAAGGGCGCCTTTATCCCACCTTTTATATCATGCCGATCTTGCATTATCCGTTCACGCACGGCTTAATTTTTTTCTGCCACAACGACCGTTTTTGGCGAGTATCGGCCACAATTGAATTCATTAAACCAGTTTTTCATAGGGCTATAGGATGGTCCTTTATCGACATACAAAGATTTAATTTGATCGACACAATCTTGCCAAGATTATCCACGTCGAAAATTGTGAAAAGTGAAAGAACACAACACATGGTCGTATGTCAAACTGTCCTGAGTACGTTTAGAATAAAAACTGTCAAATCTTCCAACAAAATTTTAAATATCGTGCAGCTCACCTAGATATTTCGGATATTTCGGGTTTCTTTGTTTCAAAACAATGTTCTCCTGATGAAGTAAGGAGTACAATACGAAAAAATTTATACATATTTACCATCAGAAACACAAGGTTTAACTGAGGAAAAAATTCAAAAAAGACCTTATAGTCATTTGTTAGGCGGGGGCGATTTAAAAAACCTGAATGGGCCCTTAGCGTTTCTGATCTAATCTCTCCTGCCTTTACAATCTGGAAATAGACTGAGTTCGAGACGAAATACGCATTGCCCTTAGTCTTGGCTAGCCCGGCAATTGAGAGACCGCCGATCCCCACCAAAAGGAGAGTGCCATCTTCTTTCCCCTCCCTGTGAAAGACCTCCCACCTCTTCACTACTAAGGTCTCATTTTGGACACCACGAACCTCGAGTATGCGCTCCGTCTCGAGCTTGCAGCCGTACTCCTTGACGTACACCGACGCTTTGGTCAGATGAGGAATTACGTCTTTCCTCACCAGCTTTAGTCTGCCACCTTCTCATGGAGTTGCTATGCCGCTAACTACCTCCCCGAGAGCTGTAGAGTTTGTGTGTGGTTGATTGAGACACGCCCTTTCAGGCCTTGTTCCAGTAGTTTGTCGTTGATCGATTTCTCGATCTCCGAGAGATGGTCGGCCGATTACTGCATAGCACAGATAGTCCATGTAGTACATCTTGGACCTTGGCGTAAGTCAATGGCGGCTCCGTTTCAGTTTTCGCATCCATCTTCCTCTTCTGGATGGCCTTAAACTTCTTTGCTGAGTTCCCGGCAATTTCAGAAGATTCCGACGTCGCGCTCATCCTCTTCATGTCCGAACTCGCCTCATCAGCGTCAATCGAAGGATAATTTTGGCAGTCTCCTCTGCGTTAATCCTGATGAGATTTGTCTTGGGCATTTGTAGGTGGGAAACCCTTATTTCTTCTTACTGGGTTGGCGGTGTTCTGCTCCTCAGGAGACCTTATCCTCTTCGCCGCTTCCGAAGAAGTGGAGGGAGTGTCTGTGGTATCCTTTGAAGCAACCCGCTGTTGGTTTCCCTTTAGTCGGGTCTGGTTCCTCTTGAGTTTACGTCTTTGAGCCCCTGACCACAGTACTCGTTTCGTTGTTAGCTTTGCGATGCTCGCGCTCATCCACGATCTTGTGGACTTTGCCGCAGCTGTCGGATTCTGATTCAATGTGGCTACCATACTCAGATGGTTGGGTCAAGTTAAGTCTATCCCTGTGTGGTTGTATGCTTGTAGCATTACCTTCGACCACAGAAGCCATGGCCACCGTGGTGCAATGGTATGCACACCCGCCTTGCACGCTAAAAGTCGTGGGTTCGATTCCCCGGCAGGTCAACATCAAACATTTTCATCGGTGGCAAAATATCCCTCACTAATGTTGGCGATATTTCGTGAGTATTTTAGCCATGTAATACATCTCTAAGAGTGGGTCCCATATCATTGAGCTAATGTGAATCGGGGTGCACTCATTGATATGTGAGAGAAGGCTCCCTTGTCTCATCTGGGATGTTTGTGGAACAATTATGCAGATTCCAAGGCACCCACATCTGTGGGAGATTTTTGCTCACGATCGCATGATATCGACGGGGTGTGACTCGTAGGCAGATCACTAGTCCGCGCCGGTACTAGGTTTATTAGGCCCTGTACCGTAACTTTTTATTCAGTTATCCTTCTTTCATATTTGCTTTTTGTTTTAGGGGAACACCAGTTTTCTGTTCGCGGGAAACTCAAGGTTTCCAGAAGTGGATTATCCCACCACTCTGCCCCAGACCCGCCATGCAACAACTATTGGACAGAGTGGTACGACCATCAACCATCCACCGGTGGGGACCCGCCGTTAGGAGAACTGACAAACATCCTCGGGTTGTCCAAACTTAGTTTATGTTCAAAAGTGTGGGAACTATCGGTCCACTCCTTGGGGTACCTCCAACACAAATGTTCAACATTTTTGTTTAAGTGCGGTTAAGGTCTGTTCGAGGATCCTTTGGAATTTTGTACCGAAAGCACTCCTAGTGGCCCTGTTTACAGCGATATTATATTTTTCGTGGGCAAGTCCATGTTTCCTGATATAATGCTCCAAAAGCTCTAAAATATATGGTGACCAACTGCGATTAATAACTCTCTCAAAATAAGACCCACTTTCAAAATGGACTATGTCGGTCCATTTCTTTAGGTACTTTATGTACAACGCCTACAAATTTACGCTGAAAACTTCCAACACTTATTTTGTCACGTTTTATTTATTTTAACTATTATTTATTTTAAAGTTAGAATTCTGTTCATAATACAATTAGATCCACTACTCCAGATAGAGTTTTTGTAGTCATATCCTAAGGTATTCCACTGATTGATTCTTTGCTGGATTTTTAGTTGAACAAAACCTATCAGGGGCTGTACTATAGAGTTGGGTAATCTAGTTCCTAGTTCCTTGTACTAGTTCCAAAACGTATGAGTAACATCATGAAATATAACGTGTGATATTAAGTATACGCAGTTTGTTCAAAGAAAAAATTTTGGCCATTGGAACTGCGAACTCTACTGTACTAACATCGTCCTTTTGTAGGCTTTAAATATATCACATACAATACTTCCATTATTATTTCTTTCCATTTCATTAAAAATTTCTACAGAGATTGCATATCAAAATTTTGAAATTGAAAACGAAAAACGGACAACAAGAACAACAATTAAGAAATGAAAAATCAATGTATCGTTGTAATACGCTTGAATTGGCTAGTTGGAATGAACACCCAGCTAGCAATATGTAGCCATTACACTTGTGTTAAATTGTTGACTTGTTCTTGTTATAATTGATGCTACCGCTGTTGTTGTAGTTATTTTTGTCACGGTTATTGCGGTAACTGTAACGTTAGCGGTAATGGCTATGGCCTCATAAATGGTCTCTTACTATCGTTACGTTTCGTTTTCCTGTTTTCCAGCTGCAGGCATTTTTACTTTCAAGAGGTTTGTCAGTATAAGGTTCTGTGTGTGTATATATGTGAGAGAGTGTGTGTGTGTGTGCAAGCTTGTTGAATAGGTAACGAAGAAATTGTTTGGCTGGTTGGCTGGTTGCAGGAATGTTGCCAGCGATAACCGAGTCATTCATACATTGATGTCATTAATTAAGTGCCAGTGAATGAGACTCTGAAATCATTTAAAATCCTCAAATATGCGCAAAAAGATATGCAACAGCAAACAGGACTTAACACATACTGACACACACACACACATTCATATGTATGTGTATCAGGGTTTCGGAGTCGGACTTGAAGTCTGGAGTCGGAGTCTAGCAAATTTTGCTGGAGTCTTTTCCGGAGTCGTGAAAAAAACTCGACTCCAACTGCGGACAACAATTTGTTCTACATTTATTAAAAGTTTGTAAAATCAAATATTTTTAAATCAGTTAAAGGATCATAACTTAAATACAAACCTTGTAATCTCTATGTAGATTAAGAAATGCATAACAAACAAAAATTTTTTGGTCATTTGAATGATTATAACACACTTTGGAATAATGGTTTCATACCCCACATATTCTTGCGGAAGATCTTCTGGAAGATTTACAGTTCATCTCATAGAAGACTCACTGGTCTGTGAAAGGACCTGTTGGACTTCAAAGAAAGACCATGCGGTAAGAGAATTCGTACTAAAGACCCACTGGAGTTTAATAGAAGTGATATTGATCCTATTAGAATTCTTGCTGTATTTGTGTGAGAAAAGTTAGAGTCTTCTTTGAGATTATCTTCTCTGTCATTTTTGAAAGGCACCCTATTCGTATGCTATGAGGAAATTTGCTCTTTTGAAGGACTTTTGAAGAACCAAGAGTCTTTAATGAGGAAGTCTCTTTTTTATAACAAAAGAGCATGGTGGATATATTAATTTCTATGTCTATTTAATCATATCCGATTGTCTGTTATGTCTAGCAGAAAGAACCAATGTTAAAGTCTTACTTTTATTCTTTATGAGATGGCAGACAAAGGACACTTTCCACCACAAAATAATAATACATCGAAATATTAGTCGGAAACTCTATAAGTGTAAAGATGTCAGTATATTTGTCCATCTGTGTGTTGAAATCAGGATAGAGCTCGCATCGTTTTTGATAGAGCCATACGAGGGATGCACGAAAACTTTCTGGCCATTTGATTTGATTTTTTTTTAATGTTTGACAGTTATAAGCCTAAGCGTGTTCAGGACAGTTTGTCATACGCCCATGTGTTGTTTACAGTGACTTGAAAAATTACTTTGCAAAAAAATGGAATTTACTTGAGAACTTTTTCACAACTTTCGACGTGGATAATCACGGCAAGACTGCATCGATCAAATTAAATATTTGTATGTGGATAAAGGACCATCCTATATGACCATGAAAAACTGGTTTAATGAATTCAATTGTGGCCGATACTCGCCAAAAAACGAAGGTCGTGGGGGTCGCCCAAAATCTAACGTTGTGCCAGAAAAAATTAAGCCGTGCGTGAACTAGAGCTGGCAAAAAATCGATGGCACTATCGATAATATCGATTGTTATTTAAAAATTCAATATCGATAGATAGTTTTTCCTATCGATATTATCGGAATAAAAACCCTTAACCTGAAATCCATTGAAATAAATAGAAATTTCGCTGCTTTCGGTTATGTGTGTGTAAGAAAGTAAGTCCGTAATCACACGTACACATTTTTCGGTAAAATAAAATGTGTTTTTTTTAATTTTTTTATAAAATAAAAGCTTTTGTTTATTCTCCTTTACATTTCTGTGAACTACTTTTGCATAATTTCAAGAAAATTATTGAAATTTCCGCCATTTTCATCTCCTAATTAATGGCATGACAACTTAACGATAATATCGATAGCAATCGATATTTTAAAACATTATATCGAAAATATCTAATGTTGGGAATATCGATGGTTTGCCAGCTCTAGCGTGAACGGATAATGCAATATCGCCATGTTATATACCGTGTGATAGAGGCACCCTGACTTTCACTAACTAACATTTGACATTGCATGAACACCTCTCCGCAAAATTGGTTTTTTCTCCTTAGATCCGGCAAAATTGGTCTATCGTTAAAAAAGGCTATTATGGATTGGTGCAAAGAAATTGTGAATAACAAGTAAAAAAGTATCAGTCGACTTTGCCGACAGAGATATACCCTCAGCCTGTGTGTACTGAAATAATTTTTTCCCCAAAAAAAACTTGCGTTTTTAGAGGGGTTTCAAAAAATTTCCGGGGGAACATAATATCGCTGTACACAGGGTCACTAGGAAAACCTTCGGCAAAAATGTCCAAAGGAACCTCGAACCACACAAAAATGTTGAACATTTGTGTGGGTGGCACCACAAGGATTGGTCAGATAGAGCCCAAATATGAGCATAAACTAAGTTTCGACAATATTTAGAGATTCAATGTCTGGACCAAATCGGTTGCTACGTCTATGAGAAATCGCGCGTACCATTTTATCGAATATTTTCGAAATTTTGTGGGGAGGTACCGGATGGAGTGGACCTATAAGCACCACCTTCGAGATTCATCTAATATTCGAAGAAATATTACAATATCCAAAGTGTGGACGGTTCGAGCCCTCCAGCCACTACACTCGGTGTCATAGGGGTTTTTCTGTAACTTTCAAGCTATTTTCTAAGGGAGTATGGACTTGCCCCTGATGAAACTTATACCGTCGTATGGGGGCAGTGAATACAAGTTGCTACAGGAAGGATCAAACCGATTCGAGAGTAGGTCCTAAACTGAACTTTTCCGAAATTTTGTGTGGGAGATACCCGACGGAGTGAACGGATTGAGTCTATATTAGAACCTCATCTAAGTCTGGTAGAAATTTCACGATGTTCAAAGTATGGACCAAATCGGACCAAAGTATGGACCTTCAAGAGTTATCGTGCGCACAATTTTTCAGAAAATTTCCGAACTTATGTGGGGGAGGTACCAGAAGGAATGGTCCGATATAACCCATCTTCGAACTTAAACTAAATTTGGACAAAATATTACCAAAGCCAAATTTTGGACCGAATCGGTTGATCCGTTCGAGAGTTATCGTGCGCTGCAGCCAGCCAGACAGACATACGGACGGACTTGGCTAAATCATTTCCAAATTGTCTTAAACACATTTCGTCCAAACATACTTGGGGTCTTAAACCATTATTTCGATGAGGCACATTTTGCCCGTATGATGTTTTACAATCCATGAATCCGAGTTTCACCCTTTCAGAATTCGCGAACTGTTAACGTATTCTATATAGTATGACTTAAATGAAGTGTTTTAGGAGGGATACCATAATGTCGACCATTAAAATTAAATTAAAATTAAATTTTCGTGGAAGCTGTGTTGGCATCAATGAAGAAAAATGGGTCAAAATGGGTTGAAGCCAACAAGTTTTTTTATGTTCCCTTCCGATTTCTGGCTTAACCTTACATTTTATAGACCTATTCCCAAAAGAAGAATCACAGAATACTCCATGGGTAACATGATACTACGAGGGCAGTTCGGAAACTTCTTAGCCTAGCACAAAAAGCTCGGTATAAACAGAAAAAAGTTAAGTGTTTTGGAAACTTCCATCTCTGTTATGAACACATGTTAAATTTTGTTTCGATCTGGCAACTCTTTCATATAGAAACAGGTGTTCAAAAAAGACTGATCCGCAATTTTTTATACCCTCCACCATAGTGTGGAGGGTATATTAAGTTTGTTTTTCCGTTTGTAACGCATTGAAATACTCATTTGCGACCCTATAAAGTATATATATTCTTGATCAGGGTAAAATTGTGAGTCGATCTGTGCACGTCCGTCCGTCCGTCTGTGGTAATCACTCTAGCATCCACAAAAATGGAGATAGGACGCTGAAATTTTGGTAAAATGGGTCTTTTGTTTGCAGGCAGGTCAAGTTCGATGATGGGCTATATCGGTCCACGTTTTGGTATAGCCATGGGGGCTATACCGGTACCCGCCGATTTACGGTATTTTGACGTTTTTAGCTACATTTTCAGACCGATTTAGCTATAATTTGACATTTAGGGTTCTTAAGTGTCAATAAACTTATATAACAAAAGTTGTGGACATAGGTCCACGTTTTGGTATAGCCCCCATATAACGGTATCCCCCGATTTACGGTATTTTGACGTTTTTAGCTATATTTTCAGACCGATTTAGCTATAATTTGACATTTAGGGTTCTTTAGTGTCAATAAACTTATATAACAAAACCTGTAGACATAGGTACACGTTTTGGTATAGCCGCCATATAACGGCACCCCCCGATTTGCGGTATTTTGACGTTTTTAGCTACATTTTCAGACCGATTTAGCTATAATTTGACATTTAGGGTTCTTAAGTGTCAATAAACTTATATAACAAAACTTGTGGACATAGGTCCACGTTTTGGTATAGCCCCCATATAACGGTACCTCCGATTTACGGCATTTTGACGTTTTTAGCTACATTTTCAGACCCATTTAGCTATAAATTGACATTTAGGGTTCTTAAGTGTCAATCACTTATATAATAAAACTAGTGGACATAGGTCCATGTTTTGGATTGGCCCCCATATAACGGTACCCCCCGATTTCTGGTATTTTGACGTTTTAAGTCATATTTCTAGACCGAATTAGCTATAATTTGATATTTAGGGTTCTTAGTGACCAAAAAAATTATATTCGAAAAAAATATGTACATAGGTCCATGTTTTGGATTGGCCCCCATATCACGTTACCGACCGATTTCTGGTATTTTGACGTTTTAAGTCATATTTCTAGACCGAATTAGCTATAATTTGATATTTAGGGTTCTTAGTGACCAAAAAAATTATATTCGAAAAAAATATGTACATAGGTCCATGTTTTAGTATAGCCCCATATAACGGTACCTCCCGATTTTCGGTATTTTGAGAACTTTACCTACAAGTTTTAACCGAAATAGCTGTAATTTGAACATTTGACATTTAAAGTTCTTAGTGGTCACCACACCTCTCCACCAAAAATTGTCAAGAAAGGTCCATGTATGGATAAAGCCCCCATATGACGGTACCTCCCGACTTTAAGTAATTTGATGATTTTGTGACGACGTGTTTTCACTTTGAAGCTGGGGTAGTTCAGTGGGGGCCAGGGTCGTCACAAGAATTTATTTGTTGGGAACTTTTTTTTCATAAACGTTATAATCTTTAATACAAAAACACTTCACATTACATTTCATTAAACACTTTATCGAAATCTTATTATTTGGTTTCGTTTAGTTCCGGAATCTTCGGCAGCACATTTGATCACTCGTAGTTTTAATTGTTCACAGGTCTGGGAATCATTCTTATTTTCCGACGGCAACTCGTGGTTTGGCGAATCACTATCTCTGTTCATTATCATATGCTGATGGCTTAATAATCATTCGTGAGGGCGATGACGTCAATATCTCCAACTGTCGAAGTAGGTTAAGAGATCGGTACGTTGATTGCTCTCAGTACCCCAATTAAGCACAGAGTTAAGAGATCGGTACGTTGAATGCTCTCAGTACCCCAATTAACACAAAAGAGTTAAGAGATTGGTACGTCGATTGCTCTCAGTACCCCAGTTAACTCACACACCACACTAAAGAGTTAAGAGATTGGTACGTCGATTGCTCTCAGTACCCCAATTAACTCCCACACCACACTAAAGAGTTAAGAGATTGGTACGTTGATTGCTCTCAGTACCCCAATTAACTCACACACCACACTAAAGAGTTAAGAGATTGGTACGTTGATTGCTCTCAGTACCCCAATTAACTCACACACCACACAAAAGAGTTAAGAGATTGGTACGTCGATTGCTCTCAGTACCCCAATTAACTCACTACAATAACTACACTACAGAGTTAAAAGATCGGTACTTATCATACCCCAGTTAACTCACTACTATCCCACAGAGTTAAAAGATTGGTACTTATCATACCCCAGTTAACTCAACAGCGGTCAACAGACAACTGTCCCGAGTGACGGCAAAGCATCTCCTTTTATAGCGTGGCGGTAGTGGCTGCGCCAACCAACTGCGACCAACTTCAGGTTAAAACACTGTTCCCACTAGGGGGGTTCATTGCTGTGGTAGTCATACCATACTAGTGTATGACGTTCGGCCGTTAATTTAAAATTTAATTCAAAAGTTCTTTGAATTATGTTTATTTTTTAAAACATAATCAATTTCCTGTAACCAAAAACGAGTGATCCGAGATCACAACTTTTGGAGCGTTACAGTGCCCCCCTTCTTCCTCTGATTTTTTTATTTGTTCCGTAGTTGCTTACTCTAAGCTGTTGCTATGAAACGGCCGGTAGCTCGATGGGAATTTATTGGCGTGTCTCGCCTCCGCACTCTCTGGTTCCATTTGGCTTTGGCTAAGTGGATAGAACATTAGAGGCTGTAGCAGAGGATTTGACAGGGACTCTAACGGCCCTATCAGCGCTGATATTATCTCGGTTTTCTTAATTCTATCACTTGTCTTAGTTTCTGGTTACGTCTAGGCTGGCTCACCACGTTTTCCAACGCTGTTTTAGATTTTTTCCTAGCGACTGGTATGTGTTATGTTCGTGGGTTTCTCTGTTTTTTCCTCATTCGTGGAATGGTTTTAACCCACTCAGATGAACTACGCGGGTCTCTTTCTTGTCTCCTCTGACCACTACAATGACTGGGGATTGGTAACATTCTACAATATATGGGCCTCCGTATTTCGGCGCCAATTTTGCCGCGAATTGGTCTATTGCCTTTGATTGAGGGTGTAACCTAATTAATACCTTTTCGCCAATCTTGGGCTTCCATACACGGCGCCGCAAATCGTAGTGCTTCTTCTGTTTTTGAGCTGCCTTAGCTAGGTTACGCCGGACTATTGAGAAAATTTCCTTCAATTCCCGTGCTCGATCTTCAGGTTGTAATACCCTTGCTCCGGTTCCCACCGTAACCTGGTCATACAATGCCTGCGGTAATCTTGGCTCTCGCCCCTGTGTTAGATAAGCCGGCGAGTATCCGGTGGATTCGGAGGCACTTGTATTTATTGCCAACATTATTTCCGGTAGCGCGTCGTCCCACTTATTATGTTGTTGTTGCGATATTTGAGCAATCATGGTTTTGACGGTTCGGTTCGTTCTCTCGGTCGGATTCTCTTGGGGAGTATATGGGGCTGTTAATTGGTGCTCGATCCCCATGTCACGCAAGAATGTCTTGAACTGTCTGCTAATAAACTGTGCTCCATTGTCGGTAATAATTTTCTTTGGAACTCCGTACCTAGCAATAATCCTCTCTCGGCAGCCTTTAATCAATCCTTCTGATGTGGCCTTGCGGAGAGGTATCAGTTCTACCCATTTCGAAAACCGGTCCACTATTACAAGTAGCATTGAGTTTCCATGTTTTGAACGCGGAAGGGGTCCAACAAAGTCCGCACATATAGTTGCCCATGGTTCTTCCGGAACTCTGGTAAGCATTTGACCTGGTGGTTGCTGTTGGCTTGTTTTATATTTTTGGCACGATTCGCATTTCCTCACATAATTTTTCACATCCTTGTACATCCCCGGCCAGAAATATCTGGTGGCGACCTTATTACTGGTTTTTCTCACTCCAAGATGACCACCAGTCAGACTGTCGTGGTTTTCTTTCAGAACCTGTTCCCTTGACGGTGTGGGTACACACAATTTCCACGGTGTACAATCTTCGTCATTAACCTGTTGCGGCAAATGCCTATAAACCTGGTCATTAATAACAGTGTAGTCCGGATATTTCTAAGGGTATTTTCCAATTGCCTTTTTTAGTTTCTGCATCCATCGACATGTACTCTCCTTTTTCGTAGTGGCTAGCTCTAGTATCTCCAAAGGTTGCCTCGATAGTGCGTCTGCAATAACATTATGTTTTCCCCGGCGGTACTTAACATCGAAGTTATACTGTTGGAGTTCTAGTGCCCATCGCGCTAGTCTACCCGAAGGACTTTCTATTGAATTAAGCCACTTTAGAGCCAGATGATCGGTGATAACGACGAATTTGTATCCTTCTAGATAAGGTCTCATTTGCCTAACACCCCAAATTATAGCGAGGCATTCTTTTTCGGTTGCCGAATAATTTTTTTCTGCCCCGTTCAGATGCCTGCTAGCATAGGCTATAACTCGTTCTTCACCATCTAGCTCTTGTGTGAGAACAGCTCCCAGCCCATAATCACTCGCATCCGTTTGAAGCACAAATGTTTGATTAAAATCTGGGCAAGCTAGCACTGGTGCCTCCGTTAGTCGGGCTTTGAGAGAATCGAACGCCTTCTGTTGCTCTGGTCCCCATTTCCAGTGTTTGCCTTTCTTCAGTAGGCTTGTTAGCGGCTGAGACACACTTGCAAATTGTGGGACAAATCGCCTATACCAGGATGCAACTCCCAAGAATCGTCGCACTTCTTTCACGGATGTTGGTGGTTTCATTTCGGCGATTGCAGCCACCTTATCAGGATCTGTTTTGATACCCTCACTGCTTACCACATGTCCTAAATATTTTGTTTCGTTTCGAAAGAACTCACATTTCTCTATGTTTATTTTTAAATTTGCTGCTCGCAATCTTCTGAACACCTCCCGCAAATTCTCCATGTGTTCTTTGACGGTTTTCCCTGTGACGATAATATCGTCCAAGTAGGCAAAGGCATGTGGCTCCATCTCCGGGCCAATTACTGTATCTAGCGCGCGCTGGAAAGTAGCCGGGGCGGAATGTAATCCGAAAGGCATTACCTTCCACTGGTAAAGTCCTTTCCCTGCAACTGCAAACGCTGTATATTTTCGGCTATCCGCTGCCATTGGAATTTGCCAGTATCCATCTTTTAAGTCTAAACTGCTCACATATTTTGCATTTCTTAGACGGTTTAAAATAGTATCCACGCGTGGCAGTGGATAAGCATCAGGCACTGACCTTTTGTTTAGCTGGCGGAAATCCATGCACGTACGCCAGGTTCCATTTTTCTTTCGTACTAGGGTGATTGGAAAGCTATAAGGACTTTTTGAAGGTTCAACACATCCTTGTTCTATTAATTTAGTCACCTCGTTATCTATGATGGCTTGCATGGCGGGGTTTCGTGGTCCATATCTCAATTTAATGGGACGTTCGTCTGTCATAACAATTTTATGCTCGGCAATATTGGACAGCCCCCTGATTTTGTTGAAAAGTGGTAGTTCTTTAGCCAGAAAATTCCCAATAATCCTTCTTTCATCTCCGGTTAATTTATCATTAACTAATTTGATTTCGTTCAACATATCGTTTTTATACGAAGCCACTTCTCTTATTTCCGCTCGCCCGTCACCGTGTTCTCTGGTCATAGTGCAATACTCGGTTCTTTGTGTGGTTTCGCGTAACTTAACACTCACTCCTGCACAATGAATGGTAGTGGGAAACTTTTTTAGGAACTCTAGCCCGAGGATGATGTCCTCCTTGAACTGCGGCATGATTAAAAATGGCACGTCAGTACGGTGATTCCCAAACGTAATCTGTAACGTCGTTGACTGGGTTATACTGACTGCTGTACCGTCCGCTAGAGTGACATTTTTCTGCTGTCGGTGATAGATTGGAATTTTCTTTAAGTTCTCAGCAAACTGCTTCTTAATAAAACAACTCGTTGCCCCGGTATCCAATGTAGCTCTGACTCGTTGCCCTTCTATCAGTATGGTGGCCACTAAGCGATGGTCTTCACATATAAATGACGTTCCGTTGTTAAGCCTACGTTTCGCAGGAGGTTCAACATTAGTGGAAGTGACTTTCGGCGTTCCGTCATTCCTTTTAGTGCGATATAAATTAGTTGTTAAATGGTCCGCATTTCGGTCAAAGTTCGATTTGCGATGAAATGGGTCCGGGATGCTTTCCAAATCATCAGCACGTTTTATTAATTCTGCCAATGTGCTAAAATCATTTCGGCGAATATACCGCTGATATTCTGATTGGGAGTTTCGGAAGATACGTTCTAGTTTCTGTTCCTCCGTCATCGCGCTATGCTGCATCAAGTTTTGAATGGCCAGGAGGTATTCTTTGAATGATTCCCGGGGTTTCTGTGTTCTCTTCCTGATTTCATCCTCTAGTTTTTCAAAATATCTTGGTTGTAGAAAGAAGTTTAAGAAATCATTCTTGAATTCGTCCCATACTTTCCAGTGACCATTGTTATTTCGAAACCATATAAGGGCTTTATCCTGTAATAGTTCTGGCATAAATTTAATCAATAGGTTGAGGTCCACAATATAGATTTGAGCTAGTTCTTCTATACGTTCAATGAAATTAATTGGATTCAGTCCCCTTCCGAATTTGATGTTCCACTTATGAATTTGATCGAGGATAAGTTGCGCGTTATCAACAGCATTATTTTCTGTATTGCGTGGGTTTGTTTTTGCAGAAGCGTGATGACGATGAGGTTCTCCTGATTCTGTTGATGGAATCGTCGAGGGAGGAACTGGGAAAGATTTGCTTTCCGTTTTTACCGGTGATATTGCCATCATGTTGCACGGCTCGATTGTGATCGCGTGTAATTTTGCGGGTGACTGTGATTTTTCCGATGCGGTAATGTTTTCGCTTTCATTTTTATTCTGTAGCTGTAGTAATCTTGCTGTTTCTTCTTTTTCATGATTTTTGTTGAGGAGTATTGACATTCGTTTGCTGAGGTTGCCCACTTTATGGAATATGTACGCGGCTACGTTCTCTCGCTTTGGAGTGTATATCCAAGGTACCTGTAGCATTTTGTGGCTTTCTTATATATCTTTTTTCATGTGTGTTGTTAATATTTTAGTCACTTATTCTTTATACCGGGGAATGTTTATCACTGATTTGTTTTTTTTCACGTAAGTGTTATTGTTTAAAATGTCTTTTGTTTTTATTATTTCTCTCTCTTTAAGGTCCCTGCTCGGGCGCCATTGTGACGACGTGTTTTCACTTTGAAGCTGGGGTAGTTCAGTGGGGGCCAGGGTCGTCACAAGAATTTATTTGTTGGGAACTTTTTTTTCATAAACGTTATAATCTTTAATACAAAAACACTTCACATTACATTTCATTAAACACTTTATCGAAATCTTATTATTTGGTTTCGTTTAGTTCCGGAATCTTCGGCAGCACATTTGATCACTCGTAGTTTTAATTGTTCACAGGTCTGGGAATCATTCTTATTTTCCGACGGCAACTCGTGGTTTGGCGAATCACTATCTCTGTTCATTATCATATGCTGATGGCTTAATAATCATTCGTGAGGGCGATGACGTCAATATCTCCAACTGTCGAAGTAGGTTAAGAGATCGGTTCGTTGATTGCTCTCAGTACCCCAATTAAGCACAGAGTTAAGAGATCGGTATGTTGAATGCTCTCAGTACCCCAATTAACACAAAAGAGTTAAGAGATTGGTACGTCGATTGCTCTCAGTACCCCAGTTAACTCACACACCACACTAAAGAGTTAAGAGATTGGTACGTCGATTGCTCTCAGTACCCCAATTAACTCCCACACCACACTAAAGAGTTAAGAGATTGGTACGTTGATTGCTCTCAGTACCCCAATTAACTCACACACCACACTAAAGAGTTAAGAGATTGGTACGTTGATTGCTCTCAGTACCCCAATTAACTCACACACCACACAAAAGAGTTAAGAGATTGGTACGTCGATTGCTCTCAGTACCCCAATTAACTCACTACAATAACTACACTACAGAGTTAAAAGATCGGTACTTATCATACCCCAGTTAACTCACTACTATCCCACAGAGTTAAAAGATTGGTACTTATCATACCCCAGTTAACTCAACAGCGGTCAACAGACAACTGTCCCGAGTGACGGCAAAGCATCTCCTTTTATAGCGTGGCGGTAGTGGCTGCGCCAACCAACTGCGACCAACTTCAGGTTAAAACACTGTTCCCACTAGGGGGGTTCATTGCTGTGGTAGTCATACCATACTAGTGTATGACGTTCGGCCGTTAATTTAAAATTTAATTCAAAAGTTCTTTGAATTATGTTTATTTTTTAAAACATAATCAATTTCCTGTAACCAAAAACGAGTGATCCGAGATCACAACTTTTGGAGCGTTACAATTTTAGCTACAATATTAAACCGAACTAGCTGTAATTTAACATTTAAAGTTCTTAGTTGTCACAATACCTCTCCATCAAAAATTGTCAACATAGGTCCATGTTTGGATATAGCTCCCATATAACGGTACCTCCCGATTTTCAGTAATTTGGCAATTTTAGCTACAATTTTTAAACGAACTAACTGTAATTTGACATTTGAAGGTTGTAGTGGTCACCACACATCTACATCAACAATTTTCAACATAGCCCAATAAAACGATACCTCCCGATTTCGGTACTTTGAGGATTTTACTTAAAATTTTTAACCGAACGTACCTTAGCTTTATTTGTTGGATGAACTTTCTGTAATTTGAAATTTAAGAGCCAACAAAAATTTTGTAACAAAATTTGTTAATTTAAGTTCATATTTTCGTATATCCCACATATAGGGGTACATCCCAACTAGCTGTTAATGACATTTGAAGTTCCCACGTTTCGTACCGATTTTCGGTATTTTGAGGATTTTAGCCACAATTTTTAACCGAATTAGGAGTTATTTGACATTAAAGGCTCCCATCAAAAACTGTCAACATAGGTCCATGTTTTATTATAACCCCTATATAACGGTACCTGCCAATTTCTAGACCACCAAAAATTGTCAACATACATAGTTAGATATAGGCACCATAAAAAAGGGCCTCCCGAATGAAGCATTTTATGTACATTATCTGACATTTTAACGTACCCACTTAAAGTTGGGGACAGGAATGAAAACAAATTATTCCATTTTAGTTCAGAACATTTTATGGTGGAGGGTATGAAAAGTTCGGCCCGGCCGAACTTAACGATTTTTTTAATTGTTTACAATGGAAAAATTAGAAATTCGCGCTGTCATTAAATATTTACATAAAAAAGGTTTATCGGGACAAGAAATTCATAATGATATGGTGAATGTGTTAGGTGAAAGTGCTCCTTCATATGCAACAGTAAAAAATTGGGTTGCTGAATTTAAACGTGGTCGTACAAGCATTGAAGATGAACCACGTAGTGGACGTCCAAAAACAGCAACAACAGTAGAAATTGTAGCCAAAGTGCATGATATGGTATTAACTGATCGACGAATAAAAGTGCGTGAAATTGCTAATATCATGGGCATTTCAAATGATCGAGTCCATTTAATTTTGCATGAAGAACTACAGATGAAAAGGCTTTCTGCAAGATGGGTGCCGCATTTGTTAACAGTCGTTTCATAACTGTTGATGAGACATGGATCCACCACTATACTCCAGAGACAAAAGAACAATCCAAACAATGGACTGAAGCTGGAGGAAGTGCCCCAAAGAAGGCAAAAACAATTCAATCGGCTGGTAAGGTTAGGGCAACGGTTTTTTGGGACTTCAAAGGTATTTTATTGATTGACTGTCTGCAAAAGGGTAAAACATTAAATTCAGAGTGCTATTGCAACCTTTTGGATCAATTAAATGTACAAATTCGAGAAAAACGTCCTGGCTTACAACACAAAAAAATAATTTTTCATCAAGACAACGCACCAGCGCACAAGAGTGTTTTAACAATGGCTAAAATCAACGAATTAAAGTACGAGTTGCTTGACCACCCACCTTATTCTCCTGATTTAGCTCCCAGTGACTTTTACTTGTTCCCAAATCTAAAAAATTCCTTGCTGGCAAGCGTTTTACCTCAAATGAAGATGCAATTACAGTTGTAAACCACTATTTTGAAGACCTTGAGGAAAACTATTTTAATCAAGGGATAGAATTGCTAGAAAAGCGTTGGACTAAGTGTATTGAAGTTTCAGGAGATTATATTGAAAAATAAAAATAAATATATATAAAACTAACTATTCTCTTTCATTGATAGGCTAAGAAGTTTCCGAACCGCCCTCGTAGTGTATGATCTTTCGATATCCACTGCATTCACCTAAAATTGATGCTGACATTTTGAAGCCGTAATTTCGGGGTTTTTTTTAATTTTTTAATAATATGGACTCGCAACATGTCATAAAAGAACTCGTGATTTGACGTCGTTTAATGTATATCTCATGAGTGTGCTCCTTACAGTATCCTAGTAATTGGCGTCTAAAGGCCAAAATTTGGAGTGTGAATTTTCTTAAAAAAACAATTTTTTGCATGTAAAATTTACAACTGTCATTAAATTTTCTTTAACTCCGCGTGAATTTAGTTGTTTTTTTTACGCGACGGACCTAATGAGCCCCTCCGCGATCGAATCCATCCACTAAAAACGCGGATATAGATACCTTGGAACTAGGAAAATCAGCAAAAATATATTTTAATATTTAATATTTAATATATTTAAACCGCGATTTTCTTTTATGGATGGATGGAATCTTTTATACGCGATTATAATATTTGCGAAACGCGTGTCATAAATAACAAAGATACGCGAGTAATATGGGGTTTTTACGCAAAATAGAATGTGAAGGCACATCCGCGGTTCGCGAAGAATCTATTTGAAACAGGTATATTTTGACGTATTTTTGATGGGCGCTACTGAAACCGGATGCGCATCAAAATCGTATGCACATTGCGCGATTTTAACATACTTTAAGGTTTTTTGCATTGTGTGATGCAACTGACGGCACACTTTGGCCGCTGAGTGAAACATCGAAATATTCATAAATGTTAAAAAAGAGTGATTCGCTGTATCCAAAAACGGATGCGCATCGACTGATTTTAACTAATTCGCGAATAACAGGCTTATTAATTTTAATTTTTTTTTTTTTTTTTTTTTTGAAGGATTGTAATTTCAATATTACTCTTGATTTCCTATTCTTATAAGTTATCACAGTAAGCAACTAAGCTTTCGCGATGGTAAACCATATTTCTTGAAGAAGTTTTAGTAGTACAAATTAATTATTATATGGGATTTTAGCGAAATAGTTGGAAAACTCCCAAATATTTGTTTCTAGTTTTTCGAATCAAACCAACCAATATATTTGCAACAATATTTTCCAACAATAAGTTATTCTCTTTTATTGTTGCTATAATATGCAATTTAGGTACCCAATGTCTATAAATATCCCAGCAAAAAGTTTGCCTCCAAAGAGGCAGTTAACTCATATGTACAAGTGATTTGGAAGTGCGTCAAATTATGCATTTTCACTCATTCTTTTTACAAGAGCGTGACTACTGAAAGATGCACTCCATTGCAATGCATTTTAACTGACGCTTTGGCATTGCATTTTAACTAACCCTTTGGGGGTAGAAAAGGATGCAGTCCAAAGCACGTGTTTTGATACATTCTGTGGAATGTGTGCAAGCCATTACAAAATATCCCAGAACAAATAAAATGCATTTATTATTTGTTTAAAACAAAAATATTAAGAACTTTATTACATTAACACAAATTATGAAAATTCTCCATTGAATTCAATCGCAACCATGCGTGTTTCCTCCGCTCTCCATTTAATCCAAGCTGAACAGTTCTTGCTTCATCTACTAAATGGGTTTGATATTGTCTTCCCATCACCAGTTAAGATTTCGACATGTAGTCCAACAGCACTCCATTGGGAAATTTTCTTAACGTAACAATGTTCGCAAATTAAATATTTTTTATTTTATATTAACAATTTTTTGGAAATGTTAACACGTTTATCTCTTTTTGGAAAATGTATGCTGCTGCCTGTAGAGATGTACAAACTAATTTATGTACTTGTAGGGATCTCTAATAACTGTTAATAAAATGTAGCGGAGTGCCTTTTTCACGACTCCGTTTGGACTGCATCCGGATGCTGTTAAATTGTGAGGAATTGGAGTGCCTTTGTGAGGAATTGGAGTGCACGACTGCGTTGAACTGCATCCGGATGTTGTTAAAATGTCCAAATGCAGTTAAAAAGTGAGGAATGGAGTGTCTTTTCACGACTCCGATTTAACAGCATCAAAACATGCCGTGAAAGAACTAGTCCACATTTCAATACTTCCAATTTATTTTGCTGGCATGGTTTCATATTTTCTACGCATTGTCAAGATTCTGTAGATATTGTTAATTTATTTTTAGAGGTTTGTACGGACTCTGGAACAGGATAATTTGGATTTAATTCAAATTTTTTTTATTATTTGTTGATTTTTCGCGAAAATAAAAATAAATTTAGTACATATTTAAACATCTACGAATGGATAAGGAATGCTGTTAACGATTTATGCATAAATTTTCTCATAACAACAAATAAGACATTTTTAAATATTTTTCCTTTTTTGAGTATAAAAACCGCTATAAAATTTGAGCGCATCGGCCAATTGTGTGAACGCGAATAGATTTGAAACTAGAATTTTTTCCTTAACTCCTACCAAAAATCGTAAATGTGCTCGCAATTTTTTTTTGTAATTTTTTTCAAAAGTAATCGCAAAGGAATTTTGGTTTTTACCATATATATATATATATATATATATATATATATATATATATATATATATATGTATATGTATATATATTCCTTTTGTGAAATGTTCGCCATAGCCCGACGTAGGTTTTTATACAAAGAAAGTTTGACCACAACCACTTTCACGCCCACTTTTTTCAAATTTTCAATTTCAATCTTTTCTACAAAACTACTGAACTGAACTTTTTCTGAATTTGTCAGGGAATGTACATCGATGGCCCCCGGTGAAAATAGGCTACATATTTTTTGTTGAATTTCGGAAGGGGCGGGGTACTTCCCCTATAATCTATTTTTAAAAAATGCCATATTTAAAATAATGACGGATGTATCGGTTTGGAAATTAATTTGCAAGACAATTGTGGTGATGTCTCCATCCTTACGTACTTATTTGGGACCCAAAGACTTGACAACGCCCACTTTTAAAAATATGTTGCATCCACAAAACTACGGAACTGATTTTACTTATATTTTCAGGGATGTACAGTAGGCCTGGGTGATTTGAAAATCTTAATGGGCCCTTCGCGTTTCTTATTCCTTGGCTTGAACTGAGCAAAAAAGTCCACTAGACCATAGGTCTACGGTGAAAATCGAGCCTCCCGATTTTGACCTCCAGATTTTTTGGACAATTTGGCATATAACAGCCAAACCATTGAGATTTTCAATCGAACACAAGGACAATAATTGTAGCCAAGACAATAATTAAGAACTCTTTAATACATCAGAAAAGCATTGAAACGCTCCTTCAGGTAGTTTTGGCCTTGAGAAGGTGCAAACTTTTCGAAAAATGTCAATAAATGGCACTGTGCTACAAAATTTGTCCAGAAAAATATTCAAGCGGTTTAATGCGAAATTATATCGTGTTGGAATCCATGGACAACAACAATGCCTTTAGTTTGTTTGGGTCACTTCGTTTTATTTTTTTATAACGGTAAAAGCAGTGCAAATCTGGGTGTCTTACATTTTCAAATTTAAACGGAAATATCTTCTTTTTTCACAAAGGATTTCTATTGATCCTTCTTTCTTTTAAAGGGGTGAATAATATCTTTCAAACAAGTTATTTTTTTTTAATCGGTTAACAAAAAAATATAACTTAATTTCTCATAATTTTCAAAAATATAATGTTTTTTTTTTGTTTTGTTCAATATTTGTTTTGAAAATTGTGTCAGTTCATGAAAAACTAAAAATATATACGTCTCAATAAGAGGGAGAATTTGATTTATTTGGTATTTCGGGTCTCATTTGACACCTACATAAGTCAAATTCGGAAAAGTATAAATGTACTCGTATGTCTTTGTTTTGGCAGATAAAGCGTATAATTATACCATCTGATTTAAATTATTTTGAAGGTTTTGCTAAATGTTCATACTGAAGTGGGTGTTACTTTTTATTTCGGATACCCAACAGATAGAAAACCTCCACGAAGAAAAAACAATATATGTAGGTCCATGATTAGATATACCTCCCGATGTAACGTATATTGAAGGTTTCACACTGAAATTACTGTAATTTGGAATTTGTATTATCACTGGGTAGATGACAGCGAGGTAATCATAACTGATTAGTAAATATGTAATATATTTTGAGTGGTGGAATTTATTTTCGGTGTGGAATCCGTAGTCCGAGTCGGAGATGTGAAAAAAATTGGACTGTATTCGGAGACTGACCAAAAATGGCTCGACTCCGAAGCCCTGGTGTGTACACATACTCTGAATTATATGAATGTACGCATTACACTTTTCTTGCATGAACATAATGAGAGTAAATGTATTTTGCGTATGTACCGATGGATGTTTGTGTATTGCGGAGTATTCTTATCATCATCCACATCCACACATCCGCATACACAAACCATAGCCACCACACACCAATATCTTTATATAGCCTTCATCCTACGGCTATGTTGTGGGTAACATTTTACAAATTTTGTGGTTGGTTGAACGTCATCCCAAACAGTGGTTCTGAATCAAAGACACTTTTAGTAACAAAAGTTAAAATTTGATGTCCAAATGGATGCAACAAAAACATAGTAGGTACATTATAGCCTCAATTACTATGATTAGCAATTATAGGCAGCCCAACGAGTAAATGAGGTGGTAATTCCATTCGTAAATTTCATCTAGGATATTTTTACAAAGATTATCTTTTATATGTATATCCAAAAGTAAGTTGGGTTTCAAACATTGTTACGACTCGATAGCGGATCTTCCCGTGAACAGAAATTTACTGGGTCCATTGTCGCAAATTTCTTATAAGGCTTTATATAATTTCTTACTAAGCCTTTCAGATGCACCTAGCTTGTAGGCGCACATTTAAAGCTTATAATGTGCTTTGCATGCCTTATAAATAGGCGTCGAAGTTTTGGTGTGGCCCAGATTACAACGGTACCTCCAGATTTCATGTATTTCACCTTCTAATTTAATCGGTTGGGTGACGTAGGGGAATGAAAGATACCAAGGAACGGCCCTGACCGTTAAAAACTTGGGTTTGGGCGCCGGGTTAGTAACCCTCCCCTAGAAAAAAGCAGCCTACTATGAACACAACGAAAGAAACGAAAAACAAATCCCTTTAAATTTGACGAACCCCGCAAACGTTTTAAGGACCATGATCTGCGAATCTGCACCTGGAATGTTCGCACTCTTTATAGAGAAGGTGCAGTTTACGCATTGGCAGATGTACTTGAAAAGTACAAGGCCGACATTACTACCATACAGGAAATACGATGGATTGAGAAAGGCGCCACAACAACACCTAAAGGTGACGCACTGTATTATATCTGCTATGACATAAAGCATGAGTTTGATTGCGGATTTGTAGTTGGTCAGAGGTCAAAATATCTGGTCTCCAGCTTCACCACATTGAATGAAATTCGATTAAAAGCAAAATTCTTCAACATATGCTTTAGTTGCGCTCATGCTTCCACTGAAGACAAGGACGAACAGACCAAAGATATATTTTACGAGCGCTTAGAAGAAACTTATGACCGTTGCCCTGCCCATGACATTAAAATTATTCTAGGCGGTTTTAATGCCAAAATTGGAAAGGAGAATATCTTTGGTCCAACAGTCGGGAAATTCAGTCTGCACAGCGAAATAACTGACAATGGTATGAGGCTGATAGAATTTAGAGCTGCAAAAAACATGGTGGTTAGCAGTACCAGATTTAAGCATTTCAATATTCATAAGGGCACCTGGCTGTCGCCAGATCAAAGAACAAGTAATCAAATTGATCACGTTGTAATAGATGGAAGACATGCATCGATCGTGTTGGATGCACGATCGTTCGAGGTGCAAACATACACTCGGACCACTACCTTGTAGAAGCAAAGGTACGTACCAGATTAAACGTTGCAAACAAAGTGCGAACAGACACAACACGGAAGTTGGACATCGGTAAGCTGCAATCACAACAGATAGCCACAGCATATTGCACTCAACTGGCCCAATTGTTTAGTCAAAGCACTCCTCGTCCCGATAACATATCAGGACAATGGCAAAACATTGACCACTCCATGCAAACATCCGCAAAATTAGTACTTGGATACCAGAGACCTCCACCAAGGAATCCATGGTATGACCAGGAGTGTCGTGCTGCTACCAAAGAGAAAAATGCGGCATATAGGGCTACTTTACAATCAGTAGCAACGCATAGCGCACGAGAGAGGTGTCGGGAGAAAAGGAGAGATTAGAAACGTCTTTTCCAGAGAAAAAAAAGAAATGGAAAAGCGGGAGTGTAAACAAATCGAGATGTACAGGAGACAGAATGAAGTCCGAAAATTCTACAAAAGAGTGAAACATCAAACTGAAGGCTTTAGCACTGGCACATCCTCCTGTAGAGACCAGCAAGGTTATGTGGTAACTGATACAGATAGTGTGGTAAGGATATGGTATCCAATAGTAGCGAAGTCGACGAGGATACCACAGATCGAATCCCAGAAGATGATATTGAATGTATACCACCCGGCCAAGATGAGGTAAAGGCAGCAATAAACCGGCTGAAGAATAACAAGGCACCAGAAACTGATGGCCCACCAGCCGAGCTGTTTAAAACCGGAGGCCACATGCTGATAAGGTGTATGCTTCAGCTAGTTAGCTCCATCTGGCAGGAAGAACGCGTACCCGACAATTGGGACCTGAGCATCCTGTGTCCCGTCCATAAGATAATAACTTATGCTCCAACTATAGGGGCATAAGTCTTCTCCCTATCGCCTACAAGATAGTGTCAGGGATATTGTACGAACGACTAAAGCCCATGGCCCACGAAATAATTAGACCTTATCAACGCGGCTTTCGACCTGGCAAGTCCACCATCGGCCAGATATTTACCCTGCGGCAAATCGTGGAGAAGACCCAAGAGATACAGATCGACACCTACCGCCTTTTTGTCAAAGGTATTCCAAACCATGTCTTAAATTGGTATCCCCGCAAAGCTCGCTCGGCTTTGTAAAATGACTCTAACTGACAGAAGATCTTCAGTTAAAATAGGAAAGAACCTCTCCGAAGAGTTTCGTACCAAAAGAGGGTTCAGGCAAGGAGACAGCCTTTCGTGTGATCTTTTCAACATCCTGCTGGGAAAGGCTATACGAGAGGCAAACGTCAAAGGAATTGGCACAATCTACACCAATAGCCACATGTTACTTGCTTATGCTGATGATATAGACATCATGGGACGATTAGTAAAAGTAGTAACCGATACCTTTATGAAGGTCGAAGGAGAATCTGCTACAGTGGGTCTGGCGGTAAACGGCGAGAAGACCAAGTTGATGGTGTCGACGCGCAATACGTCCATTGACCTCAAATAAACTATTAAAGTTGGTTAATATAATTTTGAGACTTCGTATAACTCGGCGCAGCACACTGGTCGAAATCAGTGATCTAGCGGCGCGAAAGTCAAAAAATCGAACTATAAAATTGAGAAATATTTTCCATTGTATCGATTACAGACACTTGGCAGGCAAAGATTGTGTTTTTTCATGTTTGTTGTTGTAAATCTTCACTCAGTTATTCACTATCAAATTAAATAAATTCGTAATGAAACTGGACAAAATTTATTTTTAATTAATAGCAGAGGGTATGATTTAAATTATAAAAATTAGTTTGGGGTCTGGAGGTACTTAGTTATGTAGCAATAAATTTTCAAAAAATTCAATTTTTTAGTGTTTTTATGGGTTGTACGCGCTTGTTCCATAGAGGGCGTCTTGCAAACTTGGCCGAACTTGGGTTCGATTATTTTTTGGGGAATGAAATTGGACTCTCTGGATATGCAAATATTTGCAAATCTTTTGATGACTGCACTTTTAAAATAAGGGATTTTGCATGAAATTCATACAAATTTAGCTGTGCATTTGTAGGGGAGCTGAATCAAAATATGGACCTATCTTGAAAAATGTTTGCAAGGAGGAGTTCTACCCCCGGAGACACTATAATACCATATTATAGCTAAATATGTTATTAAATATGGGGTAACAAGTAAAAATTCAACGAATCGGGGGTACCATAAAAGGGGCTACATCGAAACATAAATCCGTATTGAAAATGTTTTGTAAGAAGATTTTATACGCAGTGAGAACACGGAATGCAAAAAAATACCTTAAGTTGGGAGGTACGGTTACATGGGGGCTATATCAAAACGTGCACCTGTGTCCATAATTTTTGGTGGAAATATTTTGTGACCACTAGGAACCCTAAGTACCAAACTACAGCTAATTTGCTATGAAATTGTGGCTTAAATCCTCAAAATAATTGGAAGGTACCGTTATATGGCGGCTATACCAAAACATTAGCCGATATTGTTCATATTTGGCACGTTATTACCCACAGATACAAGCTGAGTTTGTGCAGTTTCAGTGACGTATCTCAATTCGTTTGTAAGTTATTAATATCGCGCCGCTAGATCAGGGCTTTCGATCACCGTGCGCCGCCGTAAACACAACAAACGACATCAGTTGTAAAATAAAAAGAAGAACTGTATTGGCCAACAGATGCTACTTTGGCTTAAGTAAGCGCTTGAAAAACAAAGCCACAACTCATCAAACAAAAATAACGCTTTACAAAACACTGATACTGCCCGTGCTGATGTATGGTTCCGAAGCCTGGGTGCTTGCGCAAGCAGATAAGGCAGCGCTTGGCGTGTTTGAGAGAAACATTCTTCGAAAGATCTACGGACCAATCTGCGTTAACGGTGAATATCGACGTCGCATGAACCACGAATTGTATCAGCTATACAACGACATCAGTATAGATAAACGTATCGAAATGCAGCGATTGCGTTGGCTAGGCCATATCATAAGAATGAGCGATGATGAACCCGCTAAAAAAGCGAATAAATTCGGGCCGCATGGCGTAAACAAGTGGATGAAGAGATGAATAGGCGCGGTATTCCAGAAAGCGAAGCATTAAACAGAGAGAATTGGAGATATTTTCTTAGTTCGGTCTATGGAACAAATGTTCTGTAATGGGCCAGCTAAGTAAGTAGTTTAATCGGTTATAATATTGTATTTAGGGTTCTCGGTTATATACAATCTCGCCTCTTAAAACGTTCGACATAGAACCAACATTGATAGTCCCTTTAATAAAACAATATCGCTAAATTAAAAAAAAAAACGAAGTGATGCAATGGTATACACACCCGCCTTGCACGCTGTAGGTCGTGGGTTCGATTCCCCGGCCAGTCAACATCAAAAAACTTTTCAACGGTGGCAAAATACCCCTCAGTAATGTTGGCGACATTTCCTGAGTATTTCAGCCTGGTAAAACTTCTCTACAAGTGGTGTCTTAGACACGCCGTTCGGACTCGGCGATAAACAGTAGGTCCCAAATAATTAAGCTAATATGTATCGGGGTGCACTCATTGATATGAGAAAACTTTCCCTTGTCCCTTCTGGGATGTTTGTGGAACAATTATAAGAAGTCGGAGTTAGCTATTTATGGGGACCGTATAATTACCCAACGGTCTGTCTCCCATATGAAAGCCTATTTTAATTATGAATTACACTATGCAACACTGAAAATGCAAACAACTCCTAGTATGCATTTTTTGAAAGTACATATTTAGACTATAAAAACCCTAGTAGGGTTTTGTCCTGTCAGATCCAGTTCGGATTTTATGGCCTCATCTAAACCGGGCTAAATCTACACTTTTTTGCATTTATCAGGCCTTTATCTCAGAAACGAATAAGAATTTGGCCTTGCTGTCCGTAACAATATTGTAGCCCTAAACTAGTAGAACTTTTCTTTTGAAAAAAACCACATAAGAAAAACTCCATCTAGGGCATCAAAATCTATAATATATAGAAAATTTTACATAATTGCTGAAATTCTGGTCAGTGTCGGCTAAACAATTGGGAGTTTAACCAAGTAACCTTTTGCAAAAATCTTCCAAATAAAGTTCTCAACAATTCTTTAGAATATTCTGAAACTCTAAAATGCTTACTTCATGTTGTTTCAGCGGTATTTTGCATCATATCTTTAACAACACCTATTTCAAGCACTGTTCACACCAACAGTTTTTTCTCGCATTTTGGATTTCACTACATTATTGACATTTTTATTAAATCGTCGTTGAAAAATGTACTGAAAACAACGGCATAGAGGCATTTAACAACAATGACATGTTCTGTAGAGTTGTGTATAACATTCCAGGGAATATTTTTCCAAAAGAAAATATTCAGAAAAAATTAACGGTTTTGGAGATACGGTGCGAAATGTATAAAAATTGTGGAATTTTTGCATATATTTTGAAATTTGAGGCAATAAATGTAGTTTTTCGAGTTCATTATTTCTCCAAATATTGTATTCTTGTCCTTATCTACAAATTTGCTTCAGAGGTCAGAAGAAGATTCGCATTGGTTTCAGAGATATAGTCCCGAATTTCTTTAAAAACTCAATATTTAACCATGTTTAGATGGGGCCATAAAATCCGAGCTGGATCTGACACAACAAAATCAAACTAGGGTTTCTTGTCGTTTGGGTCTGTACTTTCAAAAAATCTTGGGTTCGAATTGTTTGCACAAGATCACCTTAAAAATGTTGCACAGTGTTATCCGGAGAGATTATTTACTTTGAAATTTTGCCTGTTATGATGAAGATTATTTTAATGTTAATTTTTATTAATTTTCTCGTTTGGAGTTAAGCTTAATGACCGAAGATTTTTTGCAAGTGGAAAACGAAAGCCGAAGATTCGAACCTACACAACTACCATTATGTTACCTGGTTTCGCTGTTGGTAGCAGCTCATCAGACATATCGGATGTAGAATTGCTTCTTTGTCATCAAACTTTCTAAAAAATATTGGCCATATATTTTTAAATGATGAAAATTGAAAGGGGTTTGGACTCTCATTTCCAGACTATTGTTTTATAAGATTGCTATGGGGAATCTCATCGCCTTTATTTGATAATTTCGTTTATACCTGGTTGCTACACCACATCATCAATTTCCTCTTACACAATTTTTCCATAACTTCTCCACAGTGCATATCCATACTTCCCGCCGATGTTGTTGCTTACATAACGTTACTTAAATATTCATACGGTTTGTTGTCGATTTCGATGTCGTCGACGTTGTCGTCGTTATTACGTCTCTTCTTATAGAACTAAAGTCCAAAAGGAATACGACGAAGAGTGGTAACGAAACGAGTTGTTGCAGAGTAAGGCATCCAAGTATGAATATACACTCACGTACATGTGTATATCGTAAGTAGTGATTGTGTGTATGTGTGTGCATGTATGTATTTGTGCAAGGGGTTTGTGCAACACACCAGATTGTGTTAAACATTACACAAGTATTCTTGTAACTTAATTAAAAAATGTTGCTTAATTAAATGATAACATCTAAAAACCAAAAATATGTGCAATTTACTCTCACTCACACCCCTGTTGGATTCCCCCAGCCCTTAAAACCAAACGAGAAGTGCCCGCCAAGTGTTCATGCATAGCCATACTGCATGTCGCCATAATTTTTATAAAAAAACACACACACACAACTATTTCTGTTACAGGCATTGAACAGAATATATATTTTTTGGTGAGGGAAAACCCATAGATGGGAGGTTTTTGCGGCATAACTTTTAGATATACACATGTACATACAAATGTTTGCTTAATATGTCTAAAAGTTACGCCATGTGATTATTTTATTAAGTAAATATGAACACATTAGAAATGATTGACTGAAACTCAAATATCTGAGCCACTGCAAAAGTTGATGTCTATTGGAGGAAAAGAGAGAAATAGAGAATAGGTTTATACTACTTGTACAAATATTTGTGCAGTGAGTTGTTTTTACATGACCTGCATTCTGGGTGTAAACTCTTAAAACAAATTATTTTAAATTACCACCGCATCGCCGCCACATTGACGTTGAGTGATGACTATGCTGCGTATAATTATTATCAATATAGTAATTATTGCAATACTCATACGCCACCATGAACATAATTAATAAAACTCATGCGCCAGGAGGGTCTGATAACAATAAATTTAATATTAACACTATGCAACACAGAAAATGTAAACAACTTCTAGTATGCATTTTTTGAAAGTACATATTTAGACTACAAAAACCCTAGTAGGATTTTTTCCTGTCAGATCCAGTTCGGATTTTATGACCTCATCTAAACCGGGCTAAATCTACAGTTATTTGCAATTATCGGTCCTTTATCTCAGAAACGATTAGGTATTTGGCCTTGCTGTCTTTGGCAATACTGTAGCCCTAAGCTAGTAGAACTTATCTTTTGAACAGACTACATAAAAAACTCTATCTAGGCCATCAAAATCGATCATATAGAAAATTTTACATAATTGCTGAAATTTGGGTCAGTATCAGCTAAACTATTGGGAGTTGAACCAAGTAACCTTTTGCAAAAATCTTCCAAATAAAATTCTCAACAATTCTTCAGAACATTCTGAAACTCTAAAATGCTTACTTCATGTTGCTTTAGCGGTATTTTGCATCATATCTTTCACAGCACGTATTTCAAACACAGTTCACACCAACAGTTTATTCTCGCATTTCGGATTTCACTACATGGGGCCGATGATATGTTTTTGAGGCAAAAAATCACAGGGGCAAGCTAGACCTTCAAAGTTTCGTGCAGATGTTTATAATCGGCCTAGAAGCTAATCTGCCAAATTTGGTTGATATCCGCTCATATATAGATATAGCTCTCATATATATGTTCGCCCGATTTCGAGTAATTGATGGACCAAACACGCAATTTCTGTACAATTTCGAAGAAATTTGAAACGTGTGACAGGATTTGGTCTAGCAATATGTTTGCCGAATTATATTGAAATCGGTTCAGATTTGGATATAGCTCCCATATATATTTTCATCCGATTTTAGGTATTTGGTGCAACAAACACGCAAATTCTGTCCAATTTCGATGAAATTTAAAATGTGTGACGAAATTACGTCTAGAAAAAAAGTATGCCAAATTATATCGAAATCGGTTCAGATTTAGATATAGCTCCCATATATATTTTCACCCGATTTTAGGTATTTCGTGCAGCAATCACGCTATATATGTCCAATTGTGATGAAATTTAAAGTGTGTGACGGAATTTGGTCTAGAAAACAATATTGAGACATCATATTGAAATCGGTTCAGATTTGGATATATCGTTCATAAATTTTCTCTGTCGAAGTTAATTGTTTTCTCAATTTAGTTGGTTGATACCGAGCTTCCTTGAGAACATAGTTTAAATATTTTTCTTTTGACAAATTGGCGAAAAAGAGGCGGCATGAATCAAGGGTTTGGTATTGTTGCCGTGTTCATAGCAGACTTCCGAAGCAAGTTTTCTTCCTTCACTATAATCCACCCTCTCTTCTTTTTATCATTACCTTGTTCTAGCGTAAATACTGTGTCGCTAGCTAACCATAAGCTTTCAAATTGTAATACACGACTTTTTGACCTCCAATTTTTTATCCATTTTTGGTTAAGGCGTGCACAAATATTATAAATTTGCTTTTTAACTTCCGTCATGAAGTTGTCTTTGACACCTCGATTAAATTTTGCAGAAATCCATTCTATAAGGTGTTTAGGTTTTCGCTGATTTTCCAACCAAAAATTAAAAATATCCAAATTTTTAAGTTTTACGAAATCTGGAAGTTGATAATTCTTTTATTCGCTAATATACGCAAAAATTCTTTTCAAAATCTATTAGCCGACATTGTCACCTTTCACCAGATACATATTTTTACGAGAATGCACCCTGAAGCCGAAAGTTCTACTCCAAAGAACACATGGACGATACCACAGACTACATCAAAAACCATCACTTACTGACACAACAAATTATTGACCACATCTAATATTACATTTACACTTTTAATAATAATCTTAATTTACATACCATTACCCGTATTTTCCATTTTTAAAAAATAGATAATATCAACAGATCAGATTTTGGCGACAAAATACTTAAATTGTTTAATTACGACAGAATGTCAGAAATAAACGGAATTTATAATTATGACAGCTTGGCATGTCGCCGTGGGTCGTTCCCAGATTGTAATTTTTTGGTTTTGGAGGTTTGAAAGTGTTAAGAATATAATTCCGTTATTTCAATCGCTGACTTGAAAAAATGACTTTTTGCCTCAAAAACCTGCCATTGGCCCCATCGTGCATTATTGACATTTTTTTTAAATCGTCTTTGAAAAATGTACTGAAAACAACGGCATAGAGGCATTCTACAACAATGACATGTTCCGAAGAGTTGTTTATTACATTCCAGGGAATATTTTTCCAAAAGAAAATATTCTGAAAAAATTAACGGTATTGGAGATACGGTGCGAAATGTATAAAAATTGTGGAATTTTTGCATATATTTTGAAATTTCAGGCAATAAATGTAGTTTTTCGAGTTCATTATTTCTTCAAATATTTTATTCTTGTCCTTATCTACAAATTTGCTTCAGAGGTCAGAAGAAGATTCGCATTGGTTTCAGAGATATAGCCCCGAATTTCTTTAAAAACTCAATATTTAACCATATTTAGATGGGGCCAAAAAATCCGAGCTGGATCTGATACAACAAAACCCAACTAGGGTTTCTTGTTGTTTGGGTCTGTACTTTCAAAAAACCCTCAGTTCGAATTGTTTGCACAAGATCATCTTAAAAATGTTGCACAGTGTAATTCTGCCAAATGAGGGTTTTGAAGAATGGACGAGTCCCGATCACATAATAAAAGAGCTAGTAGTTGAAACAATTGAAATCCTCGGAAAAATTAGAACAAGTAATGCTTTGTCAAAGGCTGCGAAACAGTGAAGAAACAATGAAGAAGAAAATGGAAGCAAGTCGGCCGCTTCTTTGCAAAAGACTCAGCATTAGGTGTAAAATACGGTTAAAATGGTGTAAAAATTGTTAAATTCGGCCGGGTCGATCTTTTTATACCCTCCACCATAAAATGTTCTAAATATAAATGGAATGATTAGTTTTCCATAAGGGGTTATTGCCACTTAAAAATTTTACAAAATCGAAATTTTTTATTGGCTCATTTTAAAGTATAGTTACAGGTAACATGTCGCAAAAAATCGAGTCGATCGGACCAATAATAGCTGAGGTATGAGCGTTAGAAAGAGAAAATTCATTGTGATTTGTATGTAACATTGCACGGTGCTCTTGAAGCAACTATAAATAGAAGGTGCTTACACCTGGGAAGTTTTTGCGGACTCTGAAACTACAATGTTTATACGAGTAGATGAGAAAAATCAAAAAATCGCCAGAGCGCTATTTATATAAATCGCAATTCAGGTTGACATTTTTGGGGGCATTTTAGGTTTTCACGATTTTGCTTGGAAACCGCAAGTCCTATAGCTACCTTATAAAACAATGTCATACATGGTGAGCCTTAACTAACTTTAAGTGAAAACCCGCTTACACCTGGGAAGTTATTGCGGATTTTGAAACAGCAATGTTCATAGGTGAGACAAATCCAAAAACAAGAATAAATCGCGGTCAAAGTTCACATTTTTATGTTATTTAGGTTTTCACGATTTTGCTTGGAAACCGAAAGTCCTATCGAAATGGGGCTAAAGAAAATGTAGTAGCAGTGAAAATTCTGTACAAGATTGACCTGCATAATATTTTCGTAGGTTTTACCGTTTTTGAGATATAGAAGTTCAGATCAATCATTCAGATTTTTTTCTCAGGTGTTTAGGATTTTGCTTGAAAACAACTCGTCCAATCGGAATGGGACTAAAGAAAATGTTGTAGCTGTGAAAATTTTCTGCAAGATTGGGAAATTGTAGTTATGACACTGCTTTATAAGGAGACGATGAAGTCAGTGCATTGTCCCAATTTGAACTTCTATGTCTCAAAAACGGTAAAACATACGAAGTTACCGTAAAGACCAATCTTGTAGAGAATTTTCTTAGCTACAACATTTTCTATAGACTTATTCCGATAGGTCTTGCGGTTTCCCAAGTCGTGAAAACCTAAAAAACACTAAAAATGTCAACGTGAATTGCGATTTATTTAAATAGCGCTCCGGCGATTTGTTTGATTTTTCTCATCTATAAACATTGTATGTAGTTTCAGAATCCGCAAAAACTTCCCAGCTGTAAGCACCTTCCATTTAAAGTTGCTTCAAGAGAACCGTACGAAATAATGGCTTTAGACCCCAAGTATGTTTGGACGAAATCCGTTTGAGACAATTTGGAGTTGATTTAGCCATGTCCGTCCCTCTGTCTGGCTGGCTGAAGCGCACGATAACTTTCGAACGGATCAACCGATTCGGTCCAAAATTTGGTTTTTGTAATATTTTGTCCAAACTTAGTTTAAGTTCGAAGATGGATTATATCGGTCCACTTCTTCCGGTACCTCCCTCTCAAAAGTTGGAAAATGTTCGGAAAATTTGTGCGCACGATAACTCTTGAAGAGTGTATCCAATTTGGTCCATACTTTGCACATTGTGAAATTTCTACCAGACTTAGATGAGGTTCACTCCTTTTTGTAACTCCCACACAAAATTACGGACAATTTCAGTTTAGGACCTGCTCTCGAATCGCTTTGATTTTTGATATAACAACTTGTATTCACTGTCCCCATACGACGACGATACAAGGCAAGTCCATACTTTCTGAGAAAATAGCATGGAAGGTGCAAAAACCCCTATGACATAGTGTGTAGTGGTTGGAGCACAAGATAACTCTCGAACGGATCTGCAGATTCGGTCCAAAATTTGGCCTTCATAATATTTTGTCCAAACATAGTGTAAGTTCGAAGATAAACCATATCGGTCTACTCCTTCAAGTACCTTCCCCACAAAATTTTAAAATTGTTCGGAAAACTTGTGCGAACGATAACTCTTGAAGAGTGTGACCGATTTGGTCCATACTTTACACATCCTAATATATCTACCAGATATAGATCATGTCGGAATATGGACTTTATTTGTTCACACCCTCGTGTACCTCCCACACAATATTTCGAAGAAGTCCACTTTAAGACCTACTCTCGAATCACTTTGATTTTTGCTGAAGCATTACGACGGTAAAAGTTTTTCAAGGGCAAGTCCATACTTTTTGAGAAAACAGCCCGAAATATGTAAAACCCCTATGGCACCATACGTAGTGGCTGGAGAGCACGATAACTCTCGAACTGATAAACCTTTTTGGTCCAAAATTTGGCCTTTGTCATATTTTTTCCAAACTTAGTTTCAGGTCGAAGATGGGCAATACCGGTTCACAACTTCCAGTACTTTTCCCCAATATTTAAAAAAAGTTAACTGAAATGTTATGCACGGCGCAACCAACTTGGTCCAAACTTTGGATGTCCTAATATTTTTTCCAAATTTATTTAAACTTCTAAAATGGTCCATATCGGTCCTCTCCTTAGGGTACCTCCCCCACAAATGTTCAACATTTGTGTCTAAGTGCAGTTGCACTTTTCGAAGATCCTTTGGAAACGTATGCCGATGTTGTTCGTTGTGGTCCTGTTTACATCGATTTTATGTTTTCAGTGGACAAGTCCATGCTTCCTGACATCCTGGTCCAAAAGTTATACAATGACCCACTGATTGACTAGTGGACGTGATATCTTTCAAAAAGATATGACTCTCAAAATAAGATCCACTTCCATAATGGACTATGTCGGTCCATACCTTCAAGTAACTCCTCCGCATCACTTTTGCACTTTAATCCTAATCCACATTTTTGTCGGCACGTTCAAATATTCAAAAAGGGACACAAGATTTTAAAAAAGACCCTAAATGCATACGATCTTTCCGTAGATGAAAGTTTCAATTCACATAGGCTGAGGGTATATCTCTGTCGGCAAAACCGACTGATACTTTTTTACTTGTTTAACATAAATTTCGCATATGAAGGTGGTCGGAAATTGATTCCGATAGATTGCTAAATGCTCCTTTTAGATCCTCAGTTTCATTCATCATCATTGCAGGAAAACGTACCGGCAACAACCTTTATTCTGGAAATAAAATCTTACGCCTGTACATCTATAGTTTCTCATCCTCAAGTATTTCTTGTTCTTGTACTTTTTGTGCGACAATAGGTTCGCCTTCTAGACAAGGCAACTTGACATTTCATAATAATCAGCATAATTTTCAGGATTTAGTCTGAGAGTCTACCTTCGCCACGCGCCTGTTATTTAGATCCCAACTATTCCATACGAATATTGGTCGTTCCATTGTACACGGCCGGTTAACGCGTCAGGCCGGTGATTAATTATATAAAGAAGAATGTTTGTGCCTCACTGCAATGTGTAATGGACTATCTAAGGAGCACGCATCACACACAAACCACTTACAAACTGAGTTCATTGAAGTAATTGATTAAATTCTAGTCTATATGTCCAGATATTGACCCGCCGCGGGTGTGGCAGCTTAATTCTAACGTTGTCGTCTTACAATTAAATAACTGCCTGAACGGTAATCAATTCGTGTCCCATGAAATTCGTGTAGATGAAAGTTTCAATTCACATAGGCTGAGGGTATATTTCTGTCGGCAAAACCGACTGATACTTTTTTAGTTTTTTAATTGTTTAACATAAATTTCGCATATGAAGGTGGTCGGAAATTGATTCCGATAGATTGCTAAATGCTCCTTTTAGAGCCTCAGTTTCATTCATCATCATTGCAGGAAAACGTACCGGCAACAACCTTTATTCTGGAAATAAAATCTTACGCCTGTACATCTATAGTTTCTCATCCTCAAGTATTTCTTGTTCTTGTACTTTTTGTGCGACAATAGGTTCGCCTTCTAGACAAGGCAACTTGACATTTCATAATAATCAGCATAATTTTCAGGATTTAGTCTGAGAGTCTACCTTCGCCACGCGCCTGTTATTTAGATCCCAACTATTCCATACGAATATTGGTCGTTCCATTGTACACGGCCGGTAAACGCGTCAGGCCGGTGATTAATTATATAAAGAAGAATGTTTGTGCCTCACTGCAATGTGTAATGGACTATCTAAGGAGCACGCATCACACACAAACCACTTACAAACTGAGTTCATTGAAGTAATTGATTAAATTCTAGTCTATATGTCCAGATATTGACCCGCCGCGGGTGTGGCAGCTTAATTCTAACGTTGTCGTCTTACAATTAAATAACTGCCTGAACGGTAATCAATTCGTGTCGAATCATTAAAATTCATGGCATTTCAATTTGTTGTAATGATAACCTTAAGTCATGTTCACAAACACACACCCTCACATCGCCACCACACATTATGAATACACGTTCTCGTCCAGGTAAACAATACTCGTATCTCGTGGGTTTGACTTTGATGTTAACGCCTTTGTAATTCGCTGTGTAATGATGTTATTATCCGCTATACTTATCATTACTGTTATTATTTTATATTAACTCAGCTGAGCTATGTTACTGACATTGTTGTTGCTGACTCTGTTGTCACGATAACAATGTCATGGACATGTAATCGCGGTGACCTGTAAGTAATTTTATACATATATGGGGGTATTTATAAATTAATTCATATGCTAATTAGGTGAGGCGAACAAACAAAAACAATGACAGGGATTGAACGTTGTAATCCTTTGGAAATAAATATTATACGGACAAAAGAAAACAAATAATTTAAATATATTAAATCTAAAAAAAAAAACTTTATAACAAAAGAAAAATATTTACGTTTTTAGCTTAAGGCCTCAGTAGCCAGAGCTTACATCTCTTCATATTGGTAATTTACTTATAAATATAAATGTTAAAAAATAAATTATATTTATACAAATTAAAAAAAATCGATAATTATACCCTATACCACAATGTGGAAAAGAGTATTATAAGTTTGTTTTGGTAAAAATTCATATAACACCGCGAAATATTCGTCGGAGACCCCCAATATGGTATACCATTCTTCATATCTCGACGAGATAAAGCGATTTTGAGATGTGTGTCCGTCCCTCCGTCTGTCCATTACAAATTGTAAACACGCTCCAGGCCGCAATTATGGACTGATCGTCACGAAATTTTTTATGGAGGTCAGGTTCAGGTTATTGGTGATGATCGTGAAATATTTAGCGGGTGAAATGGACCAAAAACATAATATTTATCCAATTTTCTAGCGGCTCTGTAGGTCTCAATAATAGTCCGATCAATGCGTAATTTTAAATAAGGTAAGAGTATATCACAAAGGAGAAGCTTGCAATTTGGACCAAAACTTTTGTGTGAAAATTGTGAAAAATTTTAATATGCAGCTTATATCTTAATTCCTGGAAGTGACATTCCGGACAAGTGAGATATACTTGAAAGTGGAACGCTTGACCTTTCAATTGATGTCAATTATGTTGGTGTGGATGATCAGATAACAGAGTTACAGCCTAATATATCCCGTTATTTGTTTGTAGTGTAATAATAAACTCGCTAGAAGTCGCAATTATACATCAATAGTCAAGAAATTTTGCACCGGGTAAGAGTATAGGTCGAAAAAGATGCCTACAATTTTGAATGATGATCTGATATTCTTTAGCGGGTGAAATGGACCATTACTTTTGTATGAAAAATATAAAAATTTAATTTTTGGTCGATATTTTAATTCCTTGAGGACATATATATTTCGCAACGTAGCCTACATATGAAAACAAACTACTGACCTTTCCTCTGATTTAAATTGCAATAAAGTGTTTGATAGATAACGGTCCTACTGC
Source organism: Musca autumnalis (assembly GCF_047663935.1). Classification (NCBI taxonomy): domain Eukaryota; kingdom Metazoa; phylum Arthropoda; class Insecta; order Diptera; family Muscidae; genus Musca; species Musca autumnalis. The sequence continues at coordinate 82,642,623 of NW_027411644.1, forward strand.
CTAATATATAATGGGTTCTTTGTAGAGAACCAAATTTTTATCCCATGCTACATATTGTCTCTCCAAAAGTTTATGTAACACCACGAAATATTCGTCCTAGACCCCAAAATTCATATCTCGACGAGATGAAGCGATTTAGCGATGTGTGTCCGTCCATTAAAAATTGTAAACAAGCTTAAGGCCGCAATTATGGACCGATTGTAACGAATTTTTTAAGGAGGTTGGGTTCGGGCCAGAATAGAAATGATTAGTTTTTGGTGATGATCGTGAAATGTTCAGGGGATGATATGGACCAAAAACAAAATTTTAACCAATTTTGTAGCGGCTCTGTAGGTCAAAATAATAACCCGCAAAATTTTAAACAAAGTTTGAGTTTATGATGAAGAAGAAGCGTACAAACCAACGTGAAGACCAGATAACACTTAGCGGGTTAAATGGACCGAAACTTTTGTGTGAAATTGGTAAAAATTTCTATAACGTAGCGGTTAAACAACGGAAGTAGTAGTACTTCATAAGTGAGTTTCATTACATTTCACGGTGTGCCTTAACCAAATTTAAATGGAAGGTGCTTACACCTGGGAAGTTTTTGCAGATTCTGAAACTACAATGCTCATAGTCATATCAAAATGGGACAAAAGAAAATGTTGAAGCTGTGATAATTCTCTACAAGATTTGATGATTTATTTCTTCCTAGGTTGTACCATTTTCAAGATATATAAGTTTAATTTGGGAAATTGCAGTAATGACATTGTTTTATAAGGAGGCGATACAGTCAGTGCATTGTCTCAATTTGAACTTCTATATCTCAAAAACGGTAAAACCTACGAAAATATTATAAAGTTCAATCTTGTGGAGAATTTTTATAGCTACAACATCTTCTTTAGCCCCATTTACATAGAACTCGCGGTTTCCAAGAAAAATCGTGAAGACCTAAAGAACCCCTAAAAATGTGAACTTAAATCGCGATTTATTTGAAAATCCCTCCGGCGATTTTTTTTGTTTCTTAACATTTCTCATCTATGAGAATTGTAGTTTCAGAATCTGCAAAAACTTCGCAGGTGTAAGCACCTTCAATTTAAAATAAGTTAAGGCGCACCGTGATTTTAGTTTGTGTGAACTAAATTTTCCTTTCCTGCTACAAAAATGTCTTTGTCATGCTAGATAACTTTTTGGTTTTGGTCATAAGTATTATACATTGCATCTCTGATATTTGATAATTGAATTTCCACAGTCATTGAAAAGAAGTTCGGTGGAGAGCGATTGTCCAGGGATAGTGGTATAGGGTATCCCATGGTCGGCTCCGTCCGACTATAGAATTTTCTTACTTGTTTTTCTATTAGAAACGTTGAATTTGCTTTGTTAGAAAACAAATAATATTCTCAAAGGCAAAGTCATTAAAAACAGTCTGTAACTTTCGCGAATTCGTTGCAAATGACTACATATTCTCTTGGCCGATAGGTACAATAAATATAAACATAAAATTCGCGAGTTTATAAAGAAAAACAAAAATATTGCAATATTGTCAAAGGTGCATTAAATGCTGTAAAATGTCACGATTTCATAACAAGTTGGTCCAGAATGGTTTGATATTGATTTCACATTAGATTAAAACTATTAATAAGTTATTACAAAAATCGTATATGTCATTATGACAAATAAAAATAAATAATGCATTACTGAACTTCAATGTATTTGGTGCGGAAACTTTTTTCGCGATAGAGAAAAAATGGCACCATTTTTCATAGTAGTTTTTTATGCTTTACACGGCTATGCCGTGGTATTTTTGATATATGCAAAAATTGCAAAAAAAGTTATAACCCTAATGTACATACAAAATTCCAAAGAAATACATAACACACATTAATAAAAGAATAAAATATAATTTATAAAATTAAGTTTCAGTGTTTTATTTAGAAATGCACTTAAAACTAGGAAATAATTTGTCGCTTAGCTTCAATAAATATATTCCTTCTCATGATGGAATCTCTCAAATAAAACGCTTGCCGTTTAATTTTGCCACCATTTATAATTTAAATGCAAGCGTTTTATTTGAGAGATTCCAGAAGAGAACCACCTCTTCCTCCCATGCTACAAATTGTCTCTATCATTACAGAGAAATTCCCAGTTTTTGCAAATGGCGTGGAGCCAATTTTCTAATTTAAGAACATTTATTACAAATGTATAATATATAATTGTTCCACAAACATCCCAGTAGGAACAAAGAAGCCTTCTCTCATATCAGTGAGTGCACCCCGATTTATATTAGCTCAATGATATGTAGACGGCGGAATTTCATGCTAACTCTATATTTGTCAAATTTTGGGACTGGGCATATTTTTGGCTTCTGATTAAATTCCAATCGAAATATATCACATACCCAAAAATATGGATAATGTATAAATTGTGCGTATGCAAATATTATTCTTTGCATATACTGTGTTGATGTTATTTCAACTTAACAGAAATCGATGATTTCTTAGTTGAATCGTGCTGTCAGCTTGCAAATATTTTGTTCTGGTGTTTTTTTGGGAAAGCCGAAAAGTGAGTATCATTCTCATTAACATGAGAATACTCGATGCTTAAAGAGTTCAGGTTTTCACTAAAAAATCATCATTTCAAAAACTGAAAAGCCAATTGATAATTCCCTTCGCCGGGATGAAATCATGATATTGGTAGCGATCAGTAAATTTTGCAAGCTGTCAGTGCGTTTTGTAAACACTTTTCTCTGCAAAGAGGAAAGTGATGAAGTTAAGCCAATGGGGGAAACTCCAGACTTGAACAATCTTATTTCAATGATATCATCTAAAATGTTTATGTGTAAATTTTTTCTGTTTAAAATTCTCTTCAGGCAAGTCAATAAACAGAGAAATCTGTAACCACAGCCACAATCTTCAAAATATTGAAAATGGGGAGCTATCGTTCTATGGAAGCTGTATGAAGGCCTAAGCCTATACCGAACAAAAAAAAAATGTCAGTCGGTTTTTCCGACTGAGATATACCCTCAGCCAATGTGAATTGAAACTTTTATCTACGGACAGATTGAATGTATTTAGGGTTTCTTCAGAATTTTGTGGCCCTTTTTGAACATTTGAACTTACCGACAAAAATGTGGATTAGGAATTAACACAAATGTTGAACTATTGTGGGGGAGGTACTCTTAGGAAGGACCGATATGGATCGCATGAAACTAAGTTTGGATAAAAGATGACGAAGACCAAATGTTGCACCAAATCGGTAGAACAGTTCGAGAGCCACATATGGTCACATAGGGTTGTTTACATCTTTCGGGAAATATGGACCAAGAAATATGGACTTGCCCCTGAAAAAACTTTTACCGTCGTAATGGAGGTAGGGAATGCAAATCGCTTCAACAAAAATCAAAGTGATTCGAGAGCAGGTCTTAAAGTGAACTTATCCGAAATTGTGTGTGGGAGGTACCAAAAGGAGTAGACAAATATAGTCTATATTCGAACCTGGTCTATATCTGGTAGATGTATTTGGATGTGCAGAGTACGGAGTACACGGTGTCATGGGGTTTTTTTTTGCGAATACAAGTTATTACAACAAAAACCAACGCGATTCGTGAGCAGGTCCTAAACTGAACTTTTCCGAAATTTTGTGTGGAAGGTACCCGAAGGAGTGGACCGATTGAGTCCATATTGGAACTTCATCTTAGTCTGTTAGAACTTTCACGATGTACAAAGTGTGGGCCAAATCGGTTACTCCCTTCAAGAGTTATCGTGCGCACAAATTTTTCGAACATTTTCGAACTTTTGTGGGGGAGGTACCGGAAGGAGTGGACCGATATAACCCATCTTCGAAAGTAAACTAAGTTTGGGCAAAATATTACGAAAGCCAAATTTAGGCCCGAATCGGTTGCTCCGTTCGAGAGTTATCGTGCGCACCAGCCAGCCAGACAGGGCGTGAATTATATGTAAAATCTTCAAAATTCCGAAAATCGGGAGGTACCGTTTTATGGGGTCTATATCAAAACGTGGACCTATGTCCATAATTTTTATCGGAAAAGTTTTTTGTAAAGTGAAAACCCCGCATCTCAAATTTCAACCAATTTGGTTGATAAGTTTAGCTAAAATATTCAAAATACCGAAACATTAAGAAGTACCGTTGCATGGGGACTATCCCAAAACGTGGACCTTCCCAATTTTTTGCTCTCGACATTGTCAGTGAACTATAAGTATTTATACAAAAATTCGTTTGCCAACGCCAACTCCTTTTATATTTGGCCACCGTTTATTTGAACTCACAACATAGTGCAGCGTTTTTTTGAGGTTATACACCATTATCTCGGGAACTATGGACTTGCCCTAGAAAAAAAATTACAATGACGTAACGGGGGCCGCACGAACATCCTGTTACATAAAATTTCATAACGATTCGTAAGTTGTCACTAAACTGCACTTATTTCAAATTTTGAGAGGGAGGTACCTGAAGGAGTGGACCGATATAATCCATATTCGAACCTGATGTATGCCTAGAGGTAGTATTACCAAATGTAAAGTTTGGTTCAATTCGGTTACTCCCTTCGAGAGTTATCGTGCGCACAAGTTTTGCGACAATTTTTGAACATTTGTGGGGGAGGTACCTGAAGGAGTGGACCTATATGGCCCATCTTCGAACTTAAATTAAATCTGGACAAAATTTGATTTGAACCGAATCGATTGATCCGTTCGAGAGTTATCGTGCGCACCAGCCAGACAGACAGACGGGCGGACATTGCTAGATCTACTCAAAATTATCTGAAACGGATATCGTACAAATATACTTGAGGTCTAAAACCATTATTTCGAAGAGGCACATTTTTGGTCGTATCAACGTGTAAATACCCTCTTAAGCCTTAAGGCTGAGGGTATAAAAATTTCAGGTGGAATGTTCAATACGCCCATCGAAGACTTAGTACCAAATTTCTTACATTTCGGAGGGATATTGAGGCCACAACCTTCAAAATGCAGAAAATCGGTAGGTACTGTTCTATGGGAGCTATATGAAGACCTGGACCAATACCGACAAATTTCAGGTCGAAAGTTTTATACCCCCAACGAATACTTAATAAAACATATTAGCCATTTTAGAGGGATATTGAGGCCACAACCTTAAAAATGCCGAAATCGAGAGGTACCGTTCTATGGGAGCTATATGTAGACGCGGACCTATACCCATAAATTTCGGGTGGAAAGTTTTATACCCCAACGAAGACTTAATACAAAATGTTAGCCATTTCAGTGGTATATTGACGCCACAACCTTCAAAATATTGGAAATCGAAAGTTACTGTTCTACGGGAGCTATATGAAGACGTGGACCTATAGCGATAAATTTTAGGTCGAATATTTTATACCCCCAACGAAGACTTAATACAACATTTCAGTCAATTCGGTGGGATACATAGGCTACAAATCCTTGCATATGGTTTTGCATATGTTCATTTTATGCAAATATGTCAAAATATGCAAACAAATAGGTCCAGACTAATTCGTTTCATTTTGTTATAAAACGAGTTTTTGTCTAATCATATTAACTCTACGGCATTCCAAATGCATGCATAGCATTCCGCTATCTGATGATATGGGACCTACTGTTTATCGCCGAGTCCGAACGGCATGTCCTAAGACACCACTTTTAGAGAAGTTTTTCATGGCTGATATACTCAGGAAATGTCGCCAACATTACTGAGATGTATTTTGGCACCGTTGAAAATTTAATACCATTGCACTACGCTGGCACCTTATTAGAAATGTCATAACATGGAAATTTTACATTTTCTGATTTTTAAAGATCAATACCAAAAAATATAATATTATGCCAAAGAGTGGAGCTATAGTTCAACATCCTCAAATTTCTATGGTAAAATTATTTATTGGTGCCACCGTGGTACAATTGTATACACACCCGCCTTGCACGCTGACGGTCGGGGGTTCGATCCTCGGGCAACCAACATCAAATTTCCAACGATGGCAAAATACCCCTCAGTAATATTGGCGACATTTAAGGATTATATTTGCCATGTTCCAAAAGGAATTTTGATTTTACTGAAAGCTAATTCGCAGGGTAGTGGTGTAGGGTATCACATGGTCGGCCCTCTCCGACTATAGCCTTTGCTTACTTGTTTTAAATTATATATTTTTTTTTTAACTTTTTAGTAAATACATTTTTTGACCACTGAGAACAAAATAGATAAAACTTTAAAATGCCTGAAATCGTGTAGTACCATTATATAAAGGCTATACCAAAACCTGGACTCCATATGTCCATTATTTTTGGTGGGGAAGTTTCTGTACCATTGGGGACTCCAAATGGCAAGTTACAGCCAATTCGGCCTCAAAATGAAGATAAAATCCTCATAATACTTGAAATCGGAAGGTACCGCTATAAGGGGGCTATACCAAAACCTGGACCTATGTTCACAATTTTGGTGGGGAAATGTCTGTATCATTGGAAATGCTAAATGACAGCTAATTCGACCAAAAATGAAGATAAAATCCTCAAAATACCAGTATTAAATGCGATTTCTTCTTTGTCCAATAAAATAATTCCATTCACCTTTTCGATTCAATTACACTGTGCAACACTGGAAATGCAAACAACTTCTAATGGGCATTTTCTGAAAGTACATATTGAGAATACAAAAACCTTAATTGGGTTTTGTGTTCTTAGATCGGGTTTAGATTTTATGGCCTGATCTAAACCGACCTAAAATGAGTCTTTTTTCCAGTGATCGGACCTTTATCTCCGAAACTAATAAGATTTTTGCTTTGCAGTCTTCATCAATATTGTAGCCCTAAAGTAGTAGAACTTACGTGTCAAACAGATTAACTAGGAAAAGCAGCATCTAGCGCATCATACTCGTTGAAATATAGAAAAGTTTACATAATTTCTGAAATTCTGGTCTGTAACAACTAATCTGTTGGAAGTTGAAACAAGTAGCCATTCTAAAAAATTTTCAAATAATGTGACCATCATTTCTTCAGAACATTCTGAAACTCTAAAATTGTTATTTCACGTTGTTTTAGGGGTATTTCATAACATACCTTTTACAAAACGTATTTCAAACAATGTTCATACAGGCTGTTTATTCTCATCTTGGGGATTTCAATTAATGATTGAAATATTTATCAAATTGTTGTTGAAAAGTTTGCTATAAACAAGGCGATAGAGGCATTTTACAACAATATACTGTTCTGAAGAGTTGTGTATTACATTACAGAGAATATTTCCCAAAAGGTAACATTAAGAAGAATTTAACATTTTGGGAGATGCGCTGCGAAATATACACAAATTATAGAATTTTTAAATATATTATAAAATTTGAGGCAATAAGTGCAGTTCTTCGAGTTCACTATTCTTCTAAATATTTTCTTCTTGCTCTTATCTACAAGTTTGCTGCAGATGTCAAAACAAGATTCGTATTGGTTTCAGAGATACAGCACCAATTTGTTTTAAAAATTCGATATTTAACCATGTTTAGATGAGGCCATAAAAACCGAACCCGATCTAAGAAAACAAAACCCAAATATGGTTTTTGCCTATTGGTCCTCTACTTTCATAAAATTCTGGACAGAAGTTGTTTGCACGCGATTGGCTCAAAAATGTTGCACAGTGTTATAAAATGTATTGGGCATTTTTTTTTATTTTTTTTATTTTTTTTTTATTTTGTTTACTAAAGAAAACACAAAACACTGATTTATTCACTCACTTTACCGTCTTTACTCTACAATGGTATTTAAAAAAAAACTGAAAAAAGAACAAGATAATTCATACCATTTTTTCTTTTCCTCTTCGCTTGCTACGTTGGTTAACAACAACAAAACAAGAAGCACACGTGTTTGACGCATACACGCCACCAAAGCACCAAAGCCCCTTATTCGCTTCTACGTCTTCTATTATAACATACACACAGCTCTTTATTATAAAACAGCATTCCGCAGGCGCGAGAGCACTCTCTTTGACAAACATCCTCTCTCCACCCATAAAAAATATGTTCTAACATAAAAAATATGTTCGTACACAAACAAATAAAATTGAGATATGTTGCAAAATGTTGCAAACATATATTTGTTTGGACACAAACAAATTATTTTTGAATCCAAACATATATTTGTTTGCAACCAGTCCCAAACAAATATTTGTTGGGATTCAAACATATTTCTAGTGGAGAAGTTGCGTGACCAATGCGAACCTCAAATGTTAAATTACAGCTAGTTCGGTTAAAAATTGTAGCTAAAATTCTCAAAATACCGAAAATCGTTAGGTACCGTTATATGGGGGCTATACCAAAACATGGACCTATATTAATGATTTTTTAATGGAGAAGTTTCGTGGCCACTGAGAACCCATAATGCCAAATTAAAGATAGTTCACTTAAAAATTTTAGCTAAAAAGCTCAAAATACCAAAGTTCGGGAGGAACCGTTATAGTATATTTACAATTTTTCGGTGGAGAAGTTTCGTGGCCACTGAGAACCTCAAATGTCAAATTACATACAGAAAATCGAGAGGTACCGTTATATGGGAGCTATACCAATACATAGTTTTATGTTAACGATTTTTAGTGGAGAAGTTTCGTGACCAATGCGAACCTCAAATGTCGAAATACAGCTAGTTCGGTTAAACATTTTAGCTAAAATCCTCAAAAAATCGAAAATCGGAATGTACCGTTATATGGGGGCTATACCAAAACATATACCTATGTTGACGATTTTTGGTGGAGAGGTTTTGTGACCACTTAGAACCCCAAATGTCTAATTACAACTAGTGCGGTTAAAATTTTAGCTAAAATCCTCAAAAATACCGAAAATCGGTAGGTACCGTTATATGGGGGCTATCACCTATACTGACGATTTTTCGTTTTGTGGCCACTGAGAACCTTAAATGCCAAATTACAGATAGTTCGGTTAGAATTTTTAGCTAAAATCCTCAAAATACCGAAAATCGGGAGTAACCGTTATATGGGGGCTGCACCAAAACATGGACTTGTGTTGACGATTTTTGGTGGAGAAGCTTTGTGACAACTGAGAACCTCAAATGTCAGATTACAGCTAGTTAGGTTAAAAATTGTAGCTTAAATTCTCAAAATACCGATAATCGGGAGGTACCGTTATATGGGGGCTATACCAAAACATGGACCTATGCTCATAATTTTTGGAATATAAGTTTGTTGATCACTAGCAACCCTCAATGTCAAATTAAAGCTTATTCCCTGATCAAGAATATATATACTTTACAGGGTCGCAAATGATTATTTCAATGCGTTACAAACGAAAACCAAACTTAATCTACCCTCCATACTTTGGTGGAGGGTATATAAAGAATACATGCGCAAAAACAAACAACATTACGCAATAACTTTAAGTATTAATTATACATATGTTTATATATATTTTAAAATGGTGATTTAGATGAAATCCTAAAAACGTATATACAGAATTATTATATTGATAAAAATCAATAAAAACATCAAAATAAATTAAATTAAAAAAAAATCTGTTTTTCGTTTATCCGTGCTGCCCTCGGTCTCGAGCGAGCCGGATAAAAGAAGTTCAACTGAATAAAGAAATAGTGAACACTCTCCACAAAAAAATTTCATTGAAAATGTGAAATTGACTAAAAATAATATCTTTGAGAGGACAACATTTCGTTTAAAACTCTCTTTATTTTTAATAACAATCTATTTTAAACACTCCAAAAATACCATTATGAAAAAATAGTTGCAAAATTGCTTTTTTAGAGATCCTTTATCCACAGATTGATTCCAAAAGAGCTGGTATATGTTCGACGCTGTTTGTTTTCTATTTTCTCGTTCATTCATCTGTGGTGCTGCTCACTAAGTGGCCTTTGTAATTTTATCTTTCTAGGTGATTTGTATGTGTGTAGGTGAGAGTTTGCTAGTATTAGTTTTTTGTTTGTGATGTGTGATATAAATATATTTTCCAGGTTCTTGTTTTGGCCACTATTAGAGCCAAGCAAAATATTGATAAAAATAACTGAACTCTCTTTTTTCGATACGTTCGTTCCTTTTAGTGCCAAAAAAAAAACATTTCAGTTTTTTGGTCAACCACAAGAAGGCTCACATAACGAAAAATTGATTAAAACCGGTGACTTGAACGAAACAACAACTAACATACACACACAGACATAGTGATGGTGGAAAAGGACGATTTTTTGTAGATGAAACTATTTAATATTAAGCAACATCAGATGAGAGCTACAGAATTTTATATGTGTTTAACGGAGCTGCACAATGTCGACGGACTTGCCTTTGTCTCATTGAGCGCCAGATCACTTTCACTTATAGCGACGATATTTACTTATGAGGGCAATCCAATATTGGTAAAAATCTTACTATGAACAAAAATAGAAGAAAAAGGCAATTGAAACGCCCTTAGGATCGTTGTGTCCCCTGCAAAGAAAAAGTCCTCCAAAAAGTCTTCTCATATAAGGCCAACATTTGTTTTCTTTGCAGATGACCAGAAGGTCTTCTCATATAAGGCTTAAAATCTTCATGCTGAAAACACATTCAACGTTTGAGTAAAGTTTTGTGTTGAGCGTTGAGAAAAAACAACAACAACAGGGCGATGCCGACACCAAAGTCCAGCGTTGATCTGTTTGCCTGCATATATTTCAAATGAATTCGAATTTTTCGGCATCATGCCCAACAGTGTAAAAACGGCCAAAACAACGCAAAACTTTACCCAAACGTTGGATGTGTTTTCAGCTTAAGAGTTATTTTAATAGAAGATCAGAGCTATGTGAAGGCAGCCTCAGACAAACCTGACTCAGCATGTCTCTTCAACCATTGAGGATATCTTGGACCCTCGGTTTGCTGGGGTTAGAAAAGTGACATCTAATGCTCTTCTTTCATATGTATACTGCGGATTGTCATCCGTATGTTTTAGGTGTGGACACAATGGCGCCTACAGCTGAATTTGCTACAAGATAATGAGCCGGCGATCTCTAAGGACAACGATAACAGCTGATATGACAGACGTTATGGGCGGGGACGACCTACACGAAAATATTAACAATATTGAAGATAGTTTAGAGCGGCAAAGTTGAGAACTGTTCGGCAAACTTGCAATACATCCTGAAGAGCAGAATTACAACATGTTACTAAATCTGACCCTGCCTGACGACGAGCTGGATACCACGGCGATCCCAGCCAAGATAAAAGTAACTTTCTCTATGTTACTTTTATCTTCCCAAGTATTGACTCAGATACTCAAGTGGCAGCAATCACAGTTTTGTCTGATGATTGACAGACAATGATGAGCTCTGATGTGGGACGAGACCCGAATATGCATTCTCCGAAGGAGGTCTTTTTCATCAGAAGCAATTTCAGAACAAGAAAAATGCATGTACCTCGACGTGAAATTCAGGTGGGCACGATCTGACTTCCAGACCATGCTCAAGCCAAAGCCTCTAAAAAAGCGACAGCGACAAGCACAAATGTGGAAGAGAGGAGACCTACTACCTCGAGCAATGTGGTGGAGTCAATCTCTGATCCGAAAACAACACCCAAACTAGAAGGTAATAACCAAGGCTAAAAAAACCTACCCATAAAACAAACTACATCTGTAATGGCGATCAATTAACGAAGGGGTCTGCTTCTAAGCCCGATTCAAAACCGAAAGGCAATGTTAAAGCGCAGGGAACGGTTCTAGGAACTTTCATCATTTTCTCAGAAGACAAACAAAGTTCGAGAAGAAAAAGTTTGTGGGTTGGTTCTTCCGATGGCCTTTAGCTTTCGCCCAAGAAAACAATGGTTTCTCCGGCAGTTAATGCATCGACATCCCATGCTGTTGTCCGTGACCAGAAAACCAATGAGAATAAGCCAAGTACTGAGAAAGTAGTCACATCCTCGGCAACAGTGACATTCAAGGTACATGGAAAAGGTCGCGAGTTAATAGAGGCAGTTAAGGACATAGAACGCTATTGGAAGGTCATAATCGTCTGGCCTTGAGGACATTAATGCTAATCATGAGATGTGTCATACGGTCCTCGGAAACTACCAGAGGGCTATAGTGCTGGCTGAGCTGATTAATAGCTCTAAGTTTTGCAATGAGGACGCCCCTACCGGAGTTAATGGAGAGTGTATCAGTTAGCCAGACCCGGCAACCCGTCGTTTCTCTGGATCAGACTCTATCCCCATGATTGTTTCCATAAGCATACCGCCCGATTTCATCACCTCTGAACGCCGCACTTTCATCAATCATGGAAAAGCTAATTGCCCTAGTTTCAGAGAGTTCACTAATAGCCGGTTCAGAGATCTACCCAACCCTTCTGTTATTCTGGTAGCAGAAAGCACGTTTCGGAACATCATCACTGCTGCAGCTGCTCGCCATATACCTACTGTTGGAATACCCGACGTGAGACTAAATCTCCTAGTATTCGCAACGGAATTAGCAAATGAGCGTAATGAGCTCGTCGTGCCAGCCTAGTGACCCTAGTGACAAGCAGCTGGCACTGGAAGTTAAGAGGTTGGTCGGTGAGCATAAGCGGAACAAGTGGTAAAATCATCTGAAGAGTTGCAACATTGGAGACGGAATAAGTAAATTGTGGGCAACGGTTAAGTCACTATCGAACCGTGGCAAGAAGGAAGATAGGACCTCAGTCACAAAGAGGTGCTTAAATTATTTCAATCGACAGTTTTTCGAGCACCCCGGGACTGATAAGGCAAAGAGAAGAGTACTACATTGTATTAGATCTTCTCCTGCCTTCCACAATTTACAAAGGTTGATGTTGCGAATGTCTTCAGGAACGCTAAATCATCCAAAGCATTGGGCTCCGGTGGAATCTCCATGGTAATGGCGAAACGGCTGGATTTGCCGGGAGTCGATTATCTCACTAAAGTTCTCAAGCTGTCGTTAGCCAACCGCATCGTTCCCGAAGTCTGGAAAATTGGCAGGGTGGTCCCGTTACTGAAGTCAGGCATGGATGCCAGCAAAAATTACTCATAAAGACCGATTTCGCTTTTGTCGCCCGTAGCAATGACCATTGAGGCTTTAGTCCTCCCCAGATAGCTATCCAGTTGACGATCATAAGCATGGGTTTCGTCTGGAGCACAGCACGAACGCCATCTCCACACATCGAACATACAACACTCCGGCCGGTCGTACGTGAAATTCAGGAACAAGAAGTCCAAGCCCAGTAGGTTAAAACAGGAAGTTCCCCAAGATGGGGTGAGCAACAGTTTACCTCCACTTTCCCTGTATTCCGCCCCATTCATTTGTGAAAGGCTGAACTCCCATTTGACTGATCTTCTACGCCAGGAAAATGCAAATATCCGCCACTAAATCTAATGCCAACATTGTCGGCAGAGGTGAGAACTGGGTTTAATCTCATGGTCGATGGCAGCAGAGTTCCGAACACAAACTACCCCACGATCACGTGGTCCGCACATTTCTAAGCTATCGGCGTCAAGCTTAGATGTAGGAACAAGGTCCCCAAGTCCCTAGACGGCAGCACTTGATGTGCAGATAAGAAACCTTGCTGACCACATAGATAGGTTGATCTGTGGTAAACTATGCTGCCCCAGTATGGCCCTGTATTCCGCCCCCTCCAGATGGCATTGAGATCGTAACGTATGTGGATGATTGTACAATATTGGCATTAGGTACCTTCCCTGATGTCATTTGTGAAAGGCTGAACGCCTATTCGACTCATCTTGCCACCTTTTCCACGCGAGGAATATGCAAATATCCGCCACTACATATACGCCCACTCTGTTCATAACATGGGCGGCAGAGTTGAGAATTAAGTTGAATGTCATAGTCGATGGTAGCAAATTTCCGACCTCAAACTACCTCAAAAATTTAGGTTCTCATTCCGTGCATGCCACAGCTATCTGCGACAAATTGAGATGTAGAAACAATGTTCCTATATGAAGCTGAAGAAATCTTATGTAAACATATAACGCGATATGTCGGACTGTGATAGTATGGTCCGCGAATATAAGAGCAAAAATCCCTGTCATAAGGCCGCCTCCTCATGTCTTCAGTGGGCCATCTATATGAGAAGAAAAAGATTCTTCCTGTACATCAACACAATGGCATGGTTTCGTTGCAGAACTTGCTTGGGTATTACCGTGGGAGCCATTCTAATCACCATATGGTGGATATGCCCCCTTCCCAGGGATGTCAAGAGAGAAACCCTAAATCAGCAAATCTATCAAGCAGGTTTGTAAAGCATTCCCACAGATGCAGTCGCAGATGCCATAAACCAGTTGAGGAGCGTCAGCTGCCACGACAAACCAGAGTAGTTTTGTCTCAGCTGCTACAACTGCGGCAGTTTGGTTGTAAGAATATCTTGCAATCGTTGGGTTCCGGGCAACTGAGAGGAGTGTATGTATTTTGGAGGCCTCAATTACAGCATATATGGCCAAAAAAATTGTTTCCAAATAGCGTGTATGACTCAATGCTGTGTGTTGGACACCTATTGTTTTGTAAAGCCTTAAGGCGATCGATTGTTTTCATATTTCAAAACATAGCTTACCTCTGATTCGTTCTAAACCCTTCTATAACTAAAACGTTACTCTTTATTTTGCATGTTGAGCATAAATTCAGCTTATGATACAAACATACATATGGCTACACAACTAGACATGATGAACACCCAAACAAAGGGGCAAAAAATAAACAACAACATCTAACACTGAACATGAAATATGAGTTTTAAGTTAAACAAAAAAAAAGAATAACAAAAGATAAAAACCATTTTATAGTTCAACTCATGGACCAATGATTTTTGCCGTGAGCTTTAAAAAGGCTGGGGATAGTTTTCAACATAGCCAATATTAGCAACACCTAAATGGTTTTTCAGAAGAAAATATTTGTTAATATGGAATGGAATACATTTTAACGAAATATGAGACAAACAAAAAGAAAAATAAATTTCAATCAAAAATATAGGATCACCCCTTGAACAAACAAGTTTTAAATGTGATGTATGATGACTTTAATAAAAAAGTCACGCTATGTTGCTGTAACCAAATGTGCTGAACATGCCAAAAAAAAAACTAAGAAAGTCAAAATCTGAATTTATGTTACCAACAAAACTGACTATCTTATCGAACTCTTGCAATTCCAATTCTCTTTATGGCCAACAGCTTTCTTCTTGCCCACAAGCAGTTAAATGAATAAAACCACAAGACATGGCCGCCAATTTTCTAGCCAATATACATGCGCCCACTTAGCTCTTGTTATACAAATGAAGCTTCACAATTTAATTTCCTTTCGAAAATTCACTCGGTAACAACAGGATTTGTACATGGTATTGAAATTATCACAACACGTCCGTTTCCATTGTCTGTCTATATGCAAACGACAATACGAATACGAAGAAGAAGATGAATGATGGGCGACCTTCGTTTTTGGAAATTAGCGTTAAAACGCAAATCACTTTCATGGTATGCCACACTTGAAACGTGCCACGAATTTAATTAAACCAGATGTTGATGATGCCATTGATGAGAGTGTGAAATAGCACTGAAATAGGCATAGAATTTGTAGATGAATAAAATTGAAACTTAGGTAGCACAAATAAATAAATTAAGACTTGGTGTGGCCAAGTTTCAGTTGGTAGGATGTCAAAACATCTGGTGTCCAGCTTGATCCCGGTCGAGGGTTAAAACATCCATTGAACGAAAGACTTGCTATAATTAAGATAAAAGCTAAATTTTTCAAAATCAGTAGTTGGATTTTCTAACTAATTTGTTGAGATATCGACAAATATCGGAAAGATTAAGTGGGGGTACACACTATCAGTTTTGATTGTCACTTTTGCTCAAATAATCGGTTGCTTGCCAGTGTGTCCGTTCATTTTTGACAGTCATCAGTCAACCACAAAATATTTTGTGGTTGCTGGACAGTTTGACATTTATCGATATTTCCTAAAAAATCGTGTGTACCCCGCTTAAAATGCTTATAATTTTGGTATTTAATTTATTTATTTAATTATTTATTATTATACCCTACACCACTATGAGGAAAGGGTATTATAAGTTTGTTTTGGTAAAAATTCATGTAAAACCGCGAAATATTCGTCGGAGACCCCCAATGTGGTATACCAATCTTCATATCTCGGCGAGATAAAGCGATTTTAAGATGTGTGTCCGTCCGTCCGTCCGTCCGTGTGTCCGTCTGTCCATTATAAATTGTAATCAAACTCCAGGCCGCAATTATGGACCGATCGTCACGAAATATGGTATGGAGGTCGGTTTCAGATCAGAATAGATCGCTATTTTAATTGGTGATGATAGTGACATATTTAGCGGGTGAAATGTACCAAAAACATAATTTTTATCCGATTTTGTAACAGCTCTGTAGGTCGCAATAATAGTCCGATCACCTCGAAATTTTAAATAAGGTATGAGTATATGACAAAGAAGAAGCTTGCAATTTGAGATGGCGATCAGATAATATTTAGAGGGTTAAATGGACCACAACTTTTGTGTGAACATTGTGAAAAGTTTTAATATACAGCTTATATCTTTTTTCCTCGAAGAGACACTCCGGGCAAGTAAGATATACTTGGACGAGGAACGCTTGACCTTTCTATTGATGTTAATTGTGTTGATGTACGTGATCAGATAACAGAGTTACAGTCTAATATATCCAGTTTTTTGTTTGTAGTGTTATCATAAACACGCTAGAGGTCGCAATTACAGCTCAATAGTCGCGAAATTTTCCTGGAGGTAAGAGTTTAGGTTGAAGAAAATGCCTATAATTTTGCATGATGATCTGATATTATTTAGCGGGTGACATAGACCACTGCTTTTGTATGAAAAATATACAAATTTTATTTTTGGTCCATATTTTAATTCCTGGAGGGCATATACCGGCAAAGTAGCTTACATATGGAAAAATAACTACTGACATTTCCCCTGATGCAAATTGCAACAATGTGTCTTTTAGATAACGAGCCTACTGCCTAATATATAATG
This sequence comes from Musca autumnalis, assembly GCF_047663935.1. NCBI lineage: Eukaryota > Metazoa > Arthropoda > Insecta > Diptera > Muscidae > Musca > Musca autumnalis. Next base: position 82,659,575 of record NW_027411644.1, read on the forward strand.
GGTTTTGTGTAGAGAACCACAATTTCCTCCCATGCTACAAATTGTATCTATCATGACAGAGAATTTTTCAGTTGAGTTGTCCAATTGGATTTTTCATACAAATATTGCAGCATTTGGTCGCTTCGCCAACTATTTTATACTCACGGCCTCATCGAAATAATAGTTTAGACCCCAAGTATATTTGGACGAAATTCGTTTCAGGCAATTTGGAGTCGATTTAGCCCTGTCCGTTCACCTGTCTCTCTTACTGTCTAGCTGGCTGGTGCACACAATATGTAACCACAATGAACTATTTATATAATTGTTCCACAAACATCCCAGTAGGGACATGAGAGGCTTCTCTTATATCAATGGATTTATATTAGATCATTGATATGTGTCTTAGTTTTTATTGCCGAATCCGAAAGGCACTTGTGGAGAAGTTTTTCATTGCTGAAATACTCAGGAAATATCGCCAACATTACAAAGAGGTATTTTGCCACCGTTGAAAATTTTATGTGGCCAGGCCTGGGCATCGAAATCGGGCATTCAGGGGGCAAGGCGATTGCACATAGCTAATTCCTAGAGGTTGTGGTGTAGGGTATCAAATGGTCGGCCCCGTCCGACTATAGACTTTGCTTACTTCTATTAATATTATAGTGAAGCTTTGGCTGCAGAGGCCATCAGCTACTACAATTTATAATAATTAAAGTACAGAAGGATGTGAACAATTATATTATTGATTTTGTATAAGATATAAAACTGCAAATAGTCTTGATGTTGTCAGTGCTGGAAATAATTTTGGTAATTAGCGATATTTTTCGGTAAGTTAGCGACCAAAAATAAATGGTCGTTAAGCCCTACTGATAGCAATAGTGCTGCCAACTTTTATTTAAACTTTTCATTCATAATTTTGTGTTTTAAATTTTTCCGATTTTTGTCGGCAACTCAAAAAATGAGTTACTAGGCGTTAACACACAGACAGTATTGGCAAGACAATAGCAAAGTTACAAACCATTTTCACCTATACATTCATACTTTTCTCTATACATATTTAAAAGATTATAAATGTATTTGTGAACAAGTAAGAAAAGTCTATAGTCGGACGGAGCCGACAATGGGATACCCTATACCACTATCCCTGAACAATCGCTCTCCACGGAACTTCTTTTCAATGACGAAAAGACGAACTTTTGGAGAGACAATATGTAGCATGGGATAAAAATGTGGTTCTCTACACAGAGCCCATTATATATTAGGCAGTAGGCCCGTTATCTAGCAAACACTTTATTGCAATTTACATCAGAGGAAAGGTCAGTAGTTTTTTTCCATATGTAGGCTACTTTGCGAAATATATATGTCCTCAAGGAATTAAAATATCGACCAAAAATAAAATTTTTATATTTTCATACAAAAGTAATGGTCCATTTCACCCGCTAAAGAATATCAGATCATCATTCAAAATTGTAGGCATCTTTTTCGACCTATACTCTTACCCGGTGCAAAATTTCGTGACTATTGATGTATAATTGCGACTTCTAGCGAGCTTATTATTACAATACAAACAAATAACGGAATGTATTAGACTGTAACTCTGTTATCTGATCATGCACACCAACATAATTGGCATCAATTGAAAGGACAAGCGTTCCACTTTCAAGTATATCTCACTTGTCCGGAATGTCACTTCCAGGAATTAAGATATAAGCTGTATATTAAAAATTTTCACAATTTTCACACAAAAGTTTTGGTCCATTTAACCCTCTAAATATTATCCGATCGCCATCTCAAATTGCAAGCTTCTCCTATGTGATATACTCTTACCTTATTTAAAATTTCGAGGTGATCGGACTATTATTGAGACCTACAGAGCCGCTAGAAAATTAGATAAATATTATGTTTTTGGTCCATTTCACCCGCTAAATATTTCACGATCATCACCAATAAGAATAGGGATCTATTCTGATCTGAACCCGACCTCCATACAAAATTTCGTGACGATCGGTCCATAATTGCGGCCTGGAGCGTGTTTACAATTTATAATGGACAGACGGACGGACGGACGGACGGACACACATCCCAAAATCGCTTTATCTCGTCGAGATATGAAGATTGGTATACCACATTGGGGGTCTCCGACGAATATTTCGCGGTGTTATATGAATTTTTACCAAAACAAACTTATAATACCCTTTTCCACATTGTGGTATAGGGTATAAAAAGGTTAGTATTTTTGCTATTGTCTTGCCGATACTGGCTGTTGAGTTTTGTAGAAAACTATTTTTCTGTATAAAGCATGAGGTCATTGTGTGATTAGGGTCTATATTTAATCATAACGAAATTGTCGGCCATAAATTGTGTATTTTTATTACCCACGAAGCATTATGCCTTCTGTGTGCATAATGCACTTCTAGGTACAGCGTGCAATCGTACCCTCAGCATTTATGCTAACGAGGGTATATGGGCAATAGTATTGAAAATTTAACATCGTTGAAGCCAAGGTTTACCCCTTTTTAACTCGCGAATAGTGGTTGTATATTGTACAATTTAAATGCTTTTGGATAAAATGAAATGTTTTTAGACTTGGCAAAAAATATTGGTCTTCAAAGTTGATTTGCGTGGAAGCTGTGGCTATATTTATGTTAAAAAATGGGCAAAAATGGGTTGAAGCCAACGTGACTTTTTTTGATTTCTCTCGATTTGTGATTTAACCACATTTTTCCCGATTTTCCTCTCAAAGTGAAAGTAGAAGCCAACTAAATAAGGATCATCCCACCGATGTATAACTTTTCAAAATTTGATCTGCGTCTACCATTAAATGATGCTGACATTTTGAAGCCAGATTTTAAGTGTTTTTTGAAATTTTCTTATAATTTCGTTCCGCAAACAGGTTTTCTAAAAAATCACATATAGGAATGAAAAACTCACGATTCTGATTTATTTTATATATGTGTCGTGAATGTAGCCTACACAGCTTCAAAGAAATCTGTATCCAAATACGAAAATTTTGTGCGAACAAATTTCTAAAAGTCATATATTTCGGGTCTAATTTGTACAATTGGCATTCGATTTACTCGTGCATGATTGCAAATTTTGGATTTTTACGTTGCGGTTCTAATAAATCATTACTCGTTAAAATCCAACTACTAAAACGCGAGATAGGAGAATTTCCAAGGTAGGAAAACCACCTAATATTGTTTTTGAAAATATCGCGCATTTTATCGCGTATTCTGTCGGCCGCTTGCACTGCTATGAAAAAACTAGTGCAGCATCTTCCTTTTTGCGGAAACAGAGATTTAAAAACTTCACTGATAAGGGAACTACATTCATTTTATCCCAAAAATAGTGTGTGATGCTACATCCACGATTCTTGACTGATTGCCTTGAAATAGGTATATATCGATGCAGATTTTCATGGTGACACTAAAACCGGATGCGGAACGAAATTGTATGAACTTTGCGCAAATTAGCATAGTTTTATAGGTTTTTTAATGCTAAGATGCAGCCGATGCTACATCTCAGCGTCCAAATTATATTTCGAAAAATATATACAAATTAAAAGATATGGTCTTGCTGTACATGAAAATCACATGCGGACAAAACGATTTTGATAATTACGCGATTTACACATATTTTAATAATGCATATAAGTTAAAGCGGTTTATTTGAACTCTATTTCCGTTTAAGAAGTCTAATGATTTATTTCAACAACCGGATAACTTTCCTCAATGGGAAACCTTCTATGTGAATGTAGATAAAGCAAAATCCGCCCATTTTCTTGGCAGTTTCAAGAAAAATAAAAGAAGTATTCCTATAGAATTTTTCCATAATTTTCAACTCTAGAATGCATGTGAAAACTATTATTCCAAACCAAAATTTGTTTTTTGTAACACAAATATGTGCTTATTTTGGCTATAATATCCGTGTAGTCTTTATTTAAAACTGTTATTTTTTGTAATTTTTGACGGGTAAATGGACCATTATTTTCAAAAAATTTGGATTACATTTAAAATTTTGTCAATTTTTTGTAAATTCCGCGAATGCTGAGTAACATTTTACAAATATTATGCAATCTACTTAATGACGTCACTTCGTGATAACTTTTTAGTGACAATTGTGCTCAATAAAATAATTAGCGTTTTTATAATAATTTTTTCTTAAAAGCAGAAGTAAAACCGCGATAACATTTGTCCGCAACAACCAAAAATTTACTCGCGAGCGGATTTGTACTGGGGATTTTTTTTCTTAAACTATGTACCAAAAATCGTTAATGTAGCGCGAAAAGAAAAAAATCAATTTTTTGGAAATGGAATATGAAATAATAAATTTCCCATATACACTTTCATACGGGCAAAATGTGCCTCATCCAAATAATGGTTTTAGACCCCAAGTATGTTTGGACGAAATGTGTTTCAGACAATTTGGAGTTGATTTAGCCATGTCCGTCCGTCTGTCTGTCCGAATCAACCGATTCGATCCAAAATTTGGCTTTCGTAATATTTTGTCCAAACGTAGTTTAAGTTCGAAGATGGGTTATATCGGTCCAATCCTTCCGGTACCTCCCCCACAAAACTTCGGAAATGGTCGAAAAATTTGTGCGCACTATAAATCTTGAAGGAAGTAACCGATTTGGTCCATACTTTGCACATCGTAAAATTTCTACCGGACTTAGATGATGTTCCAATATGGACTCAATTGGCAAACTTAGTTTAAGTTTGAAGATAAGTCATATCGGTCCACTCTTTAAGGTACCTCCCCCACAAAAGCTCAAAAATATTCGGAAAAATTGTGCGCACGATAACTCTTGATTGGAGTGACCGATTTGGTCCCTACTTTACACATCCGAATATGAACTATATCTGTCCACTCCTTCGGGTACCTCCAACACAAAATTTTGGATAAATTCACTTTAAGACCTGCTATCGAATCACTTTAGTTTTTGTTGAAGCAACTTGCATTCGCTGCCTCAATTGCGACAGTAAAAGTTTTTTTCAGGGGAAAATCCATACTGCTTGAGAAAATTGTAAAAAACTCCTATGGTACCATATGTAGTGGCTGGAGAGCTCGAACCGAATACTGCGTTCGTCCACACTTTGAATATTATAATATTTCTTCGAATAATAGATGAAATTCGAAGGTGAGGCTTATAGGTCCACTCCTTCCGGTACCTCCCCCCACAAAAGTTTGAAAATATACGCTTAAATGGTACGCGCGATTTCTCATTGGCATAGCAACCGATTTGTTCCAAACTTTGGATCTCTAAATATTGTCGAAACTTAGTTTATGTTCAAATTTGGGCCCTATCTGCCCATCCTTTTGGTACCACCCACACAAATGTTCAACATTTTTGTTTGGTTACGGGTCTGTTCGAAGATCCTTTGGACATTTTTACCGAAGGTATTCCTAGTGGCCCTGTTTACAGCAATATTATGTTTTTCGTAGGCTAGTGTGATAAAAAAAGCCCTATCTATCGTTATCTCCGCAAAATTTGTGAGTTTTAATCCTATCCATACCTTTGTCAGTTCATACGCCCAAAATTTCGAAACCCCCCTAAATAAATAGGTTTTTTTTTTGGGACAAAAGTATTTCAATCCACACAGGCTGATGGTATATCTCTGTCGGCAAAGCCGACTGATACTTTTTTACTTGTTATATTAGATTTTAAGGTATATTAGAAACAAATAACTAAATTAAATTTGAGTTCCTTTCTATCCGTTGAAAAAAATACATCAGCCCCCGTGTTTTCATTCTTGGGTTCTTTCCCCTAGGTTTCTTAGTTTACATTTTGTGATGAGACTAGGAGTCGTCGCATCATTTGGTGACCCCAAAGTGATAGTTTCACGTGTAGTGTAGTGACGTGATAGGCTCAAGTTTTTTTCTGTTTAGTAAAATGTGCTAGTTTATCCGTTTTCAGTGTTTATTGTAGTGACGAGTTAGGCTCACAGTTTTAGAAAAGAAGAGTGTGGTAGTCTACGCGTAGTATTAGTAGCGGGATAAGCGCGTAGTAAAAAGTTACTGCGTTGAACTTATCCTCTATTTCAGTAGCGTAATTGGCGCGTAGTCGAAAGTGACTACGTTAGGTTTATTCGTTAGGTTATAGAAAGGCTCACAGTCGAAGCAAAGAGTGTGTTAGGCCAATTTTTATAGCTAATAAAAATATAAAGTGAGTTTTAAAGATTTCATCCAACATGAAATGATGTTTGGCGAATACATTGTGTCGCTGGAATTACAACTGAGGAAATTTGCTCAATGTAGTTTGACAGAGGAAAACGGTTGTTGAAATCGTAATTTCCTTCACGGAAGCAAGAAGGGATTTTTTTAGATAATCAAAGGGAGCTTCATCGTATGGAAAAAGTTCCATACGAGCATTGCATGTTCGCTATGGGAGTGCGGTATGCGATTAAAGACATACCCCCATTATTATAAGTCTTCTTTTGTTATAGTTTGGATTTACCGAACAGATTTATAGCGTTCCGGTTAACTTAAAGTTAAAAGTGATGATTGAATTTCAAGGAGGAGCTTCAAGTCATTAACTTTCAATGTGAAAATTATATTTTTAATGCCTCCAAATTAGTTTCTTTTGCATTTTCAAATCCATCAAATAGTAAAAGAACACATGTAATAATGGCCCATAGAGTTAATACTGGAGAATATGGGTGTGCCCATAGAAACTCCACATTTAGATGATATAGCTTAGGTGAACAGCTTAAGTTCATCGGAACAGTGTGGAGAGAAATCCGTACTGTTCCATTCAGGCCCGCCAAATATTAGGGAAACGATTAATTTCGTATATGCTTCTTTTGCTTTTTGGGAGGAGATTAGGAGATCTTTCTTCTCAAGCACAAAAGACTTCGAAAAAAGTTATCAGTCTTTATCGTCACAATACGTGCGGTATTTGTAGGTAGTAGGGAATGAGGATGAAGTCATTGCCATTTTTTAACGATTTGTTACCGCGTAGTTCAAAGTGGAAGCCTTTACAGAATAGCATCTAAAAAGGTGAGCGCAAAGGATTATTTAGCAAAGTTTCCAGGTAATGTAGGTTCTGCTCAGAAAGTTTTTATGGACTCGGAAACTATGGAAACTGAGATTGAAAACGTTCGCGTTGATGTTGCGCGAAAGTTTAAGATTGAAATTACACGAATATTGGAGCAGAATGAGCAGTTAAACAATAACTTGGATGAAAAAACCAAAAACTGCCGAATTGCTAAAGAAAAGGCTCGTAGGTATGAGTCACAGGTCGCAGACCTTAACGCTAAATACAATGCTGCAAATGCTGATCGTAGAAAAGCCGTTGACGAACTGCATAATTTGCAAAAGCGATTGGAGTTTCTACGCAACCAATGGTAGGATGCTAATTATATAATTTGTTATTAATTGGACCCTAATAGCTATATCGAAATCTGATCCGATTTTCACAATTTTTTGTAGGATTCATTTTAGCCACAACTATGAACTGGTAAACAAATTTCATCGATTGGACCATAAATGCCGGTTTTAGGAAAAATTTCGTTGCACCTTTGGCCTCATACAAATTACCATGGAAACAAAGATCGCCCGGGTGGCACCTTAACAGATCGTCATAAAATTTCATTTATTAGGTTTTTGGGTCAAATGGAAAATATTTATGAGGTAGGAGTTCCAGTCAGAAACATTTGTTGCGCATAATAAAATGTTTTCCAAATGTACGTCAATCTCGAATCCTCGAATCTCAATAAAGGTACACTTCCAAAATAGACTATATCAGGACATTCCAGCATCCTCAAAAGTTCAATACTTTTGTAATCAGATTTATTGGCAAAATTAAGTATGTATTCGGAACGTCTATAATTATTAAAATAAATACCCAAAAATCTAGATATTTTTGCCGGTTCATACGTCCAAACATGGCTACAAAATTCTCAGAAAAGTCTCAGTTCACTCAGGCGGAAGGTATATCCCTGTCGGCAAAGCCGATTGATAATTCATTACTTGTTCTAATTCTTTTCACCACAAACTTTTGCAATGAACAACAATTTCTTCATTTCTCCCAAAATTTTAATGAAAAATATTTTGAAAAATTTAAATTTACATGCAGCAGCCGGCAGCTATGCAGGCAATGTTTGTTGGTTATCCTTTACTGGATCAAAAAAGAAAAATCATTTAGGTTTAGTTTAGATTTATTTGTGACTATCAACAGAAATGCCACAATTCCCTCTTTCTCGCTCCGTTCTTCATTCATTCTCTGTTTTGATATATTCGCGTGTTTGTGTTTTTAAGAGGAAATTCCAATTTTTTGTAGTTGTTGTTGTGCAATTTTCAAGAGTTTCTTACCCAAAAACAAACACACTCTAAGATTACATTTTGCTGAGTATTTAATCCTTGCATAGGCTATGTGTTGCTTTTTGTTTGCTGGACTGTTGGTAGGTTACACTTGGCAACAAAAAAATCTTTTGTTACAAACTTACATGATAAATCTGGCAGATTACGAAAGAGTTGGGGAAAATAGATGACACGTATAGTGGCGTTTTGAAAGTTTATGTCTGTTCTGTTCTGCCGCATCCTTTCTTGTCTATAGATGAAACCTTTCTTTCAGAAAGCATTAATAGATCCATCCTTTCTGTCAGGGTGTATAGATGCAGTCTTTCTGTCTTTCAGTGTCTATAGAATCGGCTATTGTGTCATGGCCTATAGAATAACCGTTTCTGTCAGGGTCCTTAGAAACACCGTTTCTGACAGGGTCTATAGTATCAAAGTTTTTGTCAGGGTATATATGTTCTATAGAAGCATCCTTTCTTTCAGATGGGTCCTATAGAAGCATCCTTTCTTTCAGATGGGTTCTATAGAAGCATCCTTTCTTTCAGATGGGTTCTATAGAAGCATCCTTTCTTTCAGATGGGTTCTATAGAAGCATTCTTTTTTTCAGAAATGTTCTATAGAAGCACCCTTTCTTTTAGAAATGTTCTATAGAAGCACCCTTTCTTTCAGAAATGTTCTATAGAAGCACCCTTTCTTTCAGAAATGTTCTATAGAAGCACCCTTTCTTTCAGAAATGTTCTATAGAAGAACCCTTTCGTTCAGAAATGTTCTATAGAAGAACCCTTTCGTTCAGAAATGTTCTATAGAAGCACCCTTTCCTTCAGAAATGTTCTTTAGAAGCACCCTTTCTTTCAGAAATGTTCTATAGACGCACACTTTCTTTCAGCACCCTTTCTTTTCGAAAGGTTCTATAGAAGCATCCTTTTTTCCGAAAGGTTTATAGAAGAATCCTTTCTTTCAGAAAGATTCTATAGAAACACACTTTCTTTCAGAAAGATTCTATAGAAACACACTTTCTTTCAGAAAGGTCCTATAGAAGCACCATTTCTTTCAGAAAGGTTCTATAGAAGTGCCCTTTCTTTCAGAAAGTTTCTGTAGAAGCACCCTCTCATTCAGAAAGGTTCTATACAAGCAACCTTTCTTTCAGGAAGGTTCTATAGTAGCACCCTTTCGTTCAGAAAGTTTCTATGGAAGCACCCTTTCGTTCAGAAAGTTTCTATGGAAGCACCCTTTCGTTCAGAAAGTTTCTATGGAAGCACCCTTTCGTTCAGAAAGTATCTATAGAAGCACCCTTTCTTTTCGAAAGGTTCTATAGAAGCAACCTTTCTTTCAGGAAGGTTCTATAGCAGCACCCTTTATTTCAGAAAGGTTCTATAGAAGCACCCTTTCTTTCAGAAAGGTTCTACAGAAGCAACCTTTCTTTCAGAAAGGTTCTATAGAAGCACACTTTCTTTCAGAAAGGTTCTACAGAAGCACCATTTCTTTCAGAAAGGTTCTATACAAGCACCATTTCTTTCAGAAAGGTTCTATACAAGCACCCTTTCTTTCAGAAAGGTTCTATACAAGCACCCTTTCTTTCAGAAAGGTTCTATAGAAGCACCCTTTCTTTCAGAAAGGTTCTACAGAAGCATCATTTCTTTCAGAAAGTTTCTATAGAAGTATCCTTTCTTTCAGAAAGTTTCTATAGAAGCATCCTTTCTTTCAGAACGGTCCTATAGAAAGGTTCCATAGAAGCAACCTTTCTTTCAGAAAGGTTCTATAGAATCACGCTTTCTTTCAGAAATGTTCTATAGAAGCACCCTTTCTTTCAGAAATGTTCTATAGAAGCACCTTTTCTTTCAAAGAGGTTCTATAGAAGCATCCCTTCTTTCAGAAAGGTTCTATAGAAGCACCCTCTCTTTCAGAAAGATTCTATAGAAGCATCCTTTCTTTCAGAAAGATTCTATAGAATCACCCTTTCTTTTAGGAAGGTTCTATAGAAGCACCCTTTCTTTTAGGATGTTCTATAGAAGCACCCTTTATTTCAGAAAGGTTTTATAAAAACATCTTTCTCTAGAAAGGTTCTATAGACGAATCCTTTATTTCAGAAGGGATCTATAGATGCACCCCTTTCTTTCAGTAATGGTCAATAGAAGCACCATTTATTTCAGAAAAAGTCAATAGAAGCTCTATTGTAGTTTTGAAAAAGTCTAGACTTTGTTGTACAGTGTTATGAAGGCAAAGCAACAGTATCCTCAAAAATAGAAAGGAGGATAACACTGTTTGTACTATTTTTGTAAACAATGTAATTTTAAGCAATTTATTTGTTCCTTTTTTCCTTATTTTGTTGTTGTTATTCCTCTTTTTGGTAAAAGAATAGTATTTTTGAAGAAGATGCCTTAACACTTTCCCACTACCTCCCAGATGGCGCCCATAAAGTCTTACAACAGGCAACATGTGTGTGCCAAAGTGGGTGAATTATGTGTGTGCTTGGGTTTAGTTACGCACAATAGTCACACGCACACACACATCCACTTAACAAGGCAATAGCAAAATCTGATTTAATCCTTTTTCGCACATCTTCCTTACATACCTCCCTCTTCTTAGTCTATATCTTCCCTTACATTTTTCGACTAGGTATTGCATCCTTTTTAGGCTTCCGTGTTTGCTGTTTATTCTCCCACTTCATACACAATCATTTTTATGAGCTATTCTGTATGTCTACACGGCTGTGTGTAACAGATATTTGAGGCTGTACGGAACAAACTGCGACGCATCGGGATGATTACTTTAAGAATTATGGCTCATGTGATTTTATGAGATTTACTTTGTATGATTATATGCCATGGTATACTTGCGAGCAACGAGGCTATGTCCCAGTATTGTTATTATTTTGAACGACTTAAGAAGGGATAAATGTCGTCGCTTACTGCCTCCTCCCTACTTACAGTCGGTTTCATCATATCTGAAATATAATGACAATATCTACCATAAATATTTTACGGCACTTGTAAGTGTTGCCTCTTTCACACATTGCAAATCGCCAATAGCTTTCAGCTGAATTGTATTTTTTGTATTTTGTGGCAGCCTAAATGTAGGCAATGGATTTCATTCAATTACATCAGCCCAAAAGGTATTAACAAATCTATTGAAAGGATATAGTAGTTCGTGTTTTTATGAAGAGAGGTCCTTAAGTTATTGTTGTTGTTATTGTTGTTATTGTTTATGGTTTTTCTCTTTTCAATAAAAAATTAAGATAGCTGTGAAATAGAATGAAATCTGACAGGCACTTGAAATATAAACTGACATGTTTGTTATAAATCAACGAAGTTCTAGAAGTATGTTTGGAAGGAAAAGGTGCTTATAAAGACCATTTCTAAAAGAAAGAGTGCTTCTATAAACTTTTCCTGAAAGAAAGGCAAAATCAATGAAAACGTGCTTCTAAATGAAAGGGTGCTCCTAAAAGACCCTTTCTAAAAGAAAGAGTGTTTCTATAGACGATTTCTGAAAAAAACATGCTCTATAGACCCTCCCTTAAAAAAGTGCTTCTATTGACCCTTTCTTAAAAAACGTGCTTCTATAGACCCGTTCTGAAAGAACACGTGTTGCTATAGACCCTTTCTGAAACAAAACGGGCTTCTGTAAACCCTTTCTTTAAAAAAACGTGCTTCTATAAACCCGTTCTAAAAGAAAACGTGCTGCTGTAGATCCTTTCTGAAAGAAAGGGTGCTTCTGTAGATCCTTTCTGAAAGAAAGGGTGGTTCTGTAGATATTTTCTGGGTGCTTCTGCAGATCCTTTCTGAAAGAAAGGGTGCTTCTGTAGATCCTTGCTGAAAGAATTGGTGCATCGGTATATCCTTTCTGAAACAAATGGTGCTTCTGTAGATCCTTCCTGAAAGAATGGGCGCTTCGGTTAATCCTTTCTGAAAGAAAGGGTGCTTCTGGAAATCCTTTCTGAAAGAAGGGTTGCTCCTGTATGTCCTTTCTGAAAGAAAAGGTGCTTTTGTAGATCCTTTCTGAAAGAAAGGGTGCTTTTGTAGATCCTCTCTGAAAGAAAGGGTGCTTTTGTAGATCCTCTCTGAAAGAAAGGGTGCTTTTGTAGATCCTTTCTGAAAGAAAGGGTGCTTTTGTAGATCCTTTCTGAAAGAAAGGGTGCTTTTGTAGATCCTTTCTGAAAGAAAGGGTGCTTTTGTAGATCCTTTCTGAAAGAAAGGGTGCTTTTGTAGATCCTTTCTGAAAGAAAGGGTGCTTTTGTAGATCCTTTCTGAAAGAAAGGGTGCTTTTGTAGATCCTTTCTGAAAGAAAGGGTGCTTTTGTAGATCCTTTCTGAAAGAAAGGGTGCTTTTGTAGATCCTTTCTGAAAGAAAGGGTGCTTTTGTAGATCCTTTCTGAAAGAAAGGGTGCTTTTGTAGATCCTTTCTGAAAGAAAGGGTGCTTTTGTAGATCCTTTCTGAAAGATAGGGTGCTTTTGTAGATCCTTTCTGAAAGAAAGGGTGCTTTTGTAGATCCTTTCTGAAAGAAAGGGTGCTTTTGTAGATCCTTTCTGAAAGAAAGGGTGCTTTTGTAGATCCTTTCTGAAAGAAAGGGTGCTTTTGTAGATCCTTTCTGAAAGAAAGGGTGCTTTTGTAGATCCTTTCTGAAAGAAAGAAAGGGTGTTTTTGTAGATCCTTTCTGAAAGAAAGGGTGCTTTTGTAGATCCTTTCTGAAAGAAAGGGTGCTTTTGTAGATCCTTTCTGAAAGAAAGGGTGCTTTTGTAGATCCTTTCTGAAAGAAAGGGTGCTTTTGTAGATCCTTTCTGAAAGAAAGGGTGCATTTGTAGATCCTTTCTGAAAGAAAGGGTGCTTTTGTAGATCCTTTCTGAAAGAAAGGGTGCTTTTGTAGATCCTTTCTGAAAGAAAGGGTGCATTTGTAGATCCTTTCTGAAAGAAAGGGTGCTTTTGTAGATCCTTTCTGAAAGAAAGGGTGCTTTTGTAGATCCTTTCTGAAAGAAAGGGTGCTTTTGTAGATCCTTTCTGAAAGAAAGGGTGCTTTTGTAGATCCTTTCTGAAAGAAAGGGTGCTTTTGTAGATCCTTTCTGAAAGAAAGGGTGCTTTTGTAGATCCTTTCTGAAAGAAAGGGTGCTTTTGTAGATCCTTTCTGAAAGAAAGGGTGCATTTGTAGATCCTTTCTGAAAGAAAGGGTGCTTCTGTAAAGAAAGGGTGTTTCTGTAGATCTTTTTTCTGGAACAAAGGGTACTTCTGTACAACTTTTTCTGGAACAAAGGGTACTTCTGTACAACTTTTTCTGAATGAAAGGGTGCTTCTGTAGATCCTTTCTGAAAGAAAGGTTGCTTCTTTAGATCCTTTCTGAAAGAAAGGTTGCTTCTTTAGATCCTTTCTGAAAGAAAGGTTGCTTCTTTAGATCCTTTCTGAAATAAGGGGTGCTTCTGTAAATCCTTTCTGAAATAACGGGTGCTTCTGTAGATCCTTTCTGAAAGAAAGAGTGGTTCTTTAGATCCTTTTTTGAAAGAAGGGGTGCTTCTGTAGATCCTTTCCGAAAGAAAGGGTGCTTCTGTAGATCCTTTCCGAAAGAAAGGGTGCTTCTGTAGATCCTTTCCTAAAGAAAGGGTGCTTCTGTAGATCCTTTCTAAATGAAAGGGTGCTTTTGTAGATCCTTTCTGAAAGAAATGGTGTTTCTGTAAATCCTTTCTGGAAGAAACGATACTTCTCTAGATCTTTTCTAAAAGAAAGGGCGATTCTGTAGATCCTTTCTGAAAGTAAGGGTGATTCTGTAGAAGCTGTCTGAAAGAAAGGGTGATTCTGTAGAAGCTGTCTGAAAGAACGGGTGCTTCTATAGACGCTTTCTGAAATGCTGATTTTCTGTTTTTTAATTCGACTGGTCTTTTCGTTCTACTAGAATCTCCACTTACAAAAATCATCCTGAACACATTTTTTCTTAACTTCCTGTTGGTGTTAGTGTTTCTAACTGTTTAACTGCCTTCGTATATTTTGTCGACATAATTCTGTTACATGTCTTTGTCTTATTCCTGAGAAATTGATTGTCCGTTAATCCGACAGTGATGTCCAATAACTGTCAATAAATCAATTTAAAAAAAAAAAAAAACAATGCCCAGACAAATATGAACACAACTAACGCTTAAAACATTCAAATGTCTACAGATCCATTCATCGTTGGTCGTTACTTTCACGGCGAACATAATTTCGCACTTAATATTGAAATCAAATCGTTGTATTGTTTCGACATTTTACAATTTATTTTTAAACATAGCATTATGCTGTTTTTATGGTAATGTCTATTTAAAGGACATTCAGAAGATACGTTTGGTTGTTGTACAAATTATAAAATGACCTTCATTCTGACTCTGTTACATGAAATATTGGTAGAGCAGAAAAAGGCAGAGTTTCAGCAGAATATTTTCAAATATTAGAATGGGATATTTTTCAAGAACTACGGTGTAACTACGAAATCATCTCATTGTCTTGCTTTACTGGTAGAATCTTTGCCTCCTCATATAGATGGTCCACTGAAGGCTTGAGGAGGCACCCTGTTGCTGTTCTCAGGGCGGCATTCTGACAGGTTTGGATCTTTTTCCAATTTGTATCAAATAATCCCGGGGACCAAACTGGCGCCGCAAAGCTTACCACAGACCGACCTATCGCGTTATATGTAGTCAACTAGGTTTCTTTATCTGCACCCCAAGTGCTGCCGGCTAGGGACTTGAGGACCTTGTTCCTACTTTTCAGTTTGTCGCAGAGGCGTGCGCGCACGACGTGAAAGTAGTGTCGAATGTGACCCCTAAAATGTTGGGGCAGTTTGTGGTCGGAATTCTGCTACCGTCGACCACGACATTCAATTCTCTTTCAAACTGCGCTGTCCATGTGGTGAACAGAGTGGCTGTTGATTTTGTGGCGGAAATCTGCATATTCCTCGAATGGAAAAAGATGGTAAGATCGGTTAAATAGTTGTTCAGTCTCTCACAGATGTCATCAGGATAGGTACCTGACGCCAGGATCGTGCAATCATCCGCATACGTTACGATCTCGATGCCGTCTGGAGGGTGCGGAATACAGGAGAGGTAGAGGTTAAACAGTTCCGGAGATATCACCCCACCTTGGAGAACTATCTGTTTCACTCTACGGGGTTTGGACTTCTTGTTCCTGAATTCCACGTACGACTGGCGTCCACACATATAGTTGACTATCCAACGTTTCAAGCTTGACCGGAGGGTAGTCTGCTCAATGTCCTCAAACAGCGTGGGGTTGCCGACTGTATCAAAGGCTTTTGATAAGTCAAGCGCCACCATCACCGTTCTATCACACGGCCTTTCCTGGTTGAGTCCTCGACAAATATATGTGGAGATGGCGTGCAGCGCTGTTGTCGTGCTGTGCTGCTTACGGAATCCATGCTGATGATCGGCAACTAGATAGCTATTTCTGACGCTGGGGAGGACTAAGGCCTCAAGAGTCGTTGCTACAGGTGACAAAAGCGAAATCGGCCTGTACGATTCACTTTTGCTGGCATCCCTGCCTGGCTTCCGTAGCGGGACCACCCTGCCGATTTTCCAGACTTCGGGAACAATGATGGTGGCTAGCGACAAATTGAGAACTTTAGTGAGATAATCCACTCCCGGCTCATCCAGCTGCTTCAGCACAGTGAATATCGTCGTCGTATAAATACAGGCCACATGGCGGTACACGCAGAGCTGAAAGGTCAAGGTTTCGATGGAGCAAACAAGTGGAAGACGGTATCGAAAACGCGGCATTCCAAATTGGAAAACCAAAGCAAAAAATAGAGACGAATGGAAATATGTTCTTATTTCAGCTTATAGGATAAATGTTCTGTAGAGGGCCAACTAAGTACACGCAGAGAAAAATATTTTTCGGTTTTGTTGGAACAAAAATATCTATTTTGGTTCCAAAAATGTGTTTGTTTTGTACAAACATTGTAATCCAAATCCAAAAATACCATCTTTTGTTCCGAACATAGAAAACAAAAACAACTTTCGAATTTCCGCAATATTGTAAAAATCGTTAACAATACCGATTGTAGGAACAATCATAATCTAATTTTTTTACAAAACATATTGTCAGCCCTGAAAACCAGACACTAAATTTTTTGATTTGAGTGTATATGGCGAAATACAAAATTTTTTACAATCGATGAATCCGGGTTTCACCCATTCAGAATTCGCGAACTGTTAACATAATCTATATAGTATGATATACATTCTTTAAAATGAAGTGTTTTAGGAGGAATCCCATAAGGTCGACCATTAAAAGTAATTTACGTGGAAGCTGTGTTGGCATCAATGTTGAAAAATAGGTAAAAATGGGTTGAAGCCAACAAGTCTTTTTATGCTCCCTTCCGATTTTTGGCTTAACCTTACATTTTATAGACATATGCCCAAAGAAAGACTCAAAGAATACTTCATGGGCAATATGATAGTAGTGTATCATTTTTCGATATATCCACTGCATCCACCTAAAATTGATGCTGACATTTTGAAGCCGGAATTTCGGGGTTTTTTGAATTGTTTTAATAATTCGGACGCGCAACAAGATAATATTCAAAACTCACAATAGGATTATAAAACTGGTGATTTTACGTCGTTTAATGCATATCTCATGAGTGTGCTCCTTACAGCATCCTAGTAATTGGAGTCTAAAGACCAATATTTGATGCGTGAATTTTTTAAAAAACCTATTTTTTGCGTTTAAAATTTACAAGTGCTATTCAATTTCCTTTGTACCCCGCGTGAATTTAGTTTTTTTACGCGACGGATCTGATGAGACCTTCCGCGATCGAATCCATCCACTAAAACCGCGGATATAGATACCCTGAAAATCGGAAAATCAGCAAAAATTTATTTTGACAAATCCGCTTACCAAACCGCGATTTTCTTTAAAATTTTTTACGTAAATGGAATCCTTTATACGCGATTATAATATTTGCGAAAACGCGTGTCATAAATTACAGAGATTCGCGAGTAATATGGGGTTTTCACCAAAAATAGAATGTGGAGGCACATCCGCGGTTCTTGAAGAATCTGTTTGAAATATGTGTATATAGACGTATTTTTGATGGGTGCTACTGAAACCTGATGCGCATCAAAATCGTATGCAAATTGCGCGATTTTTACCCACTTTAAGGTTTTTTGCATTGTGTGATGCAACTGGCGGCACACTTTGACCGCTGAGTAAAACATCGAAATATGCATAGATATTGAAAGAGATTGATTCGCTGTATCCAAAAACGGATGCGCATCAACTGATTTGAACTAATTCGCGAATAATACGCTTTTTCATATCCACATTTTTTGAATGATTGTAATTTCAATATTACTCTTTATTTCCTATCCATATAAGTTATCACAGTAAGCAAATAAGCTTTCACGATGGTAAACCATATTTCTTGATGCAGTTTTAGCAGTACACATTAATTATTGTATGGGATTTTAGCGAAATAGTTGGAGAACTCCCAAATATTTTTTATAATTATTCGAATCAAACCAAAAAATATATTTAATTAATTCTCTTTCGAGTTGAGCTGTTAGGCCTTTAGAGATACATTGAAAAATTAGGAGTCTACCGAAGTCCCACGCATCCAACCATTACACTACGTTTCACGGGTGGTAAATCCGATCTTCAGGTGTATTAGGATGTTGTTTTTGTGGCAGACGAAGGCAAAGCTTGGTAACTGGTATATATATCGAACTTCATTAGATAAATGTATATGCGAAATTATGTCAGTTAATTGAAACTCCAAACTTTTCCTATAGTCCTGCTTTGGTAATCCCATTTTTCAATGTTCACAAATACTATGGTAAGTTTTATTCCTACATCATTAGTAATTGCTCTTCTATATCAGAAGATTTTATTTTTTGATCATCAATTAGTGTCTACTAAAGTTTTGACAAGTTGATGGTGGCTTAGAACGCTAAGACGCCGGCAACCTTGACACTCAGTTGTCGGAGACCCAGGTTCGAATCCCAGCCTGGCTCATGCTGAAATTATTTTTTATTTTTGCCTTATTAAGGCGAAGGCCATTTATAGTGATATTTAATTAATTCTCTTTCGAGTTGAGCTGTTAGGCCTTTAGAGATACATTGAAAAATTAGGAGTCTACCGAAGTCCCACGCATCCAACCATTACACTACGTTTCACGGGTGGTAAATCCGATCTTCAGGTGTATTAGGATGTTGTTTTTGTGGCAACAAAGCAGGACTATAGGAAAAGTTTGGAGTTTCAATTAACTGACATAATTTCGCATATACATTTATCTAATGAAGTTCGATATATATACCAGTTACCAAGCTTTG
Source organism: Musca autumnalis (assembly GCF_047663935.1). Classification (NCBI taxonomy): domain Eukaryota; kingdom Metazoa; phylum Arthropoda; class Insecta; order Diptera; family Muscidae; genus Musca; species Musca autumnalis. Next base: position 82,678,146 of record NW_027411644.1, read on the forward strand.
CCTTCGTCTGCCACAAAAACAACATCCTAATACACCTGAAGATCGGATTTACCACCCGTGAAACGTAGTGTAATGGTTGGATGCGTGGGACTTCGGTAGACTCCTAATTTTTCAATGTATCTCTAAAGGCCTAACAGCTCAACTCGAAAGAGAATTAATTAAATATCACTATAAATGGCCTTCGCCTTAATAAGGCAAAAATAAAAAACAAAAAATATATTTGCAACAATATTTTCCAACAATAAGTTTTTCTCTTTTGTTGTTGCTATAATATGCAATTTATGTACCCAATCTCTATAAATTTGGTATCATATTTTTCTGCGAATTGTCTAGATTCCGCATATTATTTTAAATTTATTTTTTGAGGGTTTGTACGGACTCTGGGACAGGATAATTTGGATTTTCTTCAAATTTTTTGTATTAGTTGTTGATTTTTCGCGAAAATAATAATAAATTTAATAACTATTTAAACATCTGCGAATAGATATGGAATGCTGTTAACGATTTATGCATACATTTTCTCATAACAACAAATAAGATATTTTTTCTTTATATGAGAATAAAAACCGCTATAACTTTTGCGCGCATCGTCCAATTTTGTGAACGCGAACAGATTTGAAACCAGAATTTTTTTCTTAGCCTCTAAGCCAAAAATTGTAGATGTGCTCGCAAAAAAATTTTTTAATTTTTTTCAAATGGAATTGCAAAGGATTTTTGTTTTTCGCCATTTACTTCTCATATACACTTTCCACACAACTTTGATATAAATATCGCGTATAATATTACGAGCATTGATGAACGCAATACATGGTTTGCTACTTTAGCTGACAACAAAGACAAACAAAAAGCCACAAGCAGCCACCACAACATAAGGAATAATTAAACACCATAACAAACATGAAAAGGAAAGGCGAATGAAATAAAGAAGAAGAATGAAACAAAACAGAAACAAATAAAAACAAGAGTCTCATTGTTGGTATACATACACACAAAAACAAAGATAAAGGCAGCATGTCATACAAACAACAGCACAACTCACCAAATTTGTTTTTTCAACACGACATCGAATAGCGAGAGAAGAGAAAAAAAAATTCGAAGAAAGGAGAGAAATATTGTTCAGTTGACACAAACTATTTTTGGATTTAACAAAAACGATTGTTGGATTCACAATACTACATAAGGAATCCAACAATGTGTTAACAATATGTACATATTTTGCTCTTGGAATATTGTTGGATCAAACATATTTTTTTCTCTGCGTGTAAGTTAGTACGTGATCCATATGTCTGGACTTTGAGGGACTAACAGGCCGTAGTTTGTTTGACGACGTTTTTTAAGGGCTGACACATCAAAAACTTCTAGCATAACAGAATCCAAGTAATATTGGCAATGTCCCCAAAATATTTACTGAAAATATTTCCACTTCAAGTGGACACTAACTATTCGTGGTGTCACATGAGGACTTGCATTCAACACCCATTAAAATGATGACTTTTGACAGGAAACAAATACTGACGGAATGCTGTTACTATGATGGCATTAGATATTTAGCTAATACGACATATTTCATGTTGAGCAGGGTGGGATTTCATAGGTTACTTTGAGAAAGTCGGACCTTTAATTATTTAAGTAATTTTGCACGTCACACCTGTGTCGTTGGTTCGGCGTTATGGATGTTATGTCGGCCATTATGTAGACTACTCTAGTCTCGTCAATTGTTAGTGTTGTAGCAATACAAATATATTCGGTCGCGTTTTTTTCAGTTATCTGGTTCTAGTTCCTGCGATGGCTGGGGATGGTCTCCGAGTCCAGCATTCACACTGTACCTTTGTACAGCCGGCGCTACTGCATCATAATGTTATAAAAGCCTGCCTAATAGGCTCGCTAAGGTAGAGGTTCTCGCTTCACATAGCTTTGGACCTCTCACTCCAGATCATAAAGATCTCTGCTGACGTGCCTGGGTGGGGGAAGCCTGTCCAATTGCCAAGCAGGTACTGCATTGACAACATCTTGTTGTGCTGATGTACCGGGCAAATCTTCGTCTCCTCATGGAGACAGTCTACTGGTTGTAACGAACACTATACAGCATTTATAAATACCCTTTGGAGAATGTATCCTTTTTTAAGATTTTACTCTTTTGCTCAAACTTCTTTGAAGGACGGGACTGCAGAAGTCATTGAATGGGCTAACTAATCAGTCGTTTAGGGGGGTTCGTGTCCCTCTTCTGCAGAAGTCAGATTAAACGTCGCAATAATAAATTAAAGACTCCCTATTTAAGAAATCACTGAAAGTTATAATGGTCCTGAGAATATTATTGAAAATAATGCCCCTTTTACTAAAATGCTATGGCGTATTGGTTTTATAAATTGCTTTTTATTATCAACTCCTAGATGTTGTTATAGGAGTGACGCCTCTGTACCCGCCCTACCTATGTCCTACTGGCTTTAACTTGTTTGTAGGACCCACGATTAAAAGAAGCTAGATACGAAATCACCAACCTACGTCTTGTTCTATAACCATCCTTCAAGAAAACTCGCATTATTTAATTTAGAAATCCATGTTTAATATGATATTTTTATTCAGCTAACAAAAGAATAATAAAATATATGAATTATATAAATTCTTAACACCACTGCAATGTAGCAATTGTGGAAATGCTAACTATTGATTATTTATTTTTTTCATTTTGGAATGTTGATAAGATTTTGTTTACAAAAGCTAATACGATTAGGATTAGGTAATTAATGATGATTACCACTTGTGATTATCATATACTTATAACATAACCTATTTAATGATCATTAAATTTAACCAGATCAAGAAAAGAAAGAAGAACAAAATGATTGTCTTTCTTAGCTTCAGTTACTTTGCCTATTGTCGAGCAACAAAACTACAATATGCCGTGAAAAGAAATAAGAAAAAAGAGACTTACCAAAATATCTGCTGTCGATGAAGAGACCTTTTCATAGATGGGTGGATCTTTTGTTGTTGCTGGAACATTGCTGAGAAGCCAATCCACGAGGCTTTTGTTGTATATAAGGTGATATATAGGTTATATTTTTGGTATATAATAGAACATAAAAAATGGCTACTAATTCAGAATTCTGATGTTTAAATTTAAATTTTTTTTAAATATCAAAATTTTACATGCAGCATTCCACTTTCAACTTATAATATTTGTACTTTTTTTTTTCAATTAAAATCAAATTAAATTGAGCTTACATCTGATTTCTTAACACACAATTATCACTATACAGGGCGTTAATATTTCAGTTTTAATCCATTCAATATGCACTCTTATATTTTATTTGTGCCAATTTACAATTCGTCGGTGTCATGCTTAAGTGTTCCATACGCCATTTGCCTGATTCGAGAAAAACTCAAGTTAATGTTTAAGGCCATACAGGATAAAAATGGTGCAATAATCCAATAATTTAAGAGCTCAGTTCTACTTAACTAAGCTCATAGAATATTTCAGTAGTTTATTTTAGTCAGATATCTGTGATAGTCTAGAAGTTATGGCAAATTTGTTTAATTGCAAAAAGTTGCTGAATTGTTCCACTGAAACTTTTTTTCATGTTTTTGGCAGTTTGTGTCACATGGAACACGTTTTGTCACATTTCAACCAAAACACTTTTTATCAATCGTGTTCCACCTCCCTTATATGAAGTGCTACTGTGGAGTTTAAAAATCAGGACTTTAAATGAAACATTTATTTTTCTCATATAAATACAATAAGGACCATTATTATAGGTTTATTAAAACATTTATTTAAGGGATTTCCCCCACTTATCACTATTTTTTTGTGGTAAAAATTTCGATCGGACACAACGAATTGATATTTTGCATTTCTAAGGTAACATAAAACATTTAAACCCGATTTTCTTATAAAACCATTTTTGTAGTCGGTTAGCTTCAAGTCGAATGGACGTTTTTGCGTATATTTTTGTGGACTTACATCAAAATTTTGTCTTTAAACTATGGATTTTTTGTTTAACGATTGATACATTCTCGTTTTCATACAACAATAAAATATTCAACAATATTTGGATTTAGAAACTATTATTCTTCAGTTTTTAAACCAAGTCCTTTAAAACAATTTGTTCCACACGCCACACTTTTCCGTAACTTGGCAAAAATGGGCATCATTTTTGGTGCGGAACAATTCGTTTTTGTCTCTTTTTGTTCCATACGCCAAACGACATGGATATGGAACTAAAAGTTCAAAGTTGTTTTGTTCCATACGCCAGGCTTTATGGATATGGAACAAAACGACAAGATTTTTTGGGTCACAAAGCGGATATGGAACATACTGGCATCTGAATATCTCAGAAACTATAAGAGATAGAGAAAATCCGACCAAAAAATCTGAAAGAGCATGGTTCAAAACCTTGTAAGGTACCTTTATCTCAAAATGTCAAAAATGGCGTATGGAACACTTAAGCATGACACCGACGAATTCACTGATTTGTTTGCTACTGTTCACTATCATAGTTTACTTCTCTGAAACATTCATTCCCTCTCTTTTTATATTCCTTTTGATAATAAGTACTGTACAAGTTATAACTTATTCAAATTACAACAACTATACAATTCACTTTGATTTTAGTTTCTATTTTGCTATTGATTGTTCATTACAGCTGACAAGTAGCGCCCTACAAAGTATAGGTAGGCATAGTTGATTGGAACAATTGGAAAGTTAGCATGGTAGTTAGCAGTACCAGATTTAATCATCTCGATATTCATAAGGGCACCTGGCTGTCTCCAGATCAAAGAACAAGTAATCAAATTGATCATGTTGTGATAGATGGAAGACATTCATCGAGCGTGTTGGATGTACGATCGTTCCGAGGCGCAAGCATTGATTCGGACCACTACCTTGTTGCAGCAAAGGTACGTACCCGTCTAAACGTTGCAAATGAAGCACGAACAGACACAACGCGGAAGTTGGACATCGATAGGCTGCAAACACAACAGATAGCCACAGCATATTCCACTCAACTAGACCAATTGCTTAATGAGAGCACTACTTGTCCCGATAACATAACAACACAATGCACAGTGGATCCACTTGTATGGAGAAAGTGGCAAAAAATATTTAGAGTGTAAAAATGAAACCCAGTGATCCGGTTACATCTTTGTGCTGCTACGAAGACTGTTTTAAGAAATTACGAGCATAACATTCTCCCCCCTTCCCCTCTGGAGGGGGTTTACTATAAGAATTGTTTTATGCTGTTAACAAACAAAACAAAGGTCCCGATTTTCTTATTATGCAAAAATAGGCTTGGGGAAACATAACAATCTCCAAAACAACTTAAAATCTAACCAATTTAGCGGATTCAAAAAAATCAATGTTTTTGTCTAAAAATTGGTAAAATTTTTAATATAGATCTTATAGCGTTCTTCCTGGAAGGCACGTACCACCAACGTAAGACAAATTGGAAGAAGAATTCTTGGCTTTTCCATTGATGCCAATTATATTAATGTACGTGGTTAGATAACAGAGTTATACGCTAATATATCCATAGAACCCCTATTCTAGGGCAGCTTTAGTCAGCGACCCACCATCTATAGTCTGGCACTAGATGGCAGCTGATTTTAATACTGAATAATCTTAAACCCATGACCTACTTTGGAAAATAATTCCCTGGTGGGTATCATGACTAAAACCTTAGGTCAAATTTAAGTATATGATCGAATTGGCATTACAAAATACACTAAGAAAATATGCAGCTAACTAGAATTCCACAAAACGCTAACACATTGTTTTTTAATGAAAATTAAGCTATAACCCCTCCTTCAAAATCCACTATAATATTTTGTTATACGTATTAGTTTTGCGATATTTTAAATATATTTACTTGCACTGAAAATATAGATCGTATTCACAACAAAAAATATGTCAAATGTTCCGACTTTTGAAGCTATTCTTAAGAAGATCGCGTTCGAATGAAACAAAAACTAATATATTTTTAAAAAGGTCCATGTCATAGCTGTCAGAGTTGCCAGATGTTGTACCAAAATTTTGACATTATTTTTTTTTTTAAATTTTTGGCCAATTGGTGGCTCCACTGTGCAATGGCAAAATATTGCCCACTCCATGCAAACAGCCGCAAAATCCATACTTGGATACCAGAGACCTCCACAAAGGAATTCATGGTATGACCAGGAGTGTCGTGCTGCTACCGAAGAGAAAAATGCGGCATATAGAGCTACTTTACAATCAGTAGCAACGCGTAGCGCACGAGAGAGATATCGGGCGAAAAGGAGAGAAGAGAAACGTCTTTTACGCAAGAAAAAGAGAGAAATGGAAAAGCGGCTGTGTGAAAAATCGAGATGTACTGGAGCCAGAATGAAGTCCGAAAATTCTACCAAAGAGTGAAACATCAAACAAATGGCTTTGGTACAGGCACATCCTCCTGTAGAGACCAGCAAGGTAATCTGGTAACAGATACAGATAGTGTGCTCAGGATATGGAAGGAACATTTCTCCAATCTGCTGCTATCCAATAGTAGCGAAGGCGATGATACCACAGATCCAATCCCAGAAGATGGTATAGAATGTATACCACCCGGCCAAGATGAGCTAGAAACAGCAATCAACCGGCTGAAGAATAATAAAGCAGCAGGAGCCGATGGCTTACCAGCCGAGCTGTTTAAAACCGGAGGCGACGCGCTGATAAGGTGTATGCATCAGCTAGTTAGCACCATCTGGCAGGAAGAACGCGTACCCGACGATTGGAATCTGAGCATCCTGTGTCCCGTCCACAAGAAAGGAGATAAGACTGTATGCTCCAACTATAGGGGCATAAGTCTTCTCCCTATTGTCTATAAGATAGTGTCAGGGATATTGTGCGAACGACTAAAGTCAATGGTCAACGAAATAATTGTACCATCGCAATGTGGCTTTAGACCTGGCAAGTCCACCATTGACCAGATATTTACCCTGCGGCAAATCCTGGAGAAGACTCAAGAGATGCAGATCGACACATTTCACCTTTTTGTCGATTATAAAGCAGCATTCGACAGTCCCCTCCGATCAAAGGTATTCCATGCAATGTCTGAATTTGGTATCCCCACAAAGCTCATCCGGCTTTGTAAGATGACTTTAACTGATACTAGGTCCTCAGTTAAAATTGGAAAGAACCTCTCCAAACAGTTCAGTACCAAAAGAGGTTTCAGACAAGGAGACAGCCTTTCATGTGATCTTTTCAACATTTTGCTGGAAAAAGTAATACGAGATGCAAATGTCAAAAGAAATGGCACAATTTACACCAATAGCCACATGTTACTTACGTATGCTGATGACATAGACATCATGGGACGTAACTGATACCTTTAGGAAGGTCGAAGCAGAATCTGCGAAAGTGGGTCTGGCGGTAAACGGCGAAAAGACCAAATTGATGGTGTCGACGCGCAAACCGTCCATAGAGCTCGGACCAACTGTGGAAGTTGGTACCTATAATTTTCAGGTAGTTAAACACTTCGTCTACCTCGGCACTGCCATAAACACAACAAACAACATCAGTTGTGAAATAAGAAGAAGAATTGTATTGGCCAACAGATGCTACTATTGTTTAAGTAAGCAATTTAAAAACAAAGCCACATCTCGTCAAACAAAAATAACACTATACAAAACGCTGATACTACCCGTGCTAACGTATGGCTCTGAAGCATGGGTACGTGCGCAAGCAGATAAGGCAGTGCTTGATGTGTTTTGAGAGGAAATTTTTTCGAAAGATCTACGGGCCGATTTGCGTGACGGTGAATATCGACGTCGTATGAACCACGAGCTACATATATCAGCTATACAAAGACATGACTATAGTTAAACGTATCGAGATGCAACGATTGCGTTGGCTAGGCCATATCATAAGAATAAGCGATGATGAACCCGCTAAAAAAACGAATACATGCCACATGGCGGTGCACGCAGAATCGGCAGGCCAAAGAATAGATGGCGCAAACAAGTGGATGATGACATGACAAGGCGCGGTATTCCAGAAAGCGAAGCGAAAAACAGAGAGAATTGGAGATCTTTTCTTAGTTCGGTCTATGGAGCAAATGTTCTGCATTGGGCTAGCTAAGTAAGTAAGTGATAATTAAGAAAAATCGAATATTATGTGTAAAATATAATGTACGAATGTTCTGGTAAATTTTCAACAAGATGAGTTTGAGTAAATTCAATCTGAATTATGGTCGTTTAAAAGGATGATATATGGATTATTTAGTGTCATAACTAATTACGTTATGGACCAATCTTACTTGAGTTGACTTAGGGTTTTACGTCGTAATTACGTTGGACATATTTTCATCAAATGGACATTATTTCAAACTTGGCGCGTTGTAAAACAAGGTTATGGTGGACATCGAAATTGGATTGCTCAAAGTTTACGGTGATGCTTCCAAAATTCAAAGTACTGGTCTTAGCGGTATTATAAGAATGATATGCTTCCAATTTTTCCAGAGCATAAAAATGTTTTCCCCTCGCATATCCAATAGGCGAATATGCCAGGGAAGAAAAGCTGGATTGTGATTGCGCCCAAAATTTGCAACTCGTTGGTAAAACCGATTATATCCTATATACGGCAATGTAACTATTATATCAAATGCACTATTAGTCATTTAATTAATGCTGTATTACTTGGTATTTGTTGTATTATTTTTGGTCACTTTTAAATAGGAATGTTTTCCTTGATTTAAATTAAACTTTGGTGCCATACCTGATAATGCATGTAATGCACGTTGATGTGGGAGACTGGTTAACTTTACCACAATGATATGGACTTGGCGATGGTTTAAATGAAAGAAAGATTTCAGTCAATGTCGCATAGAGGTTAACTTCTTTGCCAGTGGCAAGAGTTCAAGAGTTCTGTTATACAAGCATTAAATTTGTTACTATATTGTGGAGTATTGGTACAAACTCCTTAGTTGTACAACATATTGTACAACTTGAAACCTTATTTATCCGTTACCAAATGTGTTAATTTTCACTAGGTTTAAATAGTATAAATGTCTATAGTGGAAGGTCCACTACATGGTGTCATGAGGAAGGACTCAGTTGCCGTCCTAAGGACAGCATTCTGGCAGCTTTGAATATTCTTCCACTGCGTCGCGCTACCATTTGCATCTCACACTGGCGTCGCATAGCTCACAACAGACCAGCCTGTTGCTTTCTAAGAGGTCGACAAGGTTTCTTTGTCAGCACCCCACCGACGTAGCCAGAGGGGGGCCCGGACCGAAATGATTTTTATTCCCATAGGACAGGGACGTACGCAGGATTTCATTTCGGAGGGGCCCAACTTGACCAAAAATCATGAAAATTGAAAATGGTGTGTAGCGTTACGTAAAGCTCTTTTAAGGGTTTGTTGTTGATTTTATATGAAATATTGATACAAAGTATATAAATTCAGTAGAGAAAGCTCGCAATATTTAGGATACAATTTTAACTTTTTACACAGTATAAAATATAAGTCCTCGGATATTTGGAAGTGAAAATAAACCATATCGAACCACGTTCGGTATAGTCGCCATATAAATGTTGAGCCCACTTTTCAGTATTTTGGACCTATATGATTAAAAAATAAAGGTCCACGTTATGGTATATACCAGAATTTTAAAAGTACGGAGAATTACCATTATTTCTGCTATCGCAAGATTTTCAGTATTTCAAAGCTCTTAATCTAATTTTTAGAATATCAGCTGTAATACAGATTTTGGGATTCCGTTTTGTTAAAGAGCCATCATGCAGAAAGTGGTTAAAATATATCCACGTTTTAATCCAATGCCTATATAACTATATTCGCGAGTAGAACGAATTGAGTTATACAGGAGTTATATGGTATAGAGATATATGTAGTTCGACCCGAACATAACGCCTAATTTTTTAATTACATATCGAGATACCTATACGACTTCTATAAATTAATTACCTTTAAAAAGAAGAATAACTCGAATCCGCAAGAACAGATTGGACTTCTATATCTAGCTATTGTGTCGATAACCTAGGAATAAAATATCCTTTAATGCCATAAAAACACCAATTAAAAACTTTAGAAATTTAAAAACGGACGATACACACTACGATTCATGGACTCCGAATCCTTCTCGGAGTACTGTTTGAGACTACAAAACTCATGTTTGGGCTATGCCATAGCATGGTCGAACAAATATCTCAGAAACAAATATCAGAAACCAATCGGCAAACTCTAGTTAAGTCGTGACAAAATAATATAAGTCGAAAATTTCCATGATTTTTGTTCCGGCTGCATTCTTTATTTTTGGTATAATGTTAAAGAACAACACGGTGCGCCTTAACTAACTTTAATTGAAATGTGCTAGCACCTGGAAAGTTTTTGCGTATTCTGAAACTACAATGTTCATAAATGAGAAAAAACAAAAAAAAATCGCCTGAGGGATTTTCAAATAAATCGCGGTCAAAAATCACATTTTAGGGGTCTTTTAGGTTTTCACGGTTTTGCTTAGAAATTGCAAGTCCTATCGTCATACTTACCTACTTAGCTGGCCTTTTACAGAACATTTGTTCCATAAGCCGAACCAAGAAAAAATCTCCATCCTCTCTGTTTGCTGCTGTATTTTCCCAATCTGGGATATGTAGCTTTCTGATATCTCGTTTCATTTGTTCGCGCCAACGAAGCTTTGGCCTTCCAGATCTGCGAGAACCTCCATGCGGCCCGTATTTATACGCCTTTTTAGCGGGTTCATCAACACTTATTCTTATAACATGGCCTAGCCATCGCAATCGTTGTATCTCGATTCGTTCAACTACATTGATGTCATTGTATAGTTGATACAGCTCGTTGTTCATACGACGCCGATATTCGCCGTCAACACAGATTGGCCCGTAGATCTTTCGAAGAATTTTTCTCTCGAACACACCAAGCACTGCCTTATCTGCTTGAGCAAGTACCCATGCTTCTTAAGCCAAAGTAGCATATGTTGGGCAATACAATTCTTCTCTTTAGTTCACAACTGATGTTGTTTGTTGTGTTTATGGCGGTGCCGAGGTTGACGAAGTCTGTTACTACCTCCAAATTATAAAACCAACTTCCACTGTTAGTCCGAGCTCTATGAACGCATTGCGCGTCGGCACCATCAGCTTTGTCTTTTCGCCGATTGCCGCCAGACCCACTTTCGCCTTCGACTTTCTTAAAGGTATCAGTTACACGGCGTTTATATTATAGCCTTTTGCAGGGTTAACCTTCTTTATGAGGATTTATTTGAAATATAAGCAATGGAATTGACATTTAAAACCCAGTCGGTTTGTTAAATCCGGTTATATATAAACGGGGTATTACTTCCTTTACTGATCTTCCCATGATGTCTATGTCATCAGCATAAGCAAGTAACATGTGGCTGTTGCTGTAGATTGTACCATTTCTTTTAACATTTGCCTCTCGTATGACCTTTTCCAGCAGTATGTTGAAGAGATCACACGAAAGGCTGTCTCCTTGTCTGAAACCTATTTTGGTACTGAATTGTTCGAAGAGGTTCTTTTCTATTTTAACTGAGGACCTAATATCAGTTAAAGTCATCTTACAAAGTCGAATGAACTTTACGGGGATACCAAATTCAGACATGGTATCCCCGCAAGTGTCAAAAAAAAAAAATCCAAAGGATCCTCGAACAGTCTTTAAACTGCACTTATGTTGAATTTTGTGAGGGACTTACATGAAGATGGTGGCCACACATATTCTCTTGGAACGTGTTGTACGTTTGGAAATAATTTTATTGGAAGGAGTGGACCGATATAATCCATATTATGTTCGATATATTTCTGGAAGAAATATTGCGATGTGCAAAGTTCAGATCGAATCGATTACTACCATTTTAGAGAAAATGTTTGAACTTTTATAGCGGAAGTACCGATATGACTTAAATTAAATTTGGACAAAATGTTAGGAGATCCAAGTTGGACCAAATTGGTTGATCCGTTCTAGATTTATCATGCGCTCCAGCCTGCCGGACAACTGAGGTACAGGTATACGGGCTGGGCTGTCCGTCCAAACATATGTTGGGTATAAAATTTTAATTGTATCAAAGTATACATTATCTCGTAACTCTAAAGGCCTGGGTACAAAGCTGCCTAGCCTGGTTGCCTGGCTTTCCTGCTTCATTTCTGACATAACAAAAAAAATAAAGAAGGAAAGGGCAACCTAGTTCGAAATTGCAGATTTTAGCATTTTTTGATGCACACAAATTAATTTTTCTTCATTATTATCTCCTCTTGTTTAGCAACAAGTAACAAAATTTTGGTGAAGGCAGCGAAACAAATTTCTAGTTGGCTTTCAATATTTAGTCCACCAAAAACCCTTCATACATTTTTGTCCGTTTTGTACCGGGCCAAAGGTAAAGGTCTATTATACAAACAAGGATTTTCCTGTCGCATTTTTATGTTTTGTTACACCTTTCGATTGTTAATAAAATCAAGATTATTGAGATTGAGGTCAGTGTTTATATTTATTTATTGCATATTATTTCCAATATTTCGAATACATTGAATTTAATTTTCAGGGGTTTTCCTGTAGACCTTATTTTGGGAGTCATTCCTGTTCGTCACAATAGAATTTTCC